>NC_139970.1:16386031-16988531 GCF_963993115.1 Abramis brama
GTGCTATTGCTCTGCTAATTCAATCTTCACACTCCGCTCTTACTGATGGAATGTAAAATCAGTGAAGATTGTATATAGTCGTGAAACCTCCAACACTGTTGTGTTTCAGTGTTTCAGTTTCACTGATAAACCCCTGTATATCCCATATATGTCCTACAGTGCATCCTGGTGCCATCAGTTCCCCAGGTAACCACCTTCTACTGCTCCAAGGCCCAGTTCAGATGCCCTCATACCCTTTGTAGGCGCTTACGACGGTGGACAGAGGTCATCATAGGGACTCTGATTGGTCTATGGCTACGCAGTACCACATGCAGTAGATTGAAATACACTGTGTGTTGCGACGCATTCCTCCCATAATCTAAAAACCTCCCATAATTAAAATTTTGTGTGACACAATAGACATTCTATTGGCTTGGACCAGACGGGATAGCCATGTTGCCCTCATGCATTGATGAGCCTTTGGTGCCCAACACTCTGTCGCCGGATTGTGGTTTATCCCTCCTCGGACCAAAGTTGGTAAATTCTCACCACTGCTAACCGAGAGCAATCCACAAGTCTTGCCATTTCAGAGATACTCTGACCCAGTTGCCTTGCCATAACAATTTGACCCTTGTCAAAGTCGCTCAGGTCTTGTCGAGGAATTGTCGAAAGAAAATACTGTTGTGTTTCACAGAAGATAGAAAAAATAATAAGAGGGTTGGACTTGGAACAAGGTTAAGTGAATGATAGTATTGTAAAATGTGAACTGCTCCTTTTAAGTTGTACTTTTGCCTTTGAAGAACTACAATCAAAGTTCCCTCTGCCCTGTCGACAGGTGTCCTAATTCATCAGGATTAAAATAGCTCACTCAAGCCTTAGAGAGGAGATCTTTTTATTTCAGGCACTCAGTCAGTCTGTAAAAGAAAGTTTCACCTTCTAACACACAAAAACAAAATCGTATGATGCATCTGTGTCCAGATGTTTATCTGTCTGACAAATAAAGGTGTCCTCTTTCCTCTGTTTCATTCATATATAGAAAGGCTACATTACTCAGTTCCTCACTAATGAAGAAAAGCTCTATGTAATGTCACTGAGTGGATGTGGGTCATTCCCGGTGTGGCCTCATAACCAGGTTCTAATTGAGTCTAGGGGAGAGTAGTTTCTGATAATAGGTCTTCCTCTCTGAGAAGGCTTTATTTGAGAAGAACTCAGGGGACTTCTTTTATTTTACCTGTGAAGCTGAAGATATTCTCTTGGTCTGTTCATGAGATGCAAGAATCGATCAACAATCTTGTTTTTCCCAACACCCTGTGAACAGAGTAAGAACATGTTAAAGGAACAGATCACCTATAAATGAAAATAAATGTGTCATTCATTATCTAGCCATCCTCATGTCTTTCCAACCCTCTTTCTCAACCCTTTCTTCCATCTGTCAAGCAGATTTTAGGCAGAATACCAGAGCTTGTGGAAGTGGATGGTGATTTATACTGTCAAGCTCTAAAAAAAGCACCATTAAATATTATAAAAGTAGTCCATATTACTCATGCATAATATTCCAAGTGTTTTAAAGCCAATTAGTTTATTGACCATTACTGGAGCTCTTAAATTTAATTCCCGCTTATATTTAATAATAAAAAGGCACCTTACCAGGTTTGACATAATTTGCATGTATAGAGCTCGGCAAAATAGGCCGGCAAAATCCCATCACCACCTCCACGAGGTGCCGGCCGGAAACCGATGATTAATTTGATCGGGCTAACGGTGAGGGTGGTCAGTGACAGACGGTGTGACGCGTCGGCTGATTGAAACTTCCTGTCACATCAAAATTGCAATGCTTAAACGACATTTGGATCTGAATGCTAGGGCGTCCCCCATAGGCGACGCGTGCCGTCCCCGCCCAAACGGCGCGAAAAGTGGACGTGGGCTACTTGCCCAAGGACGTGGCAAGCTGAAACGGTTAGTCCAACATCTACGATTTGCAACCGTCAATATTGGCACGCTTACCGGAAGAACCCGTGAATTGGCTGATTCATTGAGAACCCGGCGTGTCGATATCGCCTGCATACAAGAAACAAAATGGAAAGGCGCCAAAGCGAGAGACATTGGAGAAGGGTACAAGCTCTACTACTATGGAGTGACAAACAACCGAAATGGAGTGGCGACCATAGTCAGTGAGAAGTTTCGCAACAATGTCGTTGAGGTCAAGCGCATCTCGGATCGCCTCATGTCAATTATGATCGACACTGGGTCGGTGATCCTGAGGGTGGTCTCCTGCTATGCCCCCCAGACCGGATGCACTGAAGCCGAGAAGGAGGAATTCTGGTGTCAGTTCGACGATCATCTTCGATCAATCAACATCAATGAACATCTCCTGATCGGTGGCGACCTCAATGGTCATGTTGGGACTGCGCGAGAAGGGTACGAGCAGGTACACGGCGGACAAGGCTATGGGACCCGAAATGAAGGGGGCGGTCAATTTCTCAATTGCGCAGAGGCCCACGATCTGGTCATTGTCAACACGTTCTTCAAGAAACGTGACTCCCAACTCGCCACCTACACCAGCGGTGGACAATCGACCCAGATTGATTATTGGCTTATCCGACGCCGCGACTTCAAGCTGGTCAGGGATGCCAAGGTGATTCCATCTGAGACAATTGCCTCCCAACACCGGCTACTAGTTCTTGATCTCCGGCTGAACTCCGGCCTCCGACCCCGCACTCGACTTACTGGTCCTGAGAAGATCAAGTGGTGGCGCTTGCCTGAGAAGCAAACACAACTGGCTGCCATGCTCAACACATATATCGCCGCCATTGACGGTGGCCAGCCTGTGGAAACACTCTGGGTAAACATGTCTAAGACGATCCGTGACGTGGCGGAAGAGTGCCTCGGTGTGACCAAGCCAGGGCGACAATTCATAGACAAGCAGGTCTGGTGGTGGACTGACGAGGTACAGGAAGCTACGAAGGCAAAGAAGGCTGCATTCAAGCTATGACGTGTCTCGCGGGTGGCCGTCGATTGGCATGAGTATAGACGACAGAAGTCGATGGCGAAAAAGGTGGTGGCTACCGCAAAGGCCCGACACCACGCCGAGCTCTATGCACAGCTCGACACGCCTGAAGGAGCCAACCGAATCTACAAACTCGCAAATGCTCGCCATCGCTCGACACTGGATATTGGTCAAGTAATGAATATCAAAGACTCCAACCATCAAGTCCTCTGTGATCCACTCGCCATTTTGCAACGCTGGAAAGAGTATTTTGACTCGATTTGCAACATGGAATTCCCGCATCCACTGATCACAAGCAGCGCCCCCATCCTCGGGCCGGTACCGCAGATCAGCCTTGCTGAGGTCGAGTTTGCAGTTAAAAATATGAAGAAAGGAAAGGCCCCGGGACCCGATAACATTCCCGCCGAGGCGTGGAAGCTACTCGGACACCGAGGCATTGAAGTCCTTGCCCGACTGTTAAATAAGATCATTGATGAGGGTACCATTCCCTCAACATGGGCTGCAAGCGTAACGGTCCCGATCTGGAAAGGCAAAGGCGACGTCAGCGAATGCAACACCTACCGCCCGATTCGCCTGCTCTGCCATGCCATGAAGATATTTGAGCGCGTAATTGACACCCGCCTTCGGAAGATCGTTTCCATCAGTCCAAATCAGTGCGGATTTGTTAGAGGAAGCGGCACTACTGATGCGATCCACGGCATCAGGCTCCTGCTAGAGAGGCACCGGAAGAAGAACCAGCAAGTACACATGGCCTTTCTCGACCTCGAGAAGGCATTTGACCGTGTGCCCCGGGATCTTATCTGGCATTCCCTCCGCTCTCACGGTGCCCCCGAAGAGTACGTACGATGGATCCAGCTTCTCTATACCAACACCACCAGCGTCGTCCGATGCCCTGCAGGCTTATCCGAAACATTTCCGACCACCGTTGGCGTGCACCAGGGATCCGCCCTCTCCCCGCTTCTTTTTATCCTTTGCATGGATACTGCCACGGGGGATATTCAGGTGTCTCAGCCCTGGTCACTTCTATTCGCCGACGACATCTTCCAAGCTGATAAAACCCGTTGTGGGCTTGAACGTCAAGTGCAAGACTGGAATGAGCGGTTAGACGCGCACGGATTGCGCCTTAACATCAAGAAGACCGAGTATATGGAGTGCGGACCCCAGACTGACGGGACAATCAGAGTTGGAGGGCAGCCATTAAACAAAGTCACCGAATTTAAATATCTTGGTTCTCTAATCCGGAGCGACGGTGACTCTCTTCCTGACGCCCGAGCCCGAGTCAACACAGCATGGCTCAAATGGAGACAAGTCACAGGCATTCTCTGTGATCGCCAAATGCCCATACCACTCAAGGGCAAGATTTATAAAACCGTTGTACGCCTGGTCGCGTTGTACGGTTCCGGGTGTTGGCCAGCCACCACCAAACATGAGCAGTCCCTCCATGTTATGGAGATGAAGATGCTCCGTTGGTCCCTCGGCCTCACGCGATTCGACCGCGTCATGAACGAAGAGGTCCGAAGGCGCATGGGCGTGGTGCCCATAGTCCATAAGATGCGTGAAGCCCAACTCCGCTGGTATGGCCATGTCATCAGAAGTGGCGATGAGACAGTGGCGAAAACGGCTTATAATCTATCACCACCCGGGCGACGACCACGTGGCCGGCCGAAGAAGCGGTGGCACGATCGTCTGGCGGAGGATATGCGCGCAGTAAATATCACCACTGATGATGCCCTGGACCGAGCCAAGTGGCGAAAAACATGCAAACAAGCGGACCCTATACAAATATGGGATACACGCTAGGACAGAGAGAGAGAGAGTATGTTACCAATAGTAACACGGCAATACTGTTATCCTTAACTGTATGAATTGCTATCCACATTAATTCAATGAAAAACAGAAGCTCAGACAGTCTCCAAACAAAATTAAAATGATATTAGGTCAAAACCAGATGAGGGTCAGCAAATATGACATTTTCTTTTTTTCCATCTAAAGTATAAAGCAAATCAGTGTTTTATTATATCAGTTTAGGCATAACTACATTGGTAAACAAACAAAAAATTAGATGTAGTTGAGAGTTTAAAGATTTGGGTCAGCAACCCTCTACAATGCAAGAAAATCACTCACATACATGACCAAACTTCACGCTAGGCACCAAAAAAAAAGTCTTTAATTAGTCAATGGCTAGTAAATTGCACGATTTCACTTGCATGTGATTAAGTGAGACAAAAAATAAGTTTAGCTGTATTTTTGTTCTATTGTGTTTATTTGTGCTACTGCTTGTAGTTTAATTATTTGTACTTATTTTGTTATAGACTGTTTACTTCTCTTTAATAATGTTTGAAATTTAGGCCAATTTCTAGCCAATGGCGACTCGAGCTTCAGTGTGTCGAGCTTCAGGGTTGGTCAGTAATATATATACCTGTATATACAAATTGCCAGTCGTATATATTGCCAAATATATATATAGATTTTTTTACTTATTTTAATTCAGCAAGGATGCATTCAATTGATCAAAGGATGAAGGATCATGTGACACTGAAGACTTTGCAAAAATTCAGCTTTGCATCACATTGCATCACAAATGACATTTTTAAATATATTCAAATAGAAAACAATTCAATTTTGAATTGTAATATTTTACAATATTACCGTTTAACTCTATTTTATGATCAAACAAATGCAGCCTTAGTGAGGATAAGAGACTTATTTCAAAAACATAAAAAAATAAAAATAAATGAATGGTAGTGTAATAAACAGGAAAGCATGTATTCCCAGGTCTATTTCATTTTATTATACATATATTTATGTGTTCTGTGTGTCAATCAATCTACTTGTCTAAACTCTGAAGTGACAGCAGTCCGGACGCCCACTCTTTTTCCACACCCTCTGGTCTCTAGTAGAGACAGTGGGCGAGTGCCTGGCCGCCGTAGGGCACACCGAGTCCTAGCTCACCCTGTAGCTGGTGGGCAGATGCTTTACAAACGCAGCTGTGCTTCATGGCATGACGCCACCGCTCTGGGATAATGTACTGTACATCTGCTATGCTCTCAGGATGAGAGTGGACAGACACCTTTGCAGACTGTCGTCCTAAAGATGGGAATCCTCAATTACCTGGTTCCCCACAAGAAGAAGGTGTTCCCCCAACAGGAAGTCCTTCAGCATGTCCTGCATGACCATCATGTGCTGTGAACAAACAGACAAAACATATTTTAGAATGAGACCAGTTCTAAACACAGTGGGGTCCCAAACTTTAAATGACAAAAATTACAGATTTTCAAGGTGGTCTGAAACACCAAATTTGGGATTTTTGTCATTTAAAGCTGGAAACAAACAAAGTTGAAAAATAGGATCTTCAAATGGACAATCAAGGTACAATATAACTTTTTGTGAAATAATGGTTTAAAGTATTACCAACTTGTACCTCAGGTTTTTTAAAAAAAGCAAAAATACAGGTTGCAGTAACATTTACAATGGAAGAACTCCTATTAAAAGGATTTAAAAGGCAAGGGTGTTAAAGGATGTTAAAGCACTTAAAGGCCATGTTGCAGGTTTTTTTTTATTTATTTTTTTTTTATAACCTTGTATGAAAATACCATATGAAAAGTAAATGCAGGATTAAAAATTGTTTTGCAAGACATAAGGGCACAAATTTAATAGAAAACGTGACCGTTTCCTTGACCGTGTTGAAAAAACGCTTTTTTTCCACCAACGCGTCATTTGACGTCACATGAGGTAGTCGTTTGGCTCTGCGTTCGCGCTCAGTGCAGAGATAGGTTGGTATTCAGTTGGAGCGCAGGAGCGGTCATGATTCAGTGTGTTTTCTGTGCTTATTGTATTTCAATAAATCATCGTCGTGGTAAATGATTGTGAATTATGGCCTGTCAGGACATCGAGTCCACAGGTTTCCGAATAAGAAAAAGGACGGTGCGATCTTCCGTGCCAGTGTGCGTTTTGTGCCGGGTAAGAGACGGGACTTCACTTCTGCTTCTGCTTTGGAAAACGCGGTAGTGTGTAGCGTTCACTATAGATCGAATGATTATAATCCCGGCGATATGTGCACACTGTCCCGGCTCCTTCATCGGGTCGCCCGGTCCGCCATCAGCATGTGGTTCGGCCGCCAGCGGGAAACATGACGCTCACGGATCCGTCAGAGATCACTTATTGTACATATTTTTTACAAAATGTGCCATGTCTTAATTTAATTAATTAACATATCCTACATAAACTTGTAATGTAATGCATTTATGTGTTTGTTATTAGTCTGCAGCCGACACTATTATTATTATTATTATTATAAATATAATATATTATGTTCTATAATTCATTTTCAATCTGTACAAACCGACTTTAATGTTTGTGTTGGCTGTTTCTACATATAAAGTTTTTGTACAGTAAGACAGTTGTGATTGTGATCATTTTTTTTATTTATCGTCACCAAATGGGTCAATTCAAAGCCTTTATAAAGTCCCTTTTCCTCTGGAAACTGTCTTCTAATGGCTGACACACACAACACATGCAGGTATGGGTCTAAGTACTAGCTTTGCTATTGCCTGATACATGATGATAATAATCTGTACAGTACTGTGATCTGAGCATAGTGTTGTACACAGGGCAGGACTTAGGGTGGTGGGGGCCCCTGGGCTTGAGTCACTTTCGGGCCCTACCTTCTATACATTACTTTAAATCAGGGTTTCTCAAACTCGGTCCTGGAGGGCCACTGTCCTGCACAGTTTAGCTCCAACCCTGATCAAACACACCTGAGCAAGCTGATCAATGTCTTCAGGATCACTAGAAACTCACAGCTAGGTGTGTTTGATCAGGGTTGGAGCTAAACCGTGCAGGACAGTGGCCCTCCAGGACCGAGTTTGAGAAACCCTGCTTTAAATAGAACAAAATGATACATACACAAGCTATGTATTAGAGCTACACAATTCTGGATAAACTGAGAATAAAAATAGAGATCACGATTCTGAACAAACAACTAAACAAAATAACATAATTTATGTTAATTACTGAAGTCTATTAAAAATGTTTAATTAATCTGAATTATAAAAAAAAAAAAAAAACTTGGGTTTGAATGAATGATTCAATTCCTCAATCAAATGCACTTGTTTCAATAGATGAATCAGCATTTTTGAACGAATCTCCTGAATGAACGATTCAATGACAAATGTTTTTTAAAAGTTTAATAAAGAACTCTGTCTCGTATTCTGTCCAAACGATAGGCTACTTTTGTGTCCATTCGTTTTTCCTTTTTTAACCCGTAATTGAAAAACGAAAAATGAACGGTTGTTGTCTTTTTAAAACGCAAAGTTGAACACCAACATTTTAATTTGAACTGGCTACACCAACTGCTGCGCAAAAAAGTAAATATCGACGAATTTTCAGATTTTTGTTTGACTTTTTGCCCCTTTATTAAACATTTAAAATATTCACAAATTAATATGGAAAACATGTCGATTTTACTGGTTTTCAAAGGCCAAATTAGAACCTGGAATTGATGTTTTTCCCGCAGTGCTGAATGAGAAGAGCCATTAATATTATTAATAAACTATTGCTTTGGCTAAAATCGCAACTCCATCTCCGCTAAGCAGATGCGCTTTTAGAGAGAAATGCACATTTCATACGGATTAATCAGAAGGTATTAGCTTTCGATTAGAATTTGTTCGTTTTAAAGTGGACATTTCAAGCTTTAGCCTACATAGGCTATATTTTGTTTCAGTTCTCGCGCTCCAGTTTACGGAGATCATGAAAGTGCGTCTGATTGTTTTATTTTATTTTACAAAAGCACAACGTTTTCTTGTTATTGTGAGTTTACACAAATAAAAGTAGTTGGGAATAATGTATTATTATTTTCTGTATGACCAGAAATGATAGAGTATTTTAAGTTGTTTCCACTGTTGATAGGAAAATGCAAGTGTTCGCGGCCGCGCCTCCGTGCCATGCAGTGCGCGCTCCACACTCAGTTCCTTTCTTGCATAAAAGCGTCTTCTAAATATAGCCTATTAAATGTTATAATTAAATAATATAAAATTATTATTATTTGCGTAGCTATACATGGACCTCAAACACACCGCGTCTTCTAACTCTGGTGACTGTAAATGCGCAAAAACTGTTTCCATTGCAGTTTTGCGAAATATTCCTTTTTCGAATTGCCTGAAAAACCACCTCATGTGAGCGTAAAACCTCAAGATGACTGACATTTAATTTAGCTAATTAAATTACATTTTTCATTGCAGGGCAAGGCCAGGTAACAATGCTAGACCAATCAACAAACTTTAAATGAAAAATTAAATGACTGACATATTATTGAAAAAATCAAACGTAAACGGGCGGGGCCCCCTATTGGGCGGGGCCCATGGGCTTGAGCCCAGTCAAGCCCAATGGTAAGTCCGGCCTTGGTTGTACATATCGTCGGCTAACGTGAATACATCTATAAGCTAACACTGTTCTCTCGCCCTGTTCTCCTCACACCACAACTCACCGTTGTTCTGTCTAACCCTGGCCTGTCCTGCTCACTTGGCTTCATATCAGGCTCATAATTATATGATATCATCATATATCAATTATATATGAATTATATATATATCATACGAGTAAACATTTAGGCTACAATTCCCCCAGCTTTCCGATCTGTCATTGCGATCCATTGCTTTCCTATTGTTTACTTTGACCGCTCTACCTCATGTTACGTCACTTCAGGTTCGGCGGTTTAAGCGATTTTCAAATGCGGAAGTAAAAATTTCTCACAAAAACGACTCCAGAAGCCTAATTAGCGTTTTATAAGTATATGTTTATATTTAAATCTAGTTCCTACATTATTTTTCTATACATTGGCTTACTGTGTACTCTAACCTGCAACATGGGCTTTAACATGAGTTATTTAGTTAAACCCTGTGTATAATTTGATCTATATTGTTCCCAAAATCATCCATTGTCAGGATGAAAAGTGTTTTAAGTGGTTATTATTGGTATTTCTGTTACCAATAAAATAATTACACTACCGTTCAAAAGTTTGTGGTAAGATTTTTTTAATGTTTTTGAAAGTAGTTTCTAATGCTTACCAATGCTGCATTTATTTGATCAAAAATGCAGTAAAAACTGCATTTTTTTATACTATTGCAATTTAAAAGAACTGTTTTTCTATTGTAATATATTAAAAAATATATATTTATTCAATTCAGTTTATGTGATGGCAAAGCTGAATTTTCAGCATCATTACTCCAGTCTTTAGAGTCACATGATCCTTCAGAAATGATTCTAATATACTGACTTGCTGCTCAAGAAACATTTCTGATTATTATCAGTGTTGAAAACAGTGTTGCTTACATTTTTTTTTTTGTGTGTGTGTGTGGAAACCATTAAAAAAAGTCAGTATATTTTGATGAATAGAAAGTAAAAAACAAAATCAGCATTTATTTGAAATAGAAATATTTTATAACATTATAAATGTATACGCATCTACTGTCACTTTTGATCAATGTAATACATCCTTGCATAATAAAAGTATTAATTTCTTTAAAAAAATTCTTGCTGACCCCAAACTTTTGAATGGTAGTGTAAATTTGTGACATTCAAATCATGCTGGACATGGTCCGTATCAGCTTTATATGTCAGTCAAGTGATTTAAGCAAAAGGAGGAATTCTTAAGGAGGAATAGAGGGGTGCATGTACACTCACCTAAAGGATTATTAGGAACACCATACTAATACTGTGTTTGACCCCCTTTCACCTTCAGAACTGCCTTAATTCTACGTGGCATTGATTCAACAAGGTGCCGAAAGCATTCTTTAGAAATGTTGGCCCATATTAATAGGATAGCATCTTGCAGTTGATGGAGATTTGTGGGATGCACATCCAGGGCACGAAGCTCCCGTTCCACCACATCCCAAAGATGCTCTATTGGGTTGAGATCTGGTGACTGTGGGGGCCATTTTAGTACAGTGAACTCATTGTCATGTTCAAGAAACCAATTTGAAATGATTCAAGCTTTGTGACATGGTGCATTATCCTGCTGGAAGTAGCCATCAGAGGATGGGTACATGGTGGTCATAAAGGGATGGACATGGTCAGAAACAATGCTCAGGTAGGCTGTGGCATTTAAACGATGCCCAATTGGCACTAAGGGGCCTAAAGTGTGCCAAGAAAACATCCCCCACACCATTACACCACCACCACCAGCCTGCACAGTGGTAACAAGGCATGATGGATCCATGTTCTCATTCTGTTTACGCCAAATTTTGACTCTACCATCTGAATGTCTCAACAGAAATCGAGACTCATCAGACCAGGCAATATTTTTCCAGTCTTCAACTGTCCAATTTTGGTGAGCTCGTGCAAATTGTAGCCTCTTTTTCCTATTTGTAGTGGAGATGAGTGGTACCCGGTGGGGTCTTCTGCTGTTGTAGCCCATCCGCCTCAAGGTTGTGCGTGTTGTGGCTTCACAAATGCTTTGCTGCATACCTCGGTTGTAACGAGTGGTTATATCAGTCAAAGTTGCTCTTCAATCAGCTTGAATCAGTCGGCCCATTCTCCTCTGACCTCTAGCATCAACAAGGCATTTTCGCCCACAGGACTGCCGCATACTGGATGTTTTTCCATTTTCACACCATTCTTTGTAAACCCTAGAAATGGTTGTGCGTGAAAATCCCAGTAACTGAGCAGATTGTGAAATACTCAGACCGGCCCGTCTGGCACCAACAACCATGCCACGCTCAAAATTGCTTAAATCACCTTTCTTTCCCATTCTGACATTCAGTTTGGAGTTCAGGAGATTGTCTTGACCAGGACCACACCCCTAAATGCATTGAAGCAACTGCCATGTGATTGGTTGATTAGATAATTGCATTAAAGAGAAATTGAACAGGTGTTCCTAATAATCCTTTAGGTGAGTGTATGACATCAGAACATGGAAGTCTAATTCGCTGCTGGTTCCATCGAGATTTTCCTATGGGGTTTTATAATGTGTTTTTTTTTAAATTATTATTATTTACATGTAAAATAAAGCCTGTGATAAACATAACTTGACTATACTTTGACATTTTGTTCTACAACGTAAATTACACACTCAACCAAATGCGAATTTTGACGCGCAAGTTTTCAAGTAATCACTAGATAAGGCAGCTTGGGGTGTGAGTGTGTGCAGTGAACGTTGAAGCACAAAACGTCAAAGTACGGTCAAGTTATGTTTACCGCAGGCTTTATTTTACTCAAACATAAAAAATAAAAAAACATTATAAAACCCCACAAGAAAATCTCGAAGGAAGCAGCAGCGAATTAGACTTCCCGGTTCTGACGTCATACCTGCACCACTCTATTAACTTTTTGTCACGGTACTACAATTTGTAATGAAAACAAATTCCGTATCTTCACAAGTGGCCTCAGACTTTTGTGGTGCACCGTATGTCATGTGACCTGATCCATCTGAGATTGCTCCAGTATGAAAACACATGAGAAAATCATCAATTATATCTGAGAAGGTCACCTACATTTTACAGACACACAAAAGCTGAATGGATATAGATGGGAGCAGAAATTAATTCTGGTCCAGTTATGGCACAATGAACTGAATTTTCTATTTCTGAGGCTGCAAAGGCACAAAGTGCTTTTTCAATACGATAAGAGCATATAAGAATGATGCGTTTACTGCATACACACATTATACAAAAAGCGATGCGAGCGGACACACGAGTTTGCCAGATTGGGAGGGAAATGTCCTCATTTCTGCCTCAGTGGACTACTGCACTTCTCCTTCTAGTGCTCTAAAGACAAAAAAGCAGGTCATTGAAAAGTGGGACAAGAGTAACTTTTTTTCCCTCCACCTCTTTCTGGGCCTCAGAAGGGAGGGTAGAGGAATATCTAGGTCATCCTCATTCTCTTCTCACATCACTGAGCAACAGTAGCGCGAGACCAAATGCCACACATGCAGTGTGGCAACAACACTGAGTATTACTATTGGGAACACTCTTATATTTTGTAATTATTGCATGATATAATGCTAAACGGATATTTTATACTACCATTTAAAAGTTTGGGATCGGAACATTTTTTGAGGGAAGTCTCTTAGGCTCACCAAGTCTGCAATTATTGGATCAAAAATACAGTAAAAACAGTAATATTGTGAAATACTGCTGCAATTTAAAATAACTGTTTTCTATATTAATATATTTTAATATGTAATTTATTCCTGTAATGCAAAGATCAGATTGCTGATTTGCTGCTCTGGAAACTGTTTTTTTTTTTTTTCAGGATTCTTTGATAAATAGAAAGTTCAAAAGAACAGCATTAATTAGAAAAATACATCTTTTGTAACATTATAAAGGTCTTTACTGTCACTTTTGATCAATTTGATGCATCCTTGCTGAATAAAAGTATTAATTTCAATGAAAAAAACTCAGAAAAAAAACTGAACGGTACACATTAAACTAGTCATAAATATTCATATTTGAATGTACAATTAATACTAATATGTTCCATGGTAAAATAACTGTAGCACAGTCTTAAGTGGCTTATTGCTATTATTTGATGAAATGCACAAATGTTCAACAAGAAAATGTATTTATATTAATAATAAACAATTTTCCACCAAGTAATATAGTTCATTAGTCTTTGTGCATTGAAGATGAAATACATAATTTCAGAATTGCAACCTGTATATTTGAGCAGTTAAATTGGCCAGAAATGGCTCGACTGGTGTGTAGAGTTGGATTGTTTTGACTGAACAGTGGCAGATGGGGGAGTATTTGAGTCTTTTTTGTTTTGGTTTACAAATGTAAAGTAACTGATCGCTATCTAGTTGAGCATATGAGCAGTTGTGCATGAGAAACAGTGTGCTTTGATTCAGCAATAAGAGACTTAACTTTGAATGCTGAACATCCCTCAGCAAGAAGACCTTGAAATCCCTAATAATGAAATATGATTACACCCTGTTTCACTGCGGGCCAGCCGAGATCCTGCTGTACTTGAACGTGCCTGTGTGTTTGGCCAATGTTCTTCTGTGGGTCCTCTCTGAGATCTGACCTTTGAGCAAAAGTCTCCACTGATTTACAAGGCTTAGACAGATAGATTGAGCTTTCCTCACTGCCAGACCAACGTCGCCTCATTGCCAAGCAACGTTGCATTTTTATTTATTTTTTTTAAATACAGAATTCATCTGGTATTCGGTTACAATATGTGTGTGTGTATCTGCTATTCTACAATGCTTTGATATTTCGATTTTTTACATTTTTGCGATAAGATTTATATTGCGATAATATATAACTGCAAATGTCCCCAAAGGAAAACTGTCCACATATATTTTTCTCATATCTTCATAGCTATAGTATCTCCTTCGTTCCTTCCTTGTATTTTAGACATTTTTATAAATAGAAATTACAGCTGTCAAATAAAAATGTTTGCACACTCAATTCAATGTATTTTTTTTTTTTTTTTTTTTACAATACATCTTGTTATAAGCAGTTTTACAAAGAACAACCTTACAAACACCCTGATAAACAAGTTAAAGGTGATACTATTTAGTTATAAAATGTAATTATGTTATGAATCGTGTTTATATTGTTATAGGAAAACGCATACTTTGCCATTAACAGCGTACGACTTGGAAGCTAGACGACGCAATGGAGTAATTTTTGTTGTGAAACAGCCTACTACACAATAATGCTTAGGAATACCTCCCAAAAAATGAAAACTCATCAAGAGAGATAGTCACAGAGGTTTAAAAAATGATGACAGAATTCTTATTTTTTGCTGAACTATCTCTTTAAATGAATAGAGCAGCTCTTGAGGCTTAAGGGATTGTGCTTGGTGAACCCATATCTTTCCTTCTCTAGTCTGTGGGCCACAGAGAAGAGGACAATGTTTCTTCCGGTAATAGGCAGATAAGGACCTCACCTGAACATTCTCATAAAAGAGCACGTCTGGGACCTTCATCTTCTCATCAGGGCTGTACACAGGAGCCGAGATGTTCCCTATGGTCAGAAGTCCATCTTTTACTGTGCCTAACAGGGGAGAGCAGAAATGAAAAGAAAACATTAGAGATTCTCCAAAAAGAGGTTTTACCTATTCAGCCATGTCACTGACCAGCTGCTAGGGACACAGCCACTTTTCTACACAAAGACAATCTATTTCCTCCCATCTACACTTTTACACAACATAGTACTGTACATCTGAAATCTAAGACTGTGAAACAGTCTCTTACAGACGGTGGGGAAAATGGGACAAAAATATCAGGGCAGGCTAAAATTACTGAGGAACCACTGAAGCTGACTGAGCCTGGTTTGTGTGAAATTTAAAAGATGCAGAATTGTAATTTGAATTCAAATGTAAGGAAGTGGAATTAAATGGAATCTAACTGCTGAAAGTGGTCAAAGATAATACATTTGAGCCCATAAACAAACAATATTGTTTATATTATAAACAATATAATGTAACAACATAACAAATTGAGTATTTCCATAAACATTATGTGATGTTAATAATTAATGTTTGAAATGAAACCTATAGAAATGTGTAAATAATTTATAATTATATAATAGTTATGCAGTATTGAATATCATTAATATCTAATTTCTTTTTATCTTTTAATAATCTAACAATGGTGGAAGAACGCTATTTTCCAGAATGCTCTAATTTACCCAAAAGTCTTTAAAATGTAGCCAAACATCCATATTTAACCAATAAATGCAAATTTAGGCATTTATGTTTACAAAACCCATTTAATTACATATGTTTACAAAACATGAACTACTTAAATCCCTCTATTGTATCAAGTTAAATTTCTTAGTATTATAATTCAACATCCTGTGGATCATGGTCCAATAAAGTTAAAATTCTTATGGACTATAATCGTAACTCTGACTTTTGCTTAGCCCTGGTCTGAAGTGGTGATGTGCTGTAACTCACAGGTGTAGAGGTGGTTCTGTTCTGATGCTGGGTCAGGCTGATCCTCTATTGAGCAGTTCACCAGACTCTTCTGAAGAGACGAGCGAGCCAGGCTGGGCAGAAACCTACAAAAAGAATTCATTCCTTATGCATTTCAAATCAACATTTCCCAGTCATTGTAAACTTTACAAGCAATGAAGCAGGCGATACAGCTGCATGTTAAAGACAAAGTGTGTAATGTGTCATTCTTAGCATCAAACATAATACAGAAAAAATATATACATTTTAAAGCAAGATTCGCGTTTGCCATTGGTTGATAACAGACAGTCAAACTCAAACTCCAGTCTGACTGTCTGAAGCCACTAGTGGCAAATAAATTACACATTTCACTTTTAAGCTCTAAAGGCCCATTCACTTCAAGTCTGCATGGGGATTTTACAATATAACAATGCATCCAGATAAAATCCTTAACATCACTTTGTAAATACAAGAATGATGGTCATTTCGATATCTACATCAGTGTGATTAGGAGTAGAGTTTGATGTAGATCTTTGCAAACCGCACCACGAAATGGGCTGATGACGAAATACGGCTATGTGCACTGTCCTATTTGCCAATTTCAAGAGTCCATAAAAAAGACTGGTACAGTAAAAAGTGCAATTTTTTTTGGCTTTCATTAGGGCAGTATGTCATATTTCAAGGCCTTATGTCCACTTTGGCGGCCGACCACAGCCTGATGGCGCAATATGCGGCTCAGTGTGCATCGTCCTATATGCTAAGTTTAATGGTTCATAAAAAAGAAGATTGGTACAAAAAAAAATATTAAAAAATGCTCAATTTTTATTTCATTAGGGCAGTATGTTTATATTGTCCCATATAAAACTTTAACGGCCAAATTTAAAAATATTGGTACAGTAAATATATTTCACAAGATCAATTCACCCTTTATTAAACCACTTTGTTGGATTTAACACATCTTTGTAGGTGGCGGAGAAATACAGAATTTAGGGAGAGTCGCGTTATATAAAGGGGTATATTCACAGGCATCAGTAAGTGACAAACGAATATATAGCTGGATTGAGCCTCGTACAAGACAAACTACTCGAACAAAATCCAGAAGTTGAGCACTTATTACTGTTCCAATCTTTTTTCATTAACCATTGAACTTAACATATAGGACAATGCACACTGAGTGTGCCATCAGACCATTTGGCTGCACGCTTTCTCGGCAGCCACAGATGATGATTTAATATAAGGCCTTTATACTAGAGGTACTGCCTTAACAAAATCAAAATTTGCACATTTTACTGTACCACTATTTTTTAATTGGCCGTTAAAGTTTTAAATGGGATAATATACTGCTCTAACAAAAAACTAAATTTTGAGCATGTTTTACTGTACCAATCTTTTTTTTAATGAATAATTAAACTTAGCATATAGGACAATGCACACTGAGCCGTACATTGCACCATCAGCCCATTTTGCCGCATGATTTCTTGGTTGCCACAGAGGATGCTTTAAGCGGACATAAGGCTCTGATATTAAAGGTACTGTCCTAAATTCACCCAAATTTGAGCAAACAGATCTCTATTAATTCATCCAGATCCATGCTCTCATTTGATGGCAGTGACGCACAACGGAAATAGCTTCTAGTCAGAGCCGTCTTTTAATGCGGTGCAACATGAATGAGTTTGAGTTTGTCTACCTGGACAGACAGGCTTTGTTCACAGCGTGAGCAACACTCTCCTGTGGATACTGAGAAAGACGCCGACAGATTCTCAGCAGCTGCCTGGTGGACAATGAAGAAGCAAGGGACAGGGCCTGGACATGGCACAAAAACACCAAAGAACATTTACATTTAATCTCACAGAATCAAAAACAACACAAACCACAGAACAAAACCCCTATAATGGGGAAAAATATTAACCAAGTCTACTGAAAAAGTAGGACAATCACTATTGTGCTCTAATACAACAGGATATTTAGGGTTTCTGGGACAGAAAACACTAGTAAACAGCAGAGTAAGCAGTTACTGAACAAGAAACCATATGTGGTGTTTTTTTTATATAACAAACCCTTAACAAATGTGCTGATAAGAACCTCCTGTCTCTCTATATGAGTCTGCTCTTTGACCACTGGAGTCAAAAAATGGGCCACAATCTCTCTTTGCTCCATGTATGTGGTGAAGGAATTAATTCCAGCCTCTGCTTTTGTTAAAGGATTTAGGGACCTAACATTGGTTCATTGGCTCACCGTTGGATCGTTGGATTTTCTCAGGCTGTGAGTCAGGTGTTGCAGCTGCTCCACTGCTTCTTTGGGAACATTTGGGATCTGTTATAAAAAAAGACATTACACAAAACTCAAACCTAGAAAGAAAGGGTCAGAGCTAAAATTGCATTTGATTCAACAAGTGACGCAGCACATAAACATGTTGGGTGTAACCATATTTAATCAAACACCACACTATTGACATTAGTCTGGAGGTGATGTGACTGACCATGCCCTGAAGAATGGCAGTTTCCTCTGCCTTGGCCAGTGGTTTGATGGTGTGAAAGAGAAACATGGTGAGAATCTCTGGGCCGAGCCACTGCTTAGTGGTGCTCCCGACCTGAGGAGGCTCAGCTAGGGCGATGATCCTGAATGACGGGTGGATTGGGAAGATGGATCTGTGGAGAAGATAGCAGTTATAACTAGTTTCTTATTTACATCAAGCACAGTCTCTTTATCAATTCTTGATCCATACTGGAATAGTAATACAAAACATCAACAAGTTTAATGCTTAGGTTTATAGAGTGGACAACCCACAGCTACCTAAGCATTAAACTATTCTAATTCACAACATGGAAACAAAGAACCAAAGAGGAGTGTACTCAAATCGATTAATGCACAACTGGCCGTAGATTATCCTGATTAAACCATGGTCATTTGCCAGCAGTGACAAGTTAAAGCTGTTATTGTTGTTTGCAGAGCAATATTTGACCGGAAGGATACAAATTATGGTTATTTTAGGCAGTTTAGGCAGTTAGAGCTAGCATTCTGCCTGTTTTGAATCAGACACAGAGATAAAGTAGTGCTATAAGATTAAAATTTATTTGAATGAATGAATTACAGCATTTATCTGAATTAATTATTGAGAGAGAGAGAGAGAGAGAGAGAGAGAGAGAGAGAGAGAGAGAGAGAGAGAGAGAGAGAGAGAGAGAGAGAGAGAGAGAGAGAGAGAGAGAGAGAGAAAAATGCTAGATAAATAAATACAGCCTTAGTGAGCAAAGGGACTTATCTCAAAAACATAAAAAAAATTCCTACCACTCCAACATTTTGAATGGGATCCAAATATTATGCCTGTAGGCAATCCTATAAGATCATTACAAATCACACTGTACGACATGGATCTAATAAACTTGGGTCTGACATGTGTGTAGACTGTACGATGATGACACCTATTGAATCGTAGGCTACGACACAAGTTAGTATAGAAGAATAAAACGTCCTCAGCAAGTGCTAGTAGTAAACAAATAGAGCAACATGAATCCCACTTTGGTAATTGTGGTTTTTATGTGCACTGAAAAAAAAGAGGAAGCAAGAGGAGAATATGGACGCAGTCATAGGGAAAAGATGCCAAATTTGATTGCCAGTTTTGCAAATGGAGCTTGAGGTAAGTAGTTTTAAGTTTTGATCATTAAGCCATTTCATGTTGCATTTTTATTGGCTAGTCAGTAGACGTAGGTCGTAGCAGCAAACACACTGTGAGATGATCATGCTAAACTTCTGACACTGTCAGAAAATTATCGCAGGCTATCTTTGGTCGCAAGACCGTGACAACGGCCGTCTTTGAACCTCTCTCACTGTACGACGTAGGACCACCGTTTAGGGACAGCCCAAAATCATACAATGTGTCTCGGGCATTAGAAACAAGTTTATTTTCAACAATGTTTCTTAATGCATATTGTTTCACTTCTTATTCATTTAAAATAGTAAGCAGTGAGTATAAGTTAATATTACATTCTCAACATAGTCAATGTGACATTATTACGCTTACAATACAAAGACAATGTAAAGCTGCTTTGAAACAATCTGTATTGTGAAAAGTGGTATATAAATAAAGGTGACTTGACAATGGAGCAACATGACGAGCAGGTGACCTGAAAACTAATCATTATCCACAGTGACTGTCAATCTTTGTTATTATGATTATGATATGTTCAGGGTTTGGCATAACCAAAGGCACCTGATCACTGATGACGATATGAGAACAAGATGAGGTGAAGCCAGTCCATTCATCTGTCAAAGTGAATAGGATATGCCCATGTCAAGATCTGTGCCCTCGCTGATCTCTGGCACACTGATATCGTATCCCTGACAATAGCTCGTGCTCGAGCTGCATCGCCACCTAATCCCACTGGACAGCTCCGTCTATTTATAAACAGTGGAGCACACTGCATGAAATGCAGAGATACACCTACTGACAGCAAGAGCGATCGAGATTCTTCATTATCACACCATTTTAGATCTTCATCAGATCAACTGCCTCCTGTTGCCTAGCAACACCTTCCTGCCTTCCAAGTCCATGTCCCTGGTTTCAAAGACACCAGCTCCGCTTTCTTACATTTACACATCATTACTGAATGTACCACTTGTTAGCAATAATCATACACAGGTGCACTGCTATAATCTTTACTTATAACACTGAATGTGTTACTGAGAAAATTATAAGAAACACCATTTATCCAAACAAGGTTAAGTGACCAGGGGCTGCCATGTTAAGCTACAAAACAAAAGAGCGAATTCCATGTGACTAAATCTACTTAAGCCATATATTAGGTTTGTGTGAGGAAATAACAGACTTAAGTCATTATCCACTGTAAAAACTGTAAAAATCTAATTCGTGGTCATTTATGTTCAAATATGGTGCATCAAGACCCATTTCGCCAGGTTTGACGTTAATATTACTAGATTTGAATGACCTTTTAATGACGTGCATTTTGCATTTTTGTAACAGTGTAAATCCAGTTGAGAACCAATTTGCATAAAAATATACACAAAAAGCCTGAGTGTGAAATGGAAAGACAGACCAAGATACTAAGAATAGTTAATTCTGTGATAGCCGTATTCAGTGTTGACCTCCAGCCCTGCCCACGCAGCCAAGCAAAGTGTGACTTTCAGAAGCGTCATTAATAGGCCCGAGCAGCGAGGAGAGTGTGTGTGTGTGAGCCTGAGGCCGACAGAAACAGAGGCTCGATAATTAAGAGCAGTATTGGAACCACATGAAGAGACCACAAGTGAAGTCTGAGACACCGACTAGAAACACAGGAAGAGGAAGTGGCTTTATTTCAACCTCAGACGCGCCACCACAAACATCCTTCCTACCCGTCTAGGTGTGGCTCCACCAGCAGGACACAAATATACATCCAACAGCACTGATTTCTTCACCAACACACTCACAGATTTGTAATTTCACTGACCAGGTGTTGATAATCTATGGTTATGATTACAATAAAACCATGTCACCTAATGGTCCATCCATGAGAAATTTACTAAAGATGGAAAATGACGCCTTAGAAAAAATTTCAGGACAGTGTTATTTTAGTATAATTGAGATTCTATTATAGTATGTGTATGTATGTATGTATATGTTACATTTTCTGTTTAAATCTTTGCTGGTTGGGATTGAGACACCCTCCATGGATTTAGGCACAGACTTTCTAATTGTGGGACATGATGCATCACCCACTCAAAAGTTGATTGCTGATTCTTCTGGACAACCAACAGACAAGAAACGCTGATTGCCGTACTCACTTTCATGCTGTTTTAAACCTATATGATTTTCTTTCTTTAATGGAACACAAAATAAGAAATGCTAAAGACAGTGCTGGTCACTCTTTTTAATGGAAAAAAATGGCTTTCAAGTGTAAAAAATAATGCAATAGTACCATAACTAGCTCAGGTTTCATAGGATTCATGTGCTATATAGCTTTATTACATGGCTTGGTTGAATTCTAATGTAGAATGCGGTCTGTTATTTCTTGATAACAGGCCGCTGCTAAGTATAACACACCGTTGCCATGCAAAACAGAGCATTGCTATGGATGCAGGATTCTAACCATAGAGACGTAACGGACTATTTTCTTTAGCGGAAGCAATACAATCATTTTTAAATCAATAAACTCCTTTTTAAATCAATATTTTGTGTCAAATTATTGATTTATTTGGTAGGTAGCCATGGAATAAGCGGGATAATGTAGAGCGAGGTGGTTGTTATAGCGAATACAACCCCTTCAAGCTGATTCAAGACCCCTCCGCAAACTCATATGAACACCCTAAAGGAGAACTTTTTATTTTTATTTTTTATGTCAGTGTTAAAATATGGATTTTAGCATGAGGATAGAGAGGAAAAAGTATTTTTTTTAAATATACAAAGTATAATAAAAATAATAGTTGTCTCAGGACACATTAACATTGTTGTTGACTACAACAACAACTATTACTAATATTATTATTCTTTTTTTTTATTATTAAATTATAAAAATGAAATCATTACAAATTTTTTTACTATATTAATGATTTATCGGATTCACCGATAAATGTTGTAAGCATTTTGAGAACCACACACGAGACATTAAATCACTGTGTCTGAGGGGAAACCAGTCAACAAAGGTGTTCACAGGTAAAGTAATTTGCTACCCGAATAGTTCACTTAAAAAAATAACATTTTGTCATCATTTACTCACCCTCAAGTTGTTTCAAACCTGTAAAAATGTCTTTCTTCTGCTAAACACAAAAGATGATATTTTGATGAATGTCGGTTACCAAACAGTTGATGAACCCCATTGACCTTTTCCTTCAAAATATCATTTGTGTTGCACAGTCAAAAAGGTTTGGTTCAAGGGTGAGTAAATGATGGCAGAATGTTATTTTTGTCCAACATCAAGGAGTTCATTTGGTTCCCCAAAACATAAATAAAATCAACCAGATCTGAAAAAGCAACAAGAGTGCTAAAACAATACTGTATACTGTATTAAAAAAAAGAAAAAAAAAGAGAGAGAGTCATACTCAGTGTTATTATCTTATAAAAATAAGGGACTGTAAAAACTTTAGTTTATTACAGTAACTATAAGATGATGCTCCATAGCAACATAATATTGTAGTGTAAAATTTCTCAGCCACTTTAAAAATTCCCCATCTGAAGACAAGTAAGGACAGACTGGAATAAACAGCAAGTGTCATGGTGCTAACTGACGAAACCTATAAAATCAGCCCCCGGATTAAATTGAGCTGGACCGTCTGGTGGGCAGTTTCCTGTTATTGCGGTCCTGAGATGAAAGCGCCCATTGTCATGGCCTGAAATGCATCTCATCGTAACTCAGTGTTTCTCACAGACATGGACGCAGGGTCTAGACTCGCTGTCACAAAGCTTGTTGGTCTGTGATAGTGTCTCTCTATAGAGATGATGTCACGGGAAGTTAATCAACACCTCCCATGTCGCTTTGTCCATGAGGTGTGTGGGAGCCATCACAACACTCATTCATTCATGACTGCGGTTGCTTCAGGCTAACGGAGACAGAGAACTGGATGTGAAATATTGACTTATTGAGTGATCTGAAAGCACATCAAATATTAACCGCCTGTGAACAAAAAAAATAAAAAATAATTCACATGAAACACGATTTTTACAAATCCGTTTCAAGATACATTCATATGTGGGTTTGAATCCTAGTCAAATCTCATTTCTGGAAGTCCATGTCAGTATGATTACTCTGATAGGATTTCACATAGCTTTTTTGCTAGTCGCTTTTTTTCCATGTAAAACGCAAACACATCAGATGTCATTGCAGAAACCAACTTGTGTTGTGTGCATGTCATGCAGAAAATGATTGTATAATGGAGGCGTATCCGTGGGTCACACACCTCTTTGAATTTTAAGACCGGCAGAGACAGCAGCAAGGAATAAAGTCAAGCATGGCAACCTCCTACTGCTCTGCTTCATTAGATGTAGTCTAGCTCCACGGCTACACGTTAGCACCTTTCACACATGCAATCTTTACTGGTGAATTCTTAGCTCTTATACTAATTCCTAATTTATATTAATGGGTGATTTAAACCGGAATATGCCAGATCCTCCTGATCGTGTTCTGCTCCAATCTGATTCTTTAAATCTCACACAGATTATTAGTAAGCCTACTAGGTGTGATAGTAAATGTTTAGGAAATGCTAGTATTTTAGATGTAATTTTGACAAATACCCCAGACTGATATCAATCTGATGTTTTCTGTCATGATATCAGTGATCATTGCTTTGTAGCATGTATCCGGAAAAAGTGTACACACAGACAACCTAGTGTAATTTGATTGAAACATTCGTTTAAAAATTTTAATGAGCAAGCTTTTTTTGATGTGATTTAGCTGCTGTCATTAATAAATATGCCCCTCTAAAACCTATTCGGCATAAAAATCGCTCTAGTCCATGGATAAATCGGGACCTAGTTACTTTACTTCCGAAAAATGTGCTTTGGAGTAAATCTGAGACTGACTGGATTTCTTTTAGACAACATCGGAATATGTGTACAAAGCAAAATCACAGTACTATAGAAAGCAATTCTCTAATAGTTCCTCAAATTCAAGAACATTTTGGAATACTGTGAAAGAACTAGAGCATCATTTTTTAACACAAAGGCCTGCTTCACTTAAAAAACGAAGATATTGTTGTTATAGACAAAGCTAAATTAGCAGATCTTTTAAACAAACATTTTATTAGAGCGAGTAATTTATTCGAGAATCATGTTTCTAAGCGGAGTATAAAAAAATAAAGAAACAAAAATTGTTCATTACCTTTTAGTTTTTCCTTACAACCAGTTACTAAGTCTCAGGTTTGGTTTGAATTTTATAAACTTAACTCAAAAAAAAACCCTGCTGGTCTAGATATCTTGGACCCATTCTTTTTTTTTTTTTAAAGTTGGTGCACCTATTATAGCTGAACGTCTAACATATATTTTACATGTATCTATATACTGCAAAGATAAAACCCCTAAAACCTGGAAAACTGCCATTGTATCCCCTGTTTATAAGAATGGTGATAAAATGGATCCAAATTCATATAGGCCAATTTCAGTTTTGCCTTGTGTTGCAAAAGTAATTAATTAATAAGCAATTATTAGGGTTTCTTAATAAATGTAACATATCTGATGCACAATCTCAATCATCATTTAGTTGCATTACAGCAGCTGTAAAAGTTATGAACGATATTTATAATGCTTTAGATTATAAATATCAATTTTTTATACAATTTTGATTGATCTTGCGAACGCTTTTGATACAGTTGATCACTCTATTGTGTCATCCAGATTATGTAGTATTGCTATTGGTGCATCTAATTTAACTTTATCTTGTTTCTCTAATTATCTATTTAGTAGATCCTAACATATAAAGATTGAACAACAACTATCTGAGTTATTCACAATTAACAAAGGGGTTCCTCAAGGCTCTGTATTGGCTTCAACCCTGTTTTCAGTTTATATTAATAGTGTTTCCCAGGCTATCTGTAGAAAACCTATATTCACCTATAGACCTTATGTAGCCCCGCCACTTTTCAGCGCTGCGCTCGTCGTCTTTTGACTTCCGGTCTGTATTTTCACAGCGATCTTGCCTATTTATGAATGAACGGCTCGTTTTAAAATCTTCCCGGTCTACTGACATTTGTTAAGACATCTGCTTTAAACATTACAATCCTCATGATAACTTTCGTTAACTTTACATTAATTAAATCCACTTCAAAAGCTAATTACTCCTGGACAGCAGCGCCATAGAAATACACAGAGCGACTGCAAAAACGAAAGTTCAAAGACAATATTCTAAAGATGGCGGCGCCCTCATTTCTCTGGCGCATAAGGTCTATACGCGGATGATACCATTCTTTACTCTATAGGATCATCATATGATGAAGTTTTAAAAAAGGTACAGGATAGTTTTAATAGTATTCAAGAAGCTTTTAATGATTTAAATTAGTCTTGAATAGCCCACAAACAAAGGTAATGTGGTTCGGAAAGAACCAACCGTGTAAGATATTACATCCCTAAATGGGGCAAAACTTTAAGTGGCATCTTCATATAAATATCTTGGAATTTGGCTTGATAGCTATGATAATCATATAATCAATCTTCAGAAGAAAGTTAAATCTAGACTTGGTTTCTTATATCAAAATTGTTCTACGTTAACTGCATAAATATCTTGTTGAAACCACAATTTTACCGTTGTTTGACTATGGTGATGTAGTGTATAGGAATGTTCTAGAACAATTAGATGTATTAAATCATGCATCTATTAGACTGATTACTAATGCACATTACAGAACACATCAATCACTGTGAACTGTATTCCCTTTTAAAGTGGACGTCATTACATATTAGATGGGAAATATACTATGTGTATTTTTCTTTATAAAGTCTTATTAGGTTTGTTACCCATATATCTTCAAGAGTTACTGCAACCTCATGTTTTAACCAGATCATCTAATCATATTCATTTAATTATCCCTAGGAAGAAAATTGTTTATGGTCGTTCCGCTTTTGGTTTTGCTGCTCCAAATGACTGGAATGTGCTTCAAAAGTCATGGAAATTAGAAACATATATTTCAATCTCTGCAAACTACTAGGGAGTGTTTTTATCACGGCCTGTAAATGTTTTTAATGAATGTATTTGTGTGTGTATAGTAATGCATATTTCAGGATATTTTAACTCTCCTGCTGCCAGGCTGTTGTTGAAAATAAGAACTTTGTGAGAAGTGACTTGCCTGGTTAAATAAAGGTTAATACAGGTGAATTACTGTTTAGAGACCGTGTGTGAACAAAGAATAGGATTACCGGTATGAGCACGTACAGGTCAGAACGTCAGAATGTTGACTTAAGAAGTTTGCTCTGGGACAATAATAAAGCTCTATTGGAGCCGTTTACAGTAAGCTCCACTGCTTTTAATTGTTTTTCTACGTAAACATGCAGTAGATGGACATTTGCCCGGAAAAATCAATCTGGTAATTTAATTTTACAGTAATTTACCGGGTTCAGTGTGTCATAGAAACCAAAGCAGATATTCCGGAAAACAAAAGAGCACAAATCAAAACTGACTACTTGCGATACACTGTGTGGACAGTCATCACTAATTTAGATCGGATTCCAATCACATACACAAATGATCAGATTTGGACTGACAGTTTGAATGCAGTCTCTGATTTTAGCTATATTTTTATGTGTGTATATTTTATGAATGTTTTGATGTTGTTTGTTAGCTCTAACCTCAGATTAGATTTCAATCACTATGTGACGGACAAAGTTTTCAAAACTGAATTGAAATACATTGGATATGCCATTATCATCTGATTGCTTGGAGACGGTTCATACAAAGAAAGGGCTGATACGAATGTGCTAAATAATCTCCCTCATGAGGCGCTGCGCACACATACAGGTGTTGATTGGTGCGAGATTTCTATTCTGTTCCATGATTGTGGCACATTGCACAGCCACAGCACATGTTCCCATTCTGTAAGTGCAGTTGTACCAGCAACGAATGTATAGATGGAAGGATTGTATAGATGGAAGGCAGCTCTCATGAGAAATGGTACTGATAGGTGCTGGGTTCCCTTTCGAACGGTCAGTCGTATTGCGTAGCTATACACTAAATAGAAAACTAGTCCCATGTAAGTACTTAATTTCTACGGCACACTTCTGAAAAGCATTATCTCAGATGGACATAAAACCGTTAACAAATTAATGAGAGCCTTGGTCCATTCCTAAGACCATTATGTGTGTATCCAACTTAAATGGATCTTTCATCTTATTCGCAGTTTTTTTTTTTTGGTTGAGATACAGGGATAGTTAATATATTTACATATATTTAGTTCATATAGCAAAACCATTAGACTGAATAAAAAATAAAAAAAACGAAAAAAATAATAATATTTTAAAACGATACTTTGATAATGAGATTTGATGATGATATATTCTTATATTTTACAAAAAAATCTGAGAATTGTGTCTCTTCAAAAAACTTTGATTCAAGCGCTCGATTCATATGGATTACTTAATAACTTTTGAAGCTTGAAAGTTTTGGTTGTATGGACTTTCAATAGATGGACAAAACTGTTGAGAGAATAGTAAATATATCTTAATATGTGTTTTCTTGAAGATGAACGCGAGACTTATGCATTTGCAGTAAATGGTGACTAACTGAACTAACTCTTTAATAATCTTTACATTTCTTTTTACTGTGTTTGTTTAGACATTCTTGATAATATAAACATTTTTGGTTCCATTACCAGAAACACTATATGCTATTTAAATTGAATATTCATTCAAAATAACCAGATGAAAATAGAATGTTATTTATGTGTAATTTTTATGACAATTATGCAGTTTTTTGCTTTGAGATTATTACCTGTCTTGCAGCTCCTGGTCAGTGAGCTTCAGTTCCTCTTTTAGAGTCTGGTAACGGTCCCACCTCAGCAGTCGAGTCCCGTCATACAGAGCCAGCTCTCGGTCATGCAGTAACCTGAGACAGAACATTAATCACCCAACCACTCAAGAACAACAAGAGGAGAGTGAAGATCAGCAATCTGCTCTAAAGTGAAGATCACACGCACAGGAATAGCAGTGTTGGGATTTTCACACCAAGAGAGTATTCTCCGATAAAAAAACAAATTCTGACAAAATACCATAAACAAAAGTATACAAAAGTTTTTTAAAAATCTTGTGCAAAAAAATTATAGTTGTTTGTCCATCTATTATTATTATAACAGATAAATAATATTATATATAAATAGATATAATTATTATTAATAATAATTTATATTATATTAGTAGTAGTAAAATAGTAGTTAAATTTAACATTTAATTTAATTTAATATTCAACTCTAATATTGATCTGCCTGTATTGACATCATTATATGGGAAACGAACGGAGCTGGACTATGACATCACGGTTTTCTCCAGAGCGGCTATATAGATATATATAAATGAACTAAATTAATAACTTTTTACAACAAAAATGAAACATCACTGAACTTACTTAAACTGGACTGTGACGCTATTTTCTTCTGGAAACAAACTTTGTTGCATTATTTTCCTGTTATCTCTGTAAAGCTGCTTTGAAACAATCTGTATTGTAAAAAGCGCTATATAAATAAATGTGACTGTGCAAATAATGTCTAGTTGTTTGTCCACCTATTATTATTATTATTATTATTATTATTATTATTATTATTACAAATAAATCATATTATATATAAATATAATTATTATTAATAATAATTTATATTATTTTAGTAGTAGTAATAATAAAAGTAGCAGTAGTAATAATTATATTAGTAATAATAATAATAATTATTATTATTATTATAATTCTTTTCATTCTATCAATAAATTACTATTACTACTACTAATAATAATTTGTTTTAATGAATATTTGAATTATTATTATTAGTAGTAGTAGTAATATTAGCAGTTGTAGAAATAAAAAAAATTATAATAAAATAATTTATTGAATATAATGAATATTTAAATTAATAACAACAACAACAACAACAACAACAACAATAATAATAATAATACTAATAATAATAACAACATTATGAATAATAATAATAGTAATAATAATAACAACAACAATATTTTGGACCATTCTGGGTGATGGCCAATAAAACTGATTGCATCACTCAGGGTTGGGACATGATGTAAGCCTCTAAATGAGGGCGGCTGGGGTTGAGACTGACCTGGACAGCACAGCCAGAGTGCCCAGGTTGACCCGATGGATGCCGTCCAGCAGCACCAGCTTGCCCTCCTGAGCAGCAGTGACCAGCGGGGATGCCCTCCAGGCGGTGTCTCCATTAGGCAGGGTGTACCTCTGCTGGAGCAGGTCCCGCGCTGTCATATCCTACCACACACACACAGAGAGAGAGAGAGAGAGAGAGCCAACGCCTGTCATTTTCTGTATCCTGTATCCAGTGACAGAGAGGGTAGGGGTGAAAGAAGGACAGAAGTGTGTGTGGGCTGGGTTTTAACATTCACATTTGAGTAGAGCTTCACGTGGAGTCACACTGATCGGAGGGCAGCCATTCACACTCAAGGGCTTCACATTGACTGTACAATAACACATCCATAATGACTCAAGATGAAATCAAAATGGCCATGATCTCAGGTAGTTTCAGATCAATATATCAGATCATTTTAAATAAATATTGTGTAACATGTTCAATCATTTTTGTACAAAGGATTTTCTGGTTTGTTACAGTTTTTTCTTCAGTTCATAACTTTTCTGTTTAAGTTTATTAAATAATTATCTCAGATCCTTGGACCATAGTGCCCGATATCATATATACAATATTTATTTATAACACTGTTCCAGAACAGTACAACCCAAATGTTTGTGTGTGTGCAGCGCATTTTACGGAGGACAGTTTCCTGAACCTGGGAGAGTACAAGACCGGCTGTTTCGGCAGGCTATTTCTAAAAAATAAAAAAAGCGATAATTTCAACTTTGCTAGGGCAATCTGGCGCTTCTGATTCAGAGCCTGGAAGTATGTTTTATTATTTGTTAAAGTGTTAGCTATTGACTGTTCAAATGTGGAGTTTTGTGCAGTGTAGCATATTGTTAATGCATATCGTTTGTCGTTCTTACGATCAAAAGTGCAGAGATGGATTTACGTTCACAAACATACTGTAGTATCCTCTAAACTGACAACATTATTAACTGTCTTTATAATTGCTTTGGAAGCTGAAGCTTGTGATTATGGGAAGGGGCGTTACATTTCCGACACAAGTTTGAGGTGTTCGGCCAATCACAATGCACTGGGTCAGCTGGCCAATCAGAACACACTATGCTTTTCGGAAGGAGTGGCTTTGGGTTTTAGAAAGACGGGGCATAGAGGAGCTATGATAATGTGAATAATGTTAACATATTCTGTTACACCCAATACACAAAATAATGATCTTTGAAAATAGCATCATATGACCCCTTTAAGCAGCACAACTGTTTTGAACATTGATAATAGCAATAATTTAAATTTTTAAATATGTTAAAATGCAAAACAATAGAGCAAAACAAAACACTGTTCTATACTGTTTTGGAGTATACATAGTGTGAGTAGTGTTCACACAAAAAATTCAAAATAGAAAAAGTACACTTTAAATACCCAGATGATGCACTGGAAAAAAACAAGTGTGGCATGTTGGACACTTCTTGCACTTAACTGTCACAGCTTTAATTAATAGACCAGACAATGAGCATGTGTAGTCATAAGCACGAGTCTCAGGTTTCTATGGTAAATGAAGCTTCTAAAGACAGCTGCAATGACTTTACCAATCAGCGATTGGCTCTTTTACTTAGAAGGTGGGATATATTCTGCCATATTGCACGTTGCAGTTTCTCCCATTCATAAACAATGGGAGTGAACCGTCTTTCAATATCTATAGCTTTTGGTACATAGTGCATAAGTGCATGGTGTATAGTGCGTTTTTTGGGACACAACTAATATTTCATAATAATACTGTTTTTACTGTATTTTTGATTAAATAAATGTAGCCGTGGTGAGCAGAAGAAAACATGTTCAAACATACAATTTTCAACTCCAATTTCACCTATATAAAGTATCATAAAGTTCACATTTTATTTGTGTTATTATACACTGAATTTAATTTAGAAAGCCTTGAGCGTCGAAATAAGATCATCTGAACATTTCCTCTAAGACTGTTTGCCAGGTTGTTTGAGGAAAATTAGCAGGAACTTTTAAGGCAAGGAAAACATTGAAAAGTTATCTAAAGGTGAATCTACACGGGGAGAACAAAACTATCATAACAAGAGGAAACACAAGACGCAAAACACCATTGCTTGTCAAAGCGAGTGCCAAGACTTTTTCTGGGCGGTGACAAAGTATTTTTTTCCACAACTAAAAGCACCATGTCATCGGGTGATGAGCCGTGGCCCGTACGAGTTCATAAAAGGACTTCAGAGGGCTAAAAAGATGAAGAGCGCTACAGAATTCCTCTTTTCCCCATACACTATGACCTCCTGCTCTCACCGGGCAAAAATAACTTAAGCATGATGCACAAACAGCTTCCCTTTCCTGCTCTATTCTCACTGAGCCAAAGGAATTCCCGACATTCCAGAACAAACGCACGCACGCAGCGGTTTATTACCTGCGGTGCTAATGTTTACTCTCCGTTTTAAGCGGCTCTCCAGAGTCTGTATGAGCTGCATCAAAACACGAGCATGCTGCGATAAGACCCAGATGCTAACGGGCCTCTCAGCTGGTGTGAAAAGCACCCGGACGCTGGTCACACAGCAAGAGCTCTTCACATCATTTCAGATGAAGTCTCAATGTGCAATGTGTCGTCTTTTTACTCCAAACATTAAAGGAAAAGTTAATCCAAAACATCTTTAGGTCTCTCCAAGCTTGTACGACTATTGTGGAACACAAATAGAGCAATTTTTATTCCATCATTCCTCAAAATCTAGTGAGCTGCCCTGCTGTCTACATAGGCAGCATCACTACACAGGCAGTAACATGTTGCTAAGCTAACAACTCTGGGGCAGCCGTGGCCTATTGGTTAGAGAGTAAGACTGGTAACCCAAAGGTTGCAGGTTCGATTCTCATTATGATTCAGAAAATGGCACCACAACCCCAATCGCTCACCGGGCGCCTCAGCAAAAATGGCTGCCCACTGCTCGTGTGTGTGTGTGTGTTCACAACTCACTGCTCCTATGTGTGTGCACCAACTTGGATGAGGTCAAATTCCAAGTTTGGGTTACAAACTTGGCCTTCAAGTCACTTTCACTTCCACTAATGCGTATAAAATACACAAAAACCATGTGAAATAGTGAAGTAATTGGGTAAAATACAAATTGTCATTTGTACTTCACATAACTGAATAACCAAAATTCAATTGGCAACCATTTTGAAGAATTTTTCTCACTAAGTTTACCACAACACTGTAAAAATATGTGCAATTTGCATTAAAAAAAAAAAAACATTTTATTTGTTAATTGTAAATTATTTTACCATATATTGTGAAAAAAAATGAAATGGTTTAACACCGCATTACGTCTAATTTTACTGTAAACTACTATCAGCTCAGTATATTTTGGAACTGAGCCGTTGTGTTCTGACAGCAGAATCGGGCCAATGCTGTTAATGATAACTGGGGGAGATCAAGGACAGTCCATGACTCTGATCCTAAAATAGAAACAACCCAAGAACATATGGCTATTTAAGGACTGCAGCTCAAAAATGGTTTATGTGGTCTTACAAGAATCACAAATATTAAAAACACCAATGATTGCTGATGGAAACTCTGTGACCCCTGTGGTGCATAACCTCTGGCTCTGTGTGCTGATGCCCAGGAGAACACTGAGCTTTACTCAACAAACCTCACTTTCCACAGCTGCACACAAGTGAGCAAACACAAAACTCATGCTCATGTGATACGAAAGTAAAGTCAAAGACCAAAACAGAAGAGAGGAATATTCTGGGTTAAAGGTACATTCAGTATTTCCACATTCCCTGACCCCCGGTAGTATACATATATATATTTTCCCCTCATGAAAATGATTCTGATTTTGAGAGATTGAGCGAATCGTGTAGTTCATAGAAATCCATCCATGATAAAAGTGCTTCACACAGCTCCAGGGGTTAATAAAGGCCTTCTGAAGCGAAGCGATGCGTTTGTGTAAGAAAAATATCCATATTTAACATGTTACAAAGTAAAACTTTGACTTGAGGGTGAGTAAATCATGGGCTAATTTTCATTTTTGGGTGAACTATCCCTTTAAAGTAACATTTTAGGATCAATACAAGTTAAGTTCTATTGACAGCGTTTGTGACAATACCGCAGAAAATAACAGATCGACTACTGGTAGAATAAATTAAACTACGATTTTGTCAACAGCTGAGGTAAGATTCACAACCATTTTCTGTTGTAATTGATAGCATCTGTGGCATAGAGCTTAACTTGAAACTTGCATTGACCCCAGAACATATTCCTCGAAACAAATGTTACCAATTTGTCTTCTCGGGACTGATTAGTTTTTATTATTTTCTCATGCGTTGACATTACCTGATAAAGCATAATTGGTTCAATGCTGTAGCCCAGCATTTCAGCAAACTCTCTCGCAATCATGGATTTGCCACAACCCTGAAAAAAAGAAGAAAAACAGAAACAGCATTAGCCAAACCACAAGGCAATATTACTACACGAGCATTTGATTTACATTGTTCATCTGATCTAATCTTACTCAGAACCTCTTAAATAAGAACGCAACCCATGACACACAGACAACCTGACGATCGTCCTGCATTACCTTAACAGGCAGTGTGAATAGAGAGCTATTGTTCTTGTACGACACACATCAACTTTCTAGTTCATAGTGCATTTGCTCCAAGAGGGTGGCCACAGGAAGTTGCCTGTGTACCTTGGCTCCGATCAGACACATGTCTTTGACGAGGTGGGACTGCATCATCTCAGCCAGCAGGCGGTCGTGTGTGGGGGTGCCGATGAACGCAGGACTGCTGTTGGGTGGGCGAATCGGCCGCGTCCCAGAAGGAACCTGACGAGAAACCACAGCATTTCCTTTAGAGGGAAGAAATAGTTCATCTAATTCACATTTCCAATCTTATAGCTCTTAGCTATCAGTGACACGTGGCTGACCCTTTGGATGCCATCAGTTAGTTTTATTACTTTAGTACCGACTTCGGTACCAAGTTGGTACTGAAATTTTAAAAATGTGACGCTATGAGTGGAATCGTAAACACCTCTGATTGCCCACGCGCTCATCAAATGTCTGTGATTGGCTACAAAGATCAGCGCTTCAAAAACATGTTGAATGACACTCTTCACCGTGCGCTTACACAGATACACACGGAAGCGTTTGAAAGCAGGCCTGCTTGTGCTTTAAAACACTCCCGCTTTCAAAAAACGTTCAAACGCTCCCGTGCGTTGATCATTGTAGCCAATCACAGACATGGGATCACATCAGATGGACGCGTGAACAAAACGGCCAATCAGAGGTGTTTAGGATTCCGCTCAACAGTGTCAAAGCGTCACATTTTTTAAATTTCAGTACCGATTTGGTACCAAAGTCAGTATATTTCCCTAAATCATCAGATAATTCCCTAAAACAGCACTTTACCACCATCGCTGTGTCCTGACCTGAAAGGTGGTGTTCTGGTTGCCGATGCTGAGCGTGACGGCCGCCTGTTCTGCATGATCTCCACTCACAATCTCAACGTTCACCACTGCAGTCGGAGAAGGCTTTGTGCTTTCATCAGTCAATTCAAACCTCTGAGAAGAGAGTATCTGTTAGTTATAACTGAATACATACAGTATTTAAGCTGTGTATACACCAGTTTACAGCTTAAACTACTAGGCTACACAACCCCATTATTATAATTATTTTGTGTAAGAGTGAGAAAGGACCTTACACTGAGCACCCCTTCTACAGCGTTGCGGCCTTCCTTCCCCAGCATGGCCTGGTATGGGTAAAGCCTCTGGACCAGCTGCTGCACTGACAGCATGGGGAACCGGTTCTGCAATAGATACAAATGACCTTCAACAATATCTACACAATGAATGTGATGTACCTGGAATGTACGGGAATGCTTATAACCCTTATCGTCAACTGTGACGTTTTGTGACAAAGTAGATTGGTGCTTGTATACCTTTTCCACTAGCATAATCAAAGGTCCAGAACAACAGTTCTTGTCCCTGCACACTTAAAAATAAAGGTTCCAAAAGGGGGGAACCATTTTTGCTTTCAATGAACAGTTCTTAAAAAAATAAACTTTTTTCCACCCTAAAGAACCTTTTGTGGCATGGAAAGGTTCCATGGATGTTAAAGGTTTTTCATGGAACCATAGATGTCAATAAAGTACCTTTATGTGCATAGTACCGCTATGCATATCAATTAGATTTCAGAATAATCATAGTCATGATAATAATCGTTCTTAATGTCAAACATTTTAAAATTAGCCTTGTTTTCACAATTCCAGTAATTCCAGAAATGTCACACTTCCCTCTTAACTGATATGTATAATACTTCATGCGATCTGCTACTCACCAGAACCGTGAGGGCTGATGGGAGATTGTCCACAGGGAAATCAGGCAGGTTTAAGCTGGCAGACTCTTGAGAACAAAGAGTAGTGGCGAAAGACAAGAGCTGGGAAACCCTAAGATGGAGGGAAATTGTTTCAACATTCAGTTTGCAACACAGTCAATGAAAAATCCATGTCTGAAAAGTGCTGTACCTTTCAGGAGGCACATTTGGTCCAATGCTGTACAGATGCTCTAGCTGGTCCTTCAAAAAAAAAAAAAAAAATCTTAGGACACTTTTGGTAATACACATCTATCAAATGCAGATTAATAACGCATGTAGCACCTTGAAGGGAAGGTAGTAGATGTCTCTGGCCTGGAAGCGGGATCGAAGCGGAGGATCCAGTGGGTTTCCTATGTATCGGGGGACCGGCAGGCCGAGAGCAATGACTCGAAAATCCTCACTCACACGAACAATCTTCCATGCGTCCAGCTCTTCTTTAGTGTGCTCCTATCAGACCGACACAAACATTGCAAACAGTAGAGACAGGTAAATAAAACTTTATTTACATAGTATATTTTGAAAATAAAATAAAAAATAAAAATAATTGTATTTTATTATTTTTTTAATAAAATAATAATAAAATAATAAAATATAATACAATAAAAATGTAATTAAATTATTTTATTATATTTAAAAATAAATAAATAAACAAACAAACAAACAAACAAACAAAACAAAGCAAAACATTAAAATAAAATATAAAATAAATCACAATTTCTTGGCCTATTAAAATATATATATATATATATATATATATATATATATATATATATATATATATATATATATATATATATATATATGACTGGTAAATGTTCTCACTTGAGCCACCATTGGCAGGTGTTACAAAACGTTAATGTTGTTGTTTGCATATGTAATGCATAAATAATGACGATGTAAATGTTAAGCTGTTGTAAAGTGTTATCAACGTCTCTTTCATGAAGCATCAGTTACAGGACAGATCCCTGACCGGTCGGTCTGTCGCACAGCAGGGTTGTCCTCACCTCCAGGAGTTTGTCGTAGCGCTGTGCTGACATGAGGAAGCGTCCATCTTCCAGCTGCATCTCTCGATTCTCAAGCAGGTTATTGAGAACGGGCAACACATTCCTCTCTGCCTTCTCCAGCCCCTCCAACACCAGAATCCGACCCTCAGTAGCAGCTCGGACAGCACACTGACAGAGGCAGAAAGGACAGGAACATGTTGAGGAACCTTGCAGGAAGTGATGCGGTTTAAGATTGAACAGGGCTTAGATGACATCAATGTGCAGAATAGGGGCAGGGACATGAGCTCAGACTAATTCTCTGGTACAACAACCTTCAAGTTACTGTTCCAGAGCACAATACTGTCTCATTTGAATATTTGAAAAGTAGGAGGAATATTGTAGCTAGATACTGTAGCTCATACAAATAAATTAAAGGGATACTCCACTTTTTTTGGAAATAGGCTCATTTTACAACTCCCCCAGAGTTAAACAGTTGAGTTTTACCGTTTTCGAATCCATTCAGCCGATCTCTGGGTCTGGGTCTAGCTTAGCATAGATCATTGAATCGGACAAGACCATTAGCATCTCTCTCAAAAAAATGACCAAAGAGTTTTGATATTTTTCCTATTTAAAACTTGACTCTTCTGTAGTTACATCGACGGAAAATGAAAAGTTGCAATTTTCTAGGCTGATATGGCTAAGAACTATACTCTCATTCCTGCGTAATAATCAAGAAACTTTGCTGCCGTACCATGAGTGCAGCAGGCGTAATGATATGACGCAGCGCCTGAAAATAGTCCCCAGCTCGGTAACTTCCAACGTGACCGGGACTAAGTTTGTCTAACCTATTAGACCTATTTTCAGGCGCTGCGTCATATCATTACGCCTGCTGCACTCATGGTACAGAAGCAAAGTTTCTTGATTATTACACAGGAATGAGAGTATAGTTCCTAGCCATATCAGCCTAGAAAATTGAAACTTTTCATTTTCCGTCGGTCTTAGTACACGATGTAACTACAGAAGAGTCAAGTTTTAAATAGGAAAAATATCGAAACTCTTTGGTCATTTTTTTGAGAGAGATGCTAATGGTCTTGTCCGATTCAATGATCTATGCTAAGCTATGCTAAAAGTGGTACTGCCAGACCCGGAGTTCGGCTGAATGGATTCGAAAACGGTAAAACGCAACTGTTTAACTCTGAGGGAGTTGTAAAATGAGCCTATTTCCAAAAAAAGTGGAGTATCCCTTTAACATCAAATCTAGAGTTCAATGTGCAGAATTGTATTAAAACTGCAATGCTAAAATACAGGGTTATGTTTGATACATATTCTCATTTTTACTCACTACATACATTTTAAATGTTAAATATGGTGAAAATCAAGTTTTTATTGTTTATATGTCAATGTGGTGTTTTTAATATTCTTAAAGATGAACCATGTGTAAATCCATAAGCCAACACCATTGCTGAGTATTTTCTCCTTAAAACTGCAGTGAACCAAAGACAGTCTCAAAAACACAGTTTGAAATCGCTGGTGTTTCTGACGTCACAAACTACATTGTAACCAATCACGACAATGTATACGACAACGACACAGCAATATAGTGGCTGAATTATGTATATGATGTATATTACGATGCTATGATGAAATATATGCCTTTGTCCTCTGACGTTCTGAGTTTATCAAAGCGTTTCTAAGGATGCTGATTTTCAGAAGGGAAAATCTACATGGTTTGTGTAACATTAGCAACACATTATTAGCTGTTTGATAACGTAGTCAAGCAAAAGGCTAATCATTTTAATTACCGTTGTGTCCGACGTTGTAGAGAGCGATACATAAAATGCATTACCATCCACTTGTAGACGAGCCCATATGAGTGTGTACACTAAATGAGGCAAGGGTGTACAGTTACATTCGAGCTATTTAAAGGTATGAAGAAATGTTTTTCACAAAAAAAAAATAAATAAATAAATTTTTTAAAAATGTTATTTTGGGAATCAAAAATTAGTTTTAAGGGATAAAATTATCGACTACAGGGGGACTTTAAAATTCATATTATAGTGATGCAAATTTATTTTTTAGAAATACTAAATTGTATTTTTTTATAGAAAACAGAACACAGTCAATAATCTCAGAACACAAATATTTTTCCAGACTTCGCTGCCTATTTTTTCAGATTTGGAAATGACTAAAAACAAATTCCATAATACATACTGTAGGAACCCTGTTTTAAACAGCAAAGCAGAAAGACTTTCTGTGACACAGTTCTGTCTCGAGGAGGAATTCCTATCTGCACAGTTTAAGAAAGTGTTCATCAGTCATTTCACCCACTTCACAGAGCAGTTCACTTCTATTTTAGAAACATACAGTTTTTTTAAGATCTTGCCCCATTTGTGGGTTGAATCTCTAAATCTTGTCTGTTATGAAGATGCAACCATGCAAACATATGTGTACAGGAATCAAACGGCATTGACGTCAAAGGCAGGAAATTCTGGGCTACTCCGATGACCACAAAACAAGTCGCCATATAATTAGGTTAACATGTAAATATATGCCTGATTGTGTGGGAACAGGGCCTATAAATATGTAGTCAGATGGTCCAAATTTAGCACAGGACCCATATCCATTCTGGATGCCATAATCACATAATTGCTAGAAATGCCTGTGACGCAGACTAGAGAGACTAGTTAAAACCACAAACCAGTGCGTTTGTCAATGAGACAGCAAATTGTAAATAGCTGTCGAGCTAAGCGCATTTTGACCTGCTTGACCCCAACAAGAGACACAAAGTGAAGCCAAGCAGGAAAGAGTTCTCGGACCACAAGTAACTTTTCCTTGTCTTCCTACACAATGATGCCCAATTGGTCGGTGGTGGAATAATGAAGAGCAGAACATATGGTATGTTGAATGTTTGATTCTGATTGTTTTCTTTTGTAAGATGTATTTATTTGGCATTTTTACCTTTGTTCAGTTGGAGAGAGGACAGGAAAAAAAGTGGGAAAGAGTGGGATCAGAAAAGGACCACAAGCCAGGATTCGAACTCGAACTCGAACACGAACACGTCACAGCACTGTCCATTAGGCTATCGGCTCCGACATTTCTGATTGGTTGATGAACAAGGTGTACGATTATTTTCCAGGAAACGCACAGCTAAAGTAGTTCAGGGCAAGTCTCGACCGCATTACAGTTCCATATCACTTTTCGCCAAATTATATCAGTTAGTTCAAAAGGTCCTTATAGCCTGCAACAGCAAAAGAACTAAAACCCACAATGACACTGACCAAGGCTGTTTCTCAATATGCGTTCTTGTCTGTACTTGTGTTCTTGTGGACTTGTGAAACGTCATCAGTCGCTGCCCAAGTACTGTTCCAATTCAAAGTTCAAGTCCAGTTCAAATCCCCGGATGTGTTCTTGATCCGCCCCTTTTACCGAGGATGCATTGAGAGGTGACTTGTGCGGACTTCAGACAGCCAGGTATCCCAGAATGCATCTCACACCAACCAGCAAGCGTCAATAGCAGAGGAGAAAACCCGCGTAATTTAAAAATACTACTGTTATTGTGTCACAAAATGTAGTTTTAAGAGTTTTTCAGGCAAAAATGTAGTTGTTTAAAGCTCAAATCTTTGGTTTATTTATAAAGATAGCGCCTATTTGAAAATTTGATCTAACGTTTTCGGAGTTGTGAGGTCCAGACAATCGGACGCTCGGCGCTCATGTACCCCGCCGAGAACAGCCTTTCCTTGGTTAGTGCTGCTGACGTTTACCGCTGGCTCGGATGTCTCTAGACTAGTGGTTTAACATGATATAAATCGTCTTGTGTGTATATCTAATGGGCGATTTATTTATTTATTTGTCTCATTAATCTATAATTTGTTACCTGGCAAAACGTTTTGGCTGAGGGCAAAGTGAAGTTTCATAGCTTTATATAGCTATTTAGTCTATTTAACTTTAACGTTGTAGCCTAAAGAGCTGACTTATGTTTGACTGAATCGTTTGCTTTATTATTGTATAGCTTCTTATACCTTTTAGGCTACTTATACTTTTATAATGGCTATTATTGATCATTAAAACTGACATTTAACAAAAAAGGTTATGTCATTTTATTTTATACATTTAAAACATATAAAATATTTTATTATACATGTTGCCTACATTCTCTTCAGTGTATGTATATAATCAAATAAAATGACACAACCCTGTCTCTTTTTGCTAAATGTCAGTTTTAATGATCAATATTATAATGTTTTTTATGTATATTTTTAAAATGAAAACAAAAAGAGTCAGGGTTGTGTTTTATATTTCGTGTTGTTATAAATATATGCAGTGAAGATAATCAATTGCGTTGCCTGAACCACATTTGTGTGGCCATTAATATGTTTAAGATTTTTTTTAAATGAAAATGAAAAGAGGCAGAGTGGTGGTTTATAACATATTTTGTTTTATTGTAGCCTAAATATACATAAAAAGATGACCGGAGTAGCCAGAGCGAGCTGAGTGACGCTATCAAGTACGCCGCTGTTCCATTTGCAGAATCATCAGACTTGAGTCCTTCCGTCCTCGGGAGTTCGTTCTCCTGAGTCAAACTTGTCAAGTCCGAACTACCAAGGACTCAAGTCCGAAGTTTGCGTACTTGGTATTGAGAAACGGCCTATGAAAATACATCTAACAGACAACAGGATAAATATTACAAACTATTACCATGTTTTTTCAACTAAATGACTTTGTATTATCTATGGAAAGCACACTCCCGCTCTCTTTCCCATACAAACTCACACACATATAGTACAGACACACACATGGAAACATACACAAACAAACTTGTTGTAAGAGCTGTCTCGTGACTTTAACAGTAACATAGTTTTGCAAGTGAAAAGCAACTAGATAAGATAAATGATATAATTTCCCTGTGGCGAGGTGTAACTTTGCTGTTCTTGAAGCAGTTTAACTTACAGCTAGGCTTTTAGAAACGCTCTGCAAGTCGTGGCAACATTACCACCTCAGGTGTGCATTTTTTTTTTAAATAATTCAACTTTTGACAATTATTCCTTACAAAAAGCATAGTTCCATTTTTGATGCAGTCAATATATAAAAAAATATTTTTTGTTAATTATAATACAGCTGAATTCAAAAGAAAAAGATTAAAAACTTTTTGAAAATTTGAAATGTTGCCTTGACAAACAATTAAATCTTAAACAAGAATTAATATGAACTGAAAATATAAAAATAAATGCTGATTAAAATCATTAATAAATACTACAATGATATCTAAATAATGCTAAAATAACGCTGTCAAATATATATTTTTTAAATGATAAAATAAACCAAAAATATGCCTTTAGTCTGTCACTGTCCTTCATTTTCATGGACTTTTAGTTTGTTCACTGTCAGTTTCCTGTGTCTTAGTCTCCCACCACTCATCTGTTTCCATGGACACCAACTCAATCATCACAGCTGTTCATCACCATTGTGTATTTAAGTTGCTCCATGTGCACTCTTCAGTTGTCCGGTTTCGTAGTGTTATGTCGTTGTTTGCATTACCTCTCTAGTTATTTAAGAAATCTTGTTTTATTGACTAGCAATAGCAAGAAGCAGATCATGTGTGATGCAACATAAAAGCTATTGGCTGGCTAGTTTTTTTTTCTTCTTCTTCTTCTTCTTCTTTTTTTTTTATAATGCCTATGCCCAACCTCCTGTTTCAACAGGGAAAAAATTGACAAGAATTGTGATGTGAAAAGTGATGTGTTTAATAAAATAAAGTTTAACAAATATTGTATGTCATATGTAGTAACTACTGCAATACTCCATTTGAGGTTACGCTGTAATGTAAATGACACAGTGACAAAGTTCTTTAGCCATATACAGTGGGGAGAACAAGTATTTGATACACTGCCGATTTTGCAGGTTTTCCTACTTACAAAGCATGTAGAGGTCTGTAATTTTTATCATAGGTACTCTTCAACTGTGAGAGACGGAATCTAAAACAAAAATCCAGAAAATCACATTGTATGATTTTTAAATAATTAATTTGCATTTTATTGCATGACATAAGTATTTGATCACCTACCAACCAGTAAGAATTCCGGCTCTCACAGACCTGTTAGTTTTTCTTTAAGAAGCCCTCCTGTTCTCCACTCATTACCTGTATTAACTGCACCTGTTTGAACTCGTTACATGTATAAAAGACACCTGTCCACACACTCAATCAAACAGACTCCAACCTCTCCACAATGGCCAAGACCAGAGAGCTGTGTAAGGACATCAGGGATAAAATTGTAGACCTGCACAAGGCTGGGATGGGCTACAGGACAATAGGCAAGCAGCTTGGTGAGAAGGCAACAACTGTTGGCGCAATTATTAGAAAATGGAAGAAGTTCAAGATGACGGTCAATCTCCCTCGGTCTGGGGCACCATGCAAGATCTCACCTCGTGGGGCATCAATGATCATGAGGAAGGTGAGAGATCAGCCCAGAACTACACGACAGGACCTGGTCAATGACCTGAAGAGAGCTGGGACCACAGTCTCAAAGAAAGCCATTAGTAACACACTACGCCATCATGGATTAAAATCATGCAGCGCACGCAAGGTCCCCCTGCTCAAGCCAGAGCATGTCCAGGCCCGTCTGAAGTTTGCCAGTGACCATCTGGATGATCCAGAGGAGGAATGGGAGAAGGTCATGTGGTCTGATGAGACAAAAATAGAGCTTTTTGGTCTAAACTCCACTCGCCGTGTTTGGAGGAAGAAGAAGGATGAGTACAACCCCAAGAACACCATCCCAACCGTGAAGCATGGAGGTGGAAACATCATTCTTTGGGGATGCTTTTCTGCAAAGGGGACAGGACGACTGCACCGTATTGAGGGGAGGATGGATGGGGCCATGTATCGCGAGATCTTGGCCAACAACCTCCTTCCCTCAGTTAGAGCATTGAAGATGGGTCGTGGCTGGGTCTTCCAACATGACAACGACCCGAAACACACAGCCAGGGCAACTAAGGAGTGGCTCCGTAAGAAGCATCTCAAGGTCCTGGAGTGGCTTAGCCAGTCTACAGACCTGAACCCAATAGAAAATCTTTGGAGGGAGCTGAAAGTCCGTATTGCCCAGCGACAGCCCCGAAACCTGAAGGATCTGGAGAAGGTTTGTATGGAGGAGTGGGCCAAAATCCCTGCTGCAGTGTGTGCAAACCTGGTCAAGAACTACAGGAAACGTATGATCTCTGTAATTGCAAACAAAGGTTTCTGTACCAAATATTAAGTTCTGCTTTTCTGATGTATCAAATACTTATGTCATGCAATAAAATGCAAATTAATTACTTAAAAATCATACAATGTGATTTTCTGGATTTTTGTTTTAGATTCCGTCACTCACAGTTGAAGAGTACCTATGATAAAAATTACAGACTTCTACATGCTTTGTAAGTGGGAAAACCTGCAAAATCGGCAGTGTATCAAATACTTGTTCTCCCTACTGTATACTCAATAAAGCCTGGACTCTTGTAGCTAATAGATTAAATCAGACACTCAATCAGATAGACTTTTGAATGGAAAAACCCTCTATGAATAATTGACCATTCAGTCTAAAACATTTCCCATTCACACAGAAAGGCAAGTCAAATGGGATTTGTTTGCCTGACACACAAAGGTTGTTATATAGGTCTGAAAATGAGCGCAAGACCCAAGAGAGCAGTGCGATGCTCTAGTTAACCACCAGCCCCCACACACAGCCCACCTTTTAAACAAGTCGTCCATGCCTACTGCCCATCAACCAATCCACACAGCAAAAACAAGCAGGAGTGATGGAATCTGACGCAACACTATCACACTGGACTGTGCATTTAATAACACAAAGCCAAAGCTATGTAACACACTGCTTAAGGCACAATTAACTATCAAAAATGCTTTAGAATCATGTGAACTGGGTCTAACAACTCTGATCGCAAAGGTTAAGACTATACACCACTTAAAAATGTGCAGAGAGGGTTTCCATGGTAACATGTCAGCATTTCCTCACTGAAATTTGAGGTCGGAGCGAACCTTTCATTAGATATATGAGCAGAACGGAAGAGCTGTGGCTAATGATTTGATGCCTGGGAACTAGACAAAGCTGAATAAGCAGATATAATCGATCACTTGGACTTCAGAAGAGAAGAGGAGAATTTGCCAGATCCTGCGGGAATTCTTCTTCATTAACCACGAGACTGTGACCTGAATGACACCCCATGTCTCAAGTAGAGCAGAAACAGTTCTATCTATCTATCTATCTATCTATCTATCTATATATATATATATATATAAACTTTTCCTTGACTTCCTACACAATGATGCCCATTTGGTCAGTGGTGGAATAATGAAGAGCAGAACATATGGTGTTATATAATGTATACATCATATGTTGAATATAGTATAATTGAATTATTATATTATATAACTATAATATATAATTATAAATATACACACACTCACCCAACAATTTATTAGGAACATCTGTTCAACTGCTTGTTAACGCAAATATCTAATCAGCCAATCACATGGCAGCAACTCAATGCATTTAAGAATGTAGACATGGGCTACTTCCAGCAGGATAATGTGCCATGTCACAAAGCTCAAATCATCTCAAACAAATATATAATAAACAATGCTGATGAGTGAAAGGTGAAAGAGATTGACTTGCCTGGTCTATATAAAAGGCCGTTCCTGAGCGGATCTCTCTGCGCTGTTTGAGATCAGTCTCAGTAGTGTCTCTGGACAGGGCAACATATTCAACCTCTCGCTTTGTTAATTCCTAGCAAACAAGGAAAAAAAAGAGGAACGACTATGAAGAACATAGTTGTTATGAAATTGACAGAGTGTTTTATTCTGTAGAAATTCAGCATGTATTGGTGGTTGTGGTTGGGAGTGGTAATACTTGAAATTACCAGGTACTGCATGGCAATCGAGCGTCGTAGAGGACCAGGAGGACCAATGAGAAACACGTCCTGTCCGAGAAGGTCCTTCTGCATTATCCAGCGAAGGTGCTGGGTGATCATTTGTGGCAACGCCTCCATCACTGTCAATACAATTTAAGATATTATTGAAAAATGCAAACAATGTTCAGACAGACAGACACAGACAGACAGATAGATAGATCTGAAGGATCATGTGACACTGAAGACTGGAGTAATGGTTGATGAAAACTCAGTTTTGCACCAAAGAAATAAATTATATTTTAAAGTACATTCAAAATAGAAACCCATTATTTTAAATATATTTCACAATATTACCTTTTTTAATGTATTTTTGATCAAATAAATGCAGCCTTGATGAGCATAAGAGCCTTCTTTCAAAAACATTAAAAATAGTAATGTTTCCAAACTTTTGACCGGTACTGTATACTGATTATAAAATATGTTAATTTATTGTGCACATTTACTTTAAAAATCATGCATACATGCTGGGATATTAATATTGTTTAATTGTTGTTTATCAGTGGTAAAACAATAATAAAGTACTGCCTGAAAATGATCTCAACAGCATGTCAAACCAAAGTGCCATCATGTGCATTCAAAATTATGCTAAACATTTTCTTAGACCTATTATGAATTTTATGAGCCATTTTTTTTGCAATGACTTTTAATCAGCTGGTGTTTTGGTGACATTTAATGGACGCATGAAGTCAATTCCCCTCAAGTTCACACAGCAGTGTATTATAGCACATACTGTGATTTACTGGCACAAGTTCTGGATTTCTGGGGGTTTTGAGTCGATATGAGATCTCGCCAATCTTCACAGTGTCACCTGTGGAGACAAACAAAAAGTTCAATTAAATAGAAAAACAAAGCAAACGTAACACAAATAACCAAACATGCATTATATATGAATCATTCTATTTACAAACAATCCTTGTCAACAGAGCATTATTTCTTAACACAGTTTTATTTTTTAAATGTCAGTATTTATGGAAACGTTAAAAACGGATGTAAACATATCGGAAGCGTATTCAAAAGACAACTTTGTGGGCTCCTCTTGACCTGTCAGTGAACATCAATGTAACACTTAAGTGAAAGCTTAACCTCAAACCTGCTTAATAACAAACTATAAAGACAAGAAGGGCCATATTGTGTGCAGATAAACAGACTTTGGCTTTGTTGAAATCAGTACCTGATGAAGTGTTGAGGAGTTTGACCTCATGTGCGCTGCAGTTCCAACCTTCTTTTGACATTACTGGTCCCAATATATGGCGAATCCTTCTCGCAGCAACAGCTGCTGCTGTCCCTTTAAATAAAATACGCGAATGCATCCCGACCCTTTAAAAGTGCTGTTAAATTACAAATATATCGGCTACACTGTTATATATTCACTGCTGTTTCATCATGCTCACGTCATGAATGTTTACATCACCGGTGCACAGATGTAGACGGAGGGAATTAGGTGAAGGACAGAAACTGTCCGTTTGAATACGTGTTCCGTGTGGAACCGGCTGCTGCATTATGCGTTCCACGGGAAACAAACTTACAAACCCTGCCAAAGGAGCGTTGTTTTCTAGGAATAACTCGCAAAAAAAATAACTTATGTTTAGCTTGGGGTAACCAATGTCGAAGATCTTTGTAATCTATTAGGTTTTACTTGAACTGACTAGTGTCTAATCTAAAATCTACTATAAATAAGCACAAAGATAACTAAACTAAAATAAATAAAATGCAATACAATAAAATTGTGTCTTAGGCTGAAGGGTTACACATCGTCCGGTTGTATTAGAGAATCATATTATTTTAGCTATTAAAATGTACATATATGAAGTTAGTGACTCGAAATGCTAATCTAATCTAATACTGTTATAAAAAAATAAATAAGTGGAATTAAAGGCCCACTGACGTGCCTTGAAACGTGCAGCGTTATTTAATGTTTTGATGTAATTTCTACTAAAACAGGAAGACAGGGCGGGTTTGTTAATATAACAGCTCAGCCAGAGCTGTAGCCCAGACAGCAACATAGTGTCGGCCCAGATCCGGCCCACATCTGGTACACGTGGATTGCACACGGCCCAGATGTGGGCCGGATTTGGGCCGACACTGTTGCTGTCTGGAGTTGAGCTCTGTAAAGCCGCAGTTTTCTCCTAATCTCTAACCATTTCTCATTCTAATCTACTCCATATCGCTTTAAAATACATAATTCTGTACAGAATTCAAATGGGTCAGTTGATCCGCTCTGTGCTCTCGTGTCTGGACCGGAGCAGACTGTGTGCGCTGCGGGGGGTTGCGTGACTCTAACATGAAATCAGACTTCTTTCACCACAACGAAAAGCATTACACTGTCTGAATCGTTCCCAATCCCCTATATAGTGCACTATGTGCCATTCATCATGTAGAAAATAGTAAATGAGTGAAAAAACGACCGATGTCAGCCGCAGCTTCAGAGTCTAATTATAATGTTGTAGGAAGGACATTTTAGATTCTAGAGAGCATTTGCTTGGACAGAAAATCTGATGAGAAGCTGAAGTGCAAATCATCAAAATCATTGATCCATATGGCAGAAGAGAGACTATAGGCTAAGTTTTGAATGCTTATATCTTCTAAATTCCTCATTTTGTCATTGTTTTGGAGCGCACTAGCTTATAAATAACAGTAAGACTAACAATTTCAATCACACTAAAAGCCAAAAAACTTTCAACAACTTTCAGAAACAAAGATTTCATGGGGACTTTAAAAAGAATCCATGCGAGCTTTGATAAAATAAAATAATATTTGTGATGATATGAGAAATGTTCAAATGAACTTCGAAACCATCACAAAAGCGCGCGGTTTTAGCCTAAATAAAGACATGGTCATAGTGAGTCTTTAAAAAATGGGATTATGTGGAAAACGCAGGTTTCGTGACGTCATGGATAGCGCTTCTATTCCTTATAGGGATTTGACATTTATCACGTGGAAAGAAAGACCATGAAAGAGTAGGGAGGAGTGGAGATGAGAAAGGGAAATAACACTCAAACCATATGCTCGATTCCACGAGTGAAAGTCGCGCTTGATTTGTGCGGAGATCTTGAGCGCAGGGACTAGGAGAATAATGGAAGATGAAGACTGCCAATACACTCGCAGCCCTGCCTGGGAAGAGCTGGTCAGTAGCTACATTTTCTATTCGGATACACATCAAAGAGATCCTTCATAACCGTACACACATGTATAGGCATTGATTAAGGATTTTAGCAGTATTTTCGCAAGCTCTTGGTCTGATCGTGGTGGCTTATCTCGATGTAAGTAAGTTAGGCTATAATATCGTTACGAAGAATTCCGCTCTACATTCCTCTACAAACTGGTGAACTTGTGTACGGGATTGATTTAGACATTACAAGTTGCAGAGTATAATATCAAGTATCAAACTAATCAATGATCTTATCTTAGTGAGTGGCATCGCTATTAAAGCTCTTTTTTGCCATTCAAAGTTACAATGGACTGAGAGGAAATGTGAGAACCGCAATGACCCATTTTCATAGAGATAGTGAGGAATTAAACGATCGGCTAATCAGTTTTTTTGTTGTTTTTTTTTGGTGCTGACTGTGTCCTGCTATCCGCATTTAGATCTGAAAGAGTTTTAAATAAGACACTATTGAAAGGTTCTGGCAAAATGTTTATAAAATATAACTGCATGTAAACTTAGACTGAATCAAGATAGGATTTGTGTTTGTGTTCACAAAACATCAGATGCCTTTAAAATTATTTGAGTAAGTTACATTCTCTTCTACACTGATCAGCAGTTATAAAAATCTCAATGTTACTTAGTCTACTTCATAATGGCTCTTGTCTTGGCTAATGTGTGCTGATGTGAATAAATGCAATAAGTGAATAAGTGACATTACATTTTGATTCAAACTATTATGTTGAAACTAATGCTGCCTTCACGTGCTATCGGAAATGTCCTACTTCCCACTTCTGAAGTCGTGATTACGAGCTCATCGCATTCAAATTTTGACGTGAGAGGGCGTTCATGTCCAACTTTTTAAATGGAAAACTAGTATTTCGCTACGATAATTCCGGTAGCATGCGAATCTGAGGAGGTTCGCCTCGCGTAAGCGGCGCACAATCGAATAATTAGGCTATAATTGGCGCCCATAGCACCTCAACATTTTATTGATATAAACCAAACTTTTAATTGATATCATTTCGACATGAAATGGGTAATAAAGTGACAAATAAAGACAGTACGTATAGCTACTTAGCCAGTGTTTTGTGGGTGTCTAATAATTCGCATCCCTACGAAAGCGCTCGAGCCGCCAACTGTTGCTATGGTTACAGTCTCAAGCGATATAATGTATGGACCTAGATTTCTACCGAGGAGGCCCAATGCAATAAACTGAACAAGGGACCCAGAAAACCTAACGAATACACTATATCATCATATACATAGGCTACATGTGTAGCCATATATTTATAGGCTATTGTATATTTCTTAAAAATGATATAATGTGGTAGAATCTGTCCCCTTTGATAGTCGATGTCCAAACTGCAGTCTATTTGGCAGCTCTCACTAGGTTTTGAGACTCGGTCTGGTTGTGGCTTTGTATAATGTTACAGAAGAAACATCTGTTGCTGTATCCTCGCCATAGTTTGTGAGATACCCGTCCGCCGCTAGGGTTTGCTACAGAGATTTCCTCCCGCTCCGAGCGTCTCAGCCCCCCGTCTGCCTTCCTTCATGCAGTCAGAGAACCAGCGCTCGTGTTCAGACACGAAAATGCACTCCACCCGGCTAGGAAAGTTTCACAGCAGCTCGTTTAAAATATCAGACTCTAAGTGAATGCCTGGTGGCGCGCCGGTTGGGCAGAAAAACGCAAAAGCATGACGGCCAGGAGAACCGCTTTCCTCCCGTTGTCCAGCTCCCGCATCCCGGCGGAGAGGAAGGGAGCGGCTGAGCGCGTTCATAACCCGGAGTGCTGTGACTCTTCCCCGCAGGAGCCGGAGAAACCAGCCGCGACCCCTTCAGGGCTGCCCGCCGTGGGGGCTGTCGGGGGACCCGGGCCGGTTGTGGTGGACGAGTCATCCGACAGCGAGGGAGAGCAGGAAGGGCCGCAGAAACTCATCAGGAAAGTGTCAACCTCCGGGCAAATACGAAGCAAGGTAAGACACGCTGTTTCATACCCGAAGCCTGTGTTGTGTGTTTTGCTGTTCATGTCCAGGCCAGTAAGCAGACGATGGTGCTACTGTAGCCTTGCGCACATGGTGGACGTCTATGAGCTCAGTAAACACTGAGCTTTCCCAGCGTCAAACATCTGGAATGATTGCAAACTGAACATGAATGTTGCGGTTGAATCGCTTGTGCCATAATTCATCTCTCATAGTGAGCATGCAGTAAATAAAAGCAGCTCAGTCAGCAGTGCTCTACTTTACAGTCTTTAACCTGTTGATATGTGTAGTCACTCACGACCACTTGTTGGTCTGTTTTTCAGAATATGGACACTCTTTACTTTTCTTTTCTTTTCTTTTCTTTTCTTTTCTTTTCTTTTCTTTTTGTTTTGATAATACACCACGAGTCTTTTGGTTTCAATTATACAATTATATTAATTATATATTTTAATGATGATTTATTAAATTATGTTGTTATATTAAATAATATATTAGGACTATAATATAATTATATTAAAATATAGTAATATAAATTGTACTTTTTATAAAATGTTATTAGATTATCAAACACTGATGCTTGCTTGATGATGTTGGACCCTACAAATTTTTTATATGAGATCTTCTTGGTTAATTTTTTTTATCTTAGATAATCATTATTAGGTCATTCATGTGTGACATTGAGAAATAACTTATACTCTCTCTCTCTCTCTCTCTCTCTCTATATATATATATATATATAAATTATTATATTTTTAAAAATATAATTATAGGCTATATATATATATATATTTTTTTTTTAAATATAATATATATATATATATATATATATATATATATATATATATATATATATATATATATATATTAATATTATTAATATATTATATTATATAAATATATTAAATATATTTATATTTTAAACAAAGAAATCTGTCTTTGGATCCCTGGTTAAATGCTTCATCCACTTTGAATAATACAACTTTTTTGCCTGTTTGTTTTTCTTTTTAAAAGTAATTGCTGTATTTAGTGTGGAATGATTTTCTCATCGTTTTACTTTAAACACAATAATCATGTTTTATGCTCTTGTGTTTCTAAATCAGGACTGATCTGGGGTCAGTTAACACATTTACATACTTAAGCCCCCATAAACCCATTAAAACGTGGGCTTTGATGCGTACGTTAATGATTGTTAGTAATTGAAGCCTCTTGATTCTGCTCTCCTGCTTGGCAAGATGACACCTCAGCCGTCTTGCCCCACTTTAACTGTGACACAATAAAAAGTTCTTCTTTTCTGACCAGAACAAATCCACTTAATTATTGAGTGCTGCTCTCCACCCCCTCTACATTATTAAAGAGGGCTATATTTAGATACGGGCCGCTCTGGATGTATGAAGGGGCTGTTCTTTAGTGATGATAATGAGCTGTCAGTTTAAAACACACCACATGTGTAAATAAAGCCTCGTTCAACAAGAATCATTCAGAAACATCATATCTCCTCTCATCAGTCAGTATACAGCAGGTGATGAATGCAACGTCCATGTCACTGTTCAGGGTTTTTTCTTTGCAAATGGCAGTATAGAGATTGTGACACGCATTGACTTGTTTGAGATCTTTGCTGAACAGGGTAATTTTGTTTTTACCTCAGTCAGCTTAAAGGGATTATTTACACACCTTAAAGTTGTTCCAAACCTGTATGAATTTCTTTCTTCTGCTGATCATAAAGAAGATATTTCAAAGAATGTTGGGAACCAAACAGTTGATTGGCCCTATTGACTTCCATAATATGGAAACAAATTATATGGAAGTCAATGGGGACCATCAACAGTTCTTTGAAATATCTTAATTTCTTTTTAAAATAGTTTCAAAGTAAATTTGAACTTTGAAAGACTAATGAGGAAAGAGTAATGGCTGCTGAAAATTCAGCTTTGCGTTTGCGATCACATGAATAAATTACATTTCCAACTATTTCCAACTAATTTTACTAATTCCAACAATTAGACAAATTTACTTAATTTTTATTTGGCAAGTTTGTGCACGCATATTTTTTAAGTAAATTTCACATATGGAATTAAGTAAACTACTTAATAAAGTTAAGTGAAAGCAACAAAGAAAATTAAGTGTGAGACACCATATCTTCATATCAAAAGTTACACATTCTTCTTCTTCTTTTTGATTTTTAACGGCGGCTGGCAACCAACTTAAATAGGTGCATTACCGCCACCTTCTGCTCCGGAGTGTGGAACAGAGTTTTACAATCTATTCACCAAACCCGTTTCTCTAATAAAATCGAAGAAGACTTTACTATTTATTTCACTTGCCCATTTTATTAAAACCTTAAAATTTATTTCCTGCTTTACATTCTTTCTTATTTCTTCTATCATTGTTCCTCTTTCTTGCTCATATCTTCTACAATCAAGAAATACATGAGTTACTGTTTCTTCAACCTTACAGATTTCACATAACCCGTTTGGGTGTTTCCCTATTATTTTAAGTGTGCTATTTAAATTTGAGTGCCCTAATAATATTCTGCTGAAAATAATCTCTTCTTTCCTTGACTTACCTATACACTTTATATTTTGATTTACCTTGTTTAATAAGCTGAAAAGGAATCTACCCTTTGTCCCATTGTTCCACTCTACTTGCCATTCTTCTATCAATTTACTCCAGATTAAAACCTTCATCTCTGATTTACTTAACGGAACTTGTAACTCTATTATATCTTTCTGTAAAGCTTGTTTTGCTAATGTGTCCACTTCTTCATTTCCCCTTATTCCTATGTGTGCTGGAATCCACATAAAACTGATTGATATACCATTTTGGACAATTCTTGAATGTATATGTAGTATATTAAAAAGAATATCTTGGTGACTAGATTTGAAAGATCTCAAGCTCTTTAAAACTGAAACTGAATCTGTACAAATTAAAACATTGTCAGGTTTTATTTCCTCTACCCACTGTAACGCCAAAAGGATTCCTATCAATTCAACAGTATAAACTGCGAAATGATTTGATGTTCGCTTTACTGCACTAATCCACTGATTACTAGCAACTTTGACTAAAAATGCAGCCCCAGTTGTTTGATGTTCTGGATCTTTTGATCCAAAAGTTACACATTGCATGAACGTAGAGACCTCAATACTTGGTAGACAATACACAATGACGGTAACTTTTGATGGATCGTTTTTGTGTTTGAATGTGTCATTTTGAGTAGAAAATGAACTCCAAATGTCACAAAATGGCAAGTTACTAATCCTAACAAGAAAATCAATGATAAAACAGTGTAAATACAGCTGGAAAATCAACCTAATTAATTATTCAAGGCCCAGTGCATGATGGGAACACCAGTATCAGAAAAGTTGAGTCATTTTACTTAATTTTATAACATTGATATTTCCGCTTTTATTTCTACAAACTTGAATTGAGTTCTAGAATTTACTTTTTTTTTTAATTTTTTTTTTTTTAAATTCTTGCCTGAACTAACTTTTTCATGTAAATTACATTGTTTTTTTCTGTAGTATTTACTTCACCACAAAATCATTTTTATCAGTGCATGTCCATGTCACTGTTCAGGGTTTTTTCTTTGCAAATGGCAGTATAGAGATTGTGACACGCATTGACTTGTTTGAGATCTTTGCTGAACAGGGTAATTTTGTTTTTACCTCAGTCAGCTTAAAGGGATTAGTTACACACCTTAAAGTTGTTCCAAACCTGTTTGAATTTCTTTCTTCTGCTGATCATAAAGAAGATATTTCAAAGAATGTTGGGAACCAAACACAAAACAATTATATGGAAGTCAATGGGGACCATCAACAGTTCTATAAAATATCTTAATTTCTTTTTAAAATATTTTCAAAGTAAATTTGAACTTTGAAAGACTGGAGTAATGGCTGCTGGAAATTCAGCTTTGCGTTTGCGATCACATGAATAAATTACATTTCAAAATATATTCCATTAAAAACAATTATTTTAAATTAATATTTCATGTTATATCTCTTTTTACTGTATTTGATTACATAAATGCAGCCTTGATGATCATGAAACCTTCTTTATAAAACATTAAAAAATATTTTCCCTAAAAATCTGACCATATATATATATATATATATATATATATATATATATATATATATATATATATATATATATGTGTGTGTGTGTGTGTGTGTGTGTGTGTGTGTATATGTATGTAACAAAATTATATATAATAAAATTGTGTGTTTATAGTACCTGTCGAAAGTTTGGAAACATTCAAATTTTTTAATGTTTTTGAAAGTCTCTTATGCTCTCCAAGGCTGCATTTGCTTGATCAAAAATACAGTAACAACAGTAATATAGCGAAATATATTAATGCATTACAGATTTTGCACTGATTTTGTGCTCAAGAAACATTTCTTCTTGTTGTTGTTCTTCTTGTTCTTGTCCTTCTTCTTCTTCTCATCAATGTTGAAAACAATTGTGCTGCTTAAAGGTCCCGTTCTTCGTGATCCCATGTTTCAAACTTTAGTTAGTGTGTAATGTTGCTGTTAGAGCATAAATAATATCTGTAAATTTTAAAGCTCAAAGTTCAATGCCAAGCGAGATATTTTATTTAACAGAAGTCGCCTACATCGAACGGCCCGTTTGGACTACATCCCTCTACTTCCTTCTTTAATGACGTCAGTAAAACAGTTTTTTGACTAACCTCCGCCCACAGGAATGCTCCCTCAACTCTACCGAAATTCGTTTATGTACTTGCGCACTTCTTATAACTTACTGTGTTTACTCAGCTCTTACAGTGATTTTCTGAAGTAAAACTGACGCTTCATCTTTTGTGTGATGTACAATAAACTTTATTAAACTCATCAGTATATGTTTGATCATCATTCAGACAGCAGACTTGTAGGCTATTAATAAATAATGGATACATACAAGCAGATGACAAATATGTTATAATAACCGTAATTAAACTACTAAACTATACCTGTTCCATCTCTATACAGCACTCTGACTCTGTAGGCATTATTGTCCGACTCGAAATGAACACCGTTACTGAGAGTTTCTGATATTATCATCATTCCGTGAGATGAAATTGTCCTGAGAGACTGAGCGCGAGCTCATGAAGCTCCGCCCCCTGGGTCGTCCAGCAGCAGCTTATTTGCATTTAAAGGGCACACACTAAAACAGAGCGTTTTTCTGTGCCCCAAAAAATGACAATTTAAACATGCTGTAAAAAATGATCTGTTGGGTATTTTGAGCTGAAACTTCACATACACACTCTGGGGACATCAGAGACTTATTTTACATCTTGTGAAAAGGGGCATAATACGGGACCTTTAACATTAACATTTTCTTACCATCACAGCCCATATCGGTCAACCGCTAAATAACCTGTTCTAGATTAAGTCCAAATCTGTATTAGTGTATTCAGTGTTCTCCTCTCAGCATTCTCACCAGACTAGAATAATCAGAGCGCTGAGGAAGTACATTTGTTTTTAGAGAGTTATTCTCCAGTGCATGTGTGTTTATGTTAGACCGGTCATGTGCAATGCTGTTCAGCAGAGTGCCTCCCTTTGCCCTGGTAACTCTGTGGAGAGCATAATGTCCAGGCCATCTGTGTTCTCAACGGAAATCTCAGTGCGTTACACGAGTTACGGGAGGGCGAGAGCGAGAGCTAGTTAGCTAGCTGATAATGGTAGGTGTTGTTCTGTTGGCCAGTGGGCTGTGATGTGTGCAGATCAGTGCTAATGGAGCATGTAGGCTCTCAGCGCTGTCCCATCTCATTGTTTGCTTTACATGGGCTCTTCACAGACCGTCCCATGTGTCCTGGTTGCACTGTGGCCACTCTCTGTCACGGGTCACTCCATATGCTGGGGATGATCAGGGATCTTCTACCGTTGGAGTGCACTGACATTTTTCAAACCCAGGTTAGCCGACGCCATAGTAACTACACACTCTATCTTCATTACGCTAATTGAGGGAGCAGGGAGTGCTGTGTAAAGCTTTGACTTTGAGTAACACTTCGGGGCGATGACATCAAAATAAATGTGTAGATCATTTTAAATGTAAAACAAAAGCAAGAAAAAAATCTGTGCTATTTTGTGTCTTGCTCATTTGCGGGCTTAGTTTCTGTTGCAACATCAATCCTCCTTTTTTTTTTTTTTATAAATCCTCCTAGATTTAGAAATTTTTAGGTATAAATGATTTTAGGAATTATGCAACAAGAAAAAGAAAAAAGAATATAGAAATATAAAAAAATAAATATCTAATGTTGATCTGAATCAGTGTTATTTTAGTATCATTTATATACTTTTTTTTGTTAATATTTTGAATCAGATTTTTTATATTTTCTGATTTTACTTTAATTTTAGTTAAAGTTTTAGTAATTTTGTTGTGATTTTTGTCATTTCATTAGCTTTTTTAAATACTTGCTTTATAGTTTTTATTTTAGTTTATTTAGTTTGAGTTATTTTAGTACTTAAAGTAAAACTAAATATATATATATATATATATATATATATATATATATATATATATAGTTTCAAGTAATGATTTTTTAATTTTTTTTTATGGATTTAGTTTTAGTTTTAATCAATGCTAAATAACCCTGATCTGAATTTATATTTATGGTAAGACATATATCAATCATATGATCATATATCAATTTCACAAAGCAATATTTAGATCGCCCCCTTTAAAGAAAATTTAATTTGAGAATGACTGAGATTATTTTTACAATTTGTGAATAATATATAATACAGTATAATAGACATTGGAACTTTTTTAAAAAAATGGTTGAAAACATAGGGTTTTAAACATGTTAGAGCTGTGAACGATTACAATACACAATGCAGTTTAACAGCAGTGTTTCTAGGACAAACAGAATGCAGTGATATGATGTGAACACAGCTGGGCTCTCAGTGAATCTCTGTGGGCTGATGCCTTGTAATTTAGTGGGAGAGCTCAAGTGTAGCGGAGCATCTGATCCTCTCGTCCCCCACTGACATCAATAGAGAGGTAATACTCTCATATCCACACACACGCACGCACACACACACACACACACGCACACACACACACACACACACACACGCACACACACACACACACACACACACACACACACAGCAGGAGTTTCCCTGCCTGATGATGCTTTATGAAGTTTATAGACAACATGATCTAGAAGCATCTATGCATTTTAATGTGATACATATCCAAATAAAGCTGTAGCTTTTACTGTAGCAGGAAATTATGCAGGACGAGGCTTGATTTTATCTAATAAGTTTTGACTGGATTGGATCTGATATTATTGGTTTAGTAGTAGTACATTTAGATTGCAAACTGATTGCAGTTTATAAAAGCAAACTTTACCTCCCTGAACAACCTGAGAGCTATAAATACTCAGAGGCAAACGAGGAAACTAAATGAAGAACAGGTGAACTTAATTAGTGATTAACTGGCACAAACTAGGTCAACTTACAATGACAAGGAACACAGGCAAACAGAACCAAAACACAATGAAACTAAACAGAGCAGAACAGATCATACATGTTATAATAGCCAGTGAATATCAATATATTTAATGAGTTTGAGTAAAATTACTGAAGTTTAAAGGTTGCCACACCTTTACATAACACATTCTGCCAAAGTGGGCCAGCAATATTTAAACACCTTACAAGAAAACTAACAATTTTATTCTTTGCATTTCGTTCCTTGTTAACTGTAGTAACAAGCAAAACAGGAACTGTCACAATTATACTGGTTTACATTTAGTGAGCAACCATATAAGTAACGGTACGTTTACACAACAACGATATACTTAAAACGGAGAAGTTTTCCTTGGACTTTTCCACATACAGACGACACAATTGTCAAAACGATCCCCAATCACACGGATCCGCGAAAACGACAAAAAATGCTGTATTCCTCTGCCAGGCCATTAGATGGCGATGAAACACTAGAGACTGAACATGTAATACGCATGTGCATGACATCATCATCTTCAGAGATTCGCGTTTATGTTGTTTACACGGAGACCATTTTTAAAAACTTGCACTTTAAAACCCATTTTCAAAAAAATCCATTTTCAGGCACCCTTTGCAGTATAGCGTTTGTGAACGAAAGTACCTCACAAATTTGATTTCATGCAGACTTCTGAGGCAGCGTAATGGTTTAATGATCTACAGTAAAACTAGAGCGAGGTTTGGTGATAACTAAGCAAATGTTTAATTACTACAATACTAATTTCTCACTAGAAATTAAATCAGAGGTGGAAAACGTTGGTAAAAAAACATACATTTACACACAAACTGACCAGCAACTGCAACTTTCAGATGTCATTTTTATATAGCTCAACTGTCACAGAATGGAACGCACAGGATTGTGAGAAATCGATCAGATGAAGGTATCCGGAAGTGAAGCTAACATTGGATTCGGACTTACCTTGAAATGAAAAATAAAAATTCTGTCATCATTCACTCACCCTCAAACTGTTCCAAATCTGTATACATTTATTTGTTCTGCTGAACACAAAGGAAGATATTTTAAAGAATGTTTCTAACCAAACAATTGTGGGGCACCATTGACTTCCATAGTATATATGTTTTCATAGTCAATGGTGCCCCACAATTGTTTGGTTACAAACATTCTTCAAAATATCTTCCTTTGTTTTCAGCAGAACAAAGAAATGTATACAAGTTTGGACCAACTTGAAGGTGAGTAGCCTAAATGATGACAGAATTTTAATTTTTGGTTGAACTGTCCCTTTAAACGACCCACTTTACCTGCATTCACCCTATATAGGATATACAGTAGGATTATATTTAAAGTAATACCATTTGGCCATCTGTAAATTTCCTGGTTCCTATCAAGTACATTTGCTTCACATGCTGTTTAAAGTGAGCAAATACGTTCCCCACATTTTAGAAACGTACTTGTTCCGTTCACAGCATTTATGTGAAATCATCTTAATTCTCCTGTTTTTCTATACTAGACTGCATTACTGTATGTCTAAATGCATCTGTCTTCCTGGCTTATCTGGGCTGATGTAATTGATGATAATTAGATGAATTTAATAGCGCAGTTAGAAGAATTGAGCAGAAATTGTGTTTAGAGTTCAAGTGATGAGTAGGCAGACAATGACCTTTACATCCATCACAACTTTGTCATACAGTGAATTGTTCTTTGTCTGTACGAGTTATGTTTGAATAAAGAACAAGTATTTTTGGTTAATAGTTTTAATTATATATAGCGATAAAATTGAGAACTCTTGAGTTATTGGTCGAACCAGTTGAACCGGTTGGACTTATAAATAAAGGTCATTGTTCTCATTGTTTGTTTATAAAACAGAATGTTATTATAAATACACATAACTGAGTTTTGTTTAAATAAATAATATTGAATTAAAATGCAATAGAATGAAAATAACTCCTCAAAAGACGGTGTAAGAAGTTATGCGAAACAAAACAAATTGTTTACAATCAAATAAACCAAATAATATTTAAACGATTTTTCAAGTTATATTGAAAACACAAATAAATAAAACCCCAAATACAAAAACTTTTTATTTAAATACAAAAACACTTGATTTACAAGATTTCCTCTATAAACCTAAATCTATTTTTCAACATTTGTTAACGGAGAAATGCTCAAAGGACCAAATCTGACAATATTAGGGCTCCTGCTCCAGCAGGAGATATTGAACACGAGGAAGCTGCATGAGATCCAGGTGCACAGATAGACAAGGGGAAATCCATGATAGCATCAGCAACGAAAATCTGTCCTGTTGTCTGACAAGTTCTCTTATTGAGTTAAGAGAGTCTGCTGAGTTCTGTATCCTGTGTCCTGTGCACTAATGCATGAATGAGAGGCACTGCTGATTCAATTGTGGAGCTGCAGGATGGGATTTGCCACAGGCATGAAACATACACTCATACACCTCATGGTGAATCCCACGCTCGCTTTCTCTGAAACCGTGACTGTGTGGCCATCGCCATGAATATCTGTCACATTAAATGGGTAAAATAATGAGTATTTAGTGAGAGTGTCAGAGAGAGGGTGGAAAATGGTTAAGAAAAAAAAGAAAAAAACACATTTTAAAAAATGAAAGCATTATAGGTAGATACAGGTCTAGTGATTTTATTTGCAACGCCATCAACACCATGATGGTTTGCTGATATCGGGTTCACTGGCCTTTTGTTTGGAGATTTGGAAAGTTAAGCATTTGAAATTGAATACAACACGCTTTGGCTGTAGAGATGCACAAAAGGAGTGTCCAAAATAAACCGTCTTTTTTTTTATCCACAAAAGAAAACGCAGGAGATTATCAGGAATTGAATGCAACCACATAAGCTAGATGATACCAGGTCAACAAACACTGAACTCTGGGCTTAAATACACAGAGGATGATTGACTAATACAGAACAGGTGTTAACTAATGAAGTACCAGGGAGTCTAAGGCCTTGCCCACATGAATACGCATTGAAAACACATCTTTTTCTTTCCGTTTTGTCTTTCCATCCACACTGAGACAGTGTTTTTCTTGAAAACGCTCTAACAAGTGCATAAATTTGAAAATGCTGTTTTTGCGTTGTAGTGTGGACTGTTAAAATGGAAGTATGTGACGCATATTGTATCAATAGATATTCATGTTTATGTGCTATTCACTTTAACACTGTTGCTGAAATATATTACTTTGCTTTCCCTGGGAATGGAACCCATGACCTTGGTGTTGCAAGCGCCAACGCTCTACTGTTTGAGCTACAGGAAAGGAGATATTGTGCTAAATAAAATTATCCTGCCAGAAGAAATGCGGGATAACTTTATTATTTATTTTTCCGTCTGTATCATCTCGGTGAGCTTTAGTGAGGTTTTTACGCATGCGCAGTAAGGTAAATTTAGCGTTTTCTGACGTTTCAGTGTGGATGAGAAACTTTTGGAAAATACCTGAAAACGCTAGTGTGGATGGAGAGCGTTTTTTTAAACGAAAACGCCGTTTTCAAATGTATCCGAATTAATGTAGACGTAGCCTAACAAGGTGCTAAGGAAAACGGGAACACAGAAACTAAACAAAAAAGAGCATACAGTACATGTGACACATGCACACATTGCAAGTTTTCAGGAGTGAGAACAGTATTCAAATGTGAGATTAGGGCTGCCCCGATTAAAGATTTTTCTAGTCGACTAGTAGTCACTCATTTAAGATATTAGTCGACTATAGTTTGACATTAATGACATGTTATTACGTAGGCTATACTTAGGGTTGGGGAGTGGCATCGGAAAATGGTTTTAGTTACTAAACCATAATAATGAGCATTTAAAATATGAATTAAGCGCTCAAGTGCACACATAAAGCTTGCCGCAGCGCACCGGCAAAAGTAATGATTATGAATGTGTTGGAAAAAAAAAACAGCAATAGTTTGAATAGTTTAACAATTTATTCATAAACTAGTGTTTTCTGAGTCAGTGCCGACTACAAATATGGATTTGACGACTATGACTCTTCATCTCCTTAGTATAGTGGATGTGCTGCCTTATATAGAGAAATGCATGTTAAACATGTCATTCAGTAGCATAATACTAATTTAGCTTTCACACTCTGCACGGATACTTGAACGTGCCTAACATTAGAGCACATTTGTCTAGGTTAACGTTAGCATGAGCGGCCATGTAAATTGGGTAAAGTTAGGGGCTACTACATGTTTCCAATGATTAGCCATGTTTGAGGTCGATGAATGATAGGAACGTTTGGATTTCCTGACAAACATACAAATAATCACCACATGGACCAGCCGTGTTAACGATCTGTTCAAGTTTTTTTTTTTCTACGACTAACTGACTAATTCAAATTTAGTCGACTAAGTCTCTTCTCATTGATTAGCGTTTAATGGGGCAGCCGTTGTGAATACCAAAAATTTTTTTTTGTGAAGTTCCTTATATTCCTTATACTTGCAGGTCACATTTAGGGCTCTATTTTAACGATCTTAGCTAAAGCACACGGCGCAAGTTCGCTAGTTTAACGACTGGAAAAATGGTCGGCGCACTCGGCGCATGGCCTAAAAGGGTTGTCCCTATTCTCATAATGAGTAATGGGTGTGTTTTGGGATTTACATGTGTTAAACCAATCAGAGTCTCATCTCCCATTCCTATAGGTGCACATTACTAACGCGCTCTTTAAATAACAAAAAAAAATATATATTGCGCCATTGACTTTAGACCAGGTTTCAGTTGGTCAATGGCGTAGTCTATTTCTGTTGCCTCAAAATAGCAACGCGCCAACAACCTGAACACACCTCGTTTTCAGACCAGGAGCCCATGGGCGCACAAATGGGCGCAAATGCATTTGCTATTTAAACAACGTGGCGCAAGACGTGAAAATGATAACTGCGTTGGGCTGAAAATGGCAAAAAACACTTGCGTTGCGCTTGGCGCTGCATTGTGCCGGATGTAAGATAGGGCCCCACATTTAATCTTATTTCCGTTTCACAGTTGCTATTCTGGCTTATTTTGATGAGCAAGTCACTTATTTTGGGCTTGTTTTGTCAAATCCGGTTGCTCATGTTTGTAGTGAGATCTGGCAACACTCTGGAGAGAACAGCTAAGGTGAAGAGAGACAGGCTTGCCAAAATGTGCGAATGAGTCATTTTTCATTGAGTCAAAGCACACCTGAAATATTGCATTTCCATGGCACAATTTCTTTTCACTCAAAAAAATGTGTACATCCTTATAAATATGAAATAAATTGTTTTATATAAACCCTAGGTTTGCTTTTCTTTGCTTAATTTATTTGCTTCCTTTTAAGTATTGTATTCAATTATTTGAAAATAAAAATATAAAATAATTTGAAGAAGTTTATTAATAATGATAAAGATAATTATAAGTAAATAATACATTAAAACATTAGCATAGCCTTCCAAAATTGTTCAATAGCTTTAAATGGATAAAAAAAAAAAAAACCTGAATAAACACACTATTGACGTTTAAAAGCTGCCGTCTGTCAGCAGGTATGAACTGAGTCTGTACTACCGGTACTACAGAAAGGCTGGGATCGTTAAATGTTTACAATTTCAGGTGTCAAATTTGCACATATATATATATATATATATATATATATATATATATATATATATATATATATATAAACATATACGCCTCATTCAGGCACGGATTTAGAAAGCAGAGGCCCCTGGGCACAAAATCTTGGAGGCCCCCCTCCCCCCTCATAGGCTCGTGGCCCAAACTAACACAGCATCTTAATTTTTAGAAACAGTAAAAGGAAGCTGTGGGTTTTTCTTTACTTTAAAACAAAACCACTTTCTCCAACTCCATTTCTTGTAATGTTAACTGTGACAGCAAAGGAGATCTATAAATGCACTGTTAGAGATTTTATCATATTTTTGCGGTAACTTACTGGCAACACTATTGCCAGTAAGTTACTGTAAGGTCCCCTTTACAGTAACTTACCTGTAAAATGTGTTTTACGATATGATGCCCTTACCAAAATTTAATTTTACAGTATGATGGCCTTACTGCAATTTAATTTTACAGTAAGATGCCCATACCGCAATTTCATTTTACAGTATTATGCCCTTAATGTGACTTATTTTTACAGTATAAAACAGTACTATTTTATTATTTATATTTTACATGAATGCTATTGAATTCCAAAAAAGTGACTTGGGTCCATGTACCATCAGCATATTCGTTTACACTGTAGGTGAAAATTAACCCAATTCTGATTTTTTGCTCATATGTGACACAGATCGGATGTGTTCTATGACAGTGTAAACAGGAAAAAAAGGCATGCATTCTGATATTTCGAGATCGGTTTCAGGCCTCATTCATATGTGGAAATAAATCAGATATAAATCAGATATGTGCCAATGTGACTGTCATATAAACAGGCAGATCAGATTTTCTGAGGCATTAGGCAACGTCTCCGCGGTTTAATGATGAGAGCAACCCCGACGCGCGTCTGCAAAGGGACGGATGGGCCTCATTTACACTGCAGGTCTTGATGCCCAATCCGCTGATTTGTTTTTTTGACCGTCCGTTTACACGTTCTTTCAATTGTGACCCATATCCGATTCATGTTACACTTGACATACTATCTGAAATGCTGCACATGATTAAAGGGGGTTCTTGTTTGATATGACACACAAAATACTTTTTTGTGTGCAAATAAATTATTGTTAACACACAAACACACACACACACACACTCATTAATGAATTTTATTTTAATAAAAAAAAAAGGATGAGGTCACACAGTTAGTGGGGTCTTGGAGGCCCCCTAGAGGTCGGAGGCCCCCAGGCACCGGCCCAATTGGCCCGGTGGTAAATCCGGCCTTGGCCTCATTAGCATCTGTTTCTATGGGCCACTATACATAAGCCGTCTGCCATATTGGAACGGTTAAAGCCGGTGCGTGAACATTCAAGAGCAAGTTGACTGTGCTTCTGCAGCCATAGTTATACTCAATATGAATATCTATCTATATTTGCAATAGACTTCAGCAGATGACTTGCATTGGATTTAATACAAGAAGAAGGCATTAGCTAACACAACATTAAAAGTTTTTTTTTTTTTTTTTTTTTTGCAATAACATTACATTATTTATTTATTTTACAACATTAAAAGTTGCCATGGTTTAAAAACCTGTATTAACCTGACTTAACGCATTTAAAAACACAAACCAACACATTCTCATCTCTGAAAGGTTATCCCATTTCTTGGGGAATTTAAATATCGCCAGTAATTTAAATCTCTGCACAATGTTGTGGCATATTGGAAAACTCTAAAACTAAAACTGTTGACTTCTCCAAGATGGCAGACACGTTAAAATGTCTGGAGTGGTTGAATGTGGTATCTACGTATACATATCTATGGTTGTAACTCCTATAAATTGCCAAACTGTGCATGTACACAACAAGATTAAGCACTCAATTGCGGAATGAAAGCAAAATTCATCTGTGAATGCAGCCAAAATGTGATGTAGCAGTTGAATTTTGGCTTGGACTGCAAACCATCTGACCCCGAACGCTATTGTACATTGACGGACAAAAGCGCTTGTTTGGCATTGACATTCCATACATATGTATCATTCCTTTTTCCACAAGACCTCTGTGGGTGAAGAGTTATGAATCAATAACCCTTGGAGGAGACTAAAGACAGGCATATTCTTCAGCTCATTAAGCCCTAATTCGTATTCTCGTTGTAATTGGCTCTTGTTTTGTGTATTTCCCGTCTCAGATGACCTTGATTAACAGTGACTGATTGACTGGTTTGTTTTCTCAATGACCCACTCACTCGGCCCATCATACCCAGCATTCATTCTTTCAATAGACACTCATAATGGGGCTACTTCTGGACTGAATGCAAAATGCACGTCGGTCCACAGAGACTCCAAAGCCGTGGGTTCGGAGGAAACGGGGCGGCATTCACGATCATTAGCTGTCTCTAAAGATGGCAGTGTTTGGGGGGGCGGTGGGGGGTCTGGACAGCTTTTGAAAATGGGTTTTAATGATGGTCCCCTCCTCCCCCTCTCCTGCTGACTGTATAGCAGCGATTCACTGTCTCTCAGCCGCTTCCCCTCCCTGCGCCTGACCGTCCTGACCAGTGTAATTGTTACCTTGTGCTCTGCCTCCTCTGTACACAATGACTCCGTGTCGTTAGAGATGAGAAAATTATGTGCCAACAACTGACAAGGTGTAATTGCTAGGCCAGTTTAAGCTGTGCTGCAAAGTTTCTGTGAAAGTGATATTTTTAACTTTGCGAAATGGAGCGCCTTGTTCATGATAACTGAGTGTGCTATTTGTGCTTATTGAAGAGTCACAGAGGTCTTCAGTACCAAGGATTCTTGTGTTTTTTATTCATTAGGCCTCAAATACAGTTTTTTGGATTAGGTTTTTTTTTTTTTTTTTTTTTTGGCCACATTTTCTGGTAAGATAAATCTCAGATTTTCCTTGTTTTGTAGTGAAAATGTGCTGCTTTTGTCACTTACTAAAATTGATAGTTCACCAAAAAAAAAAAAAAAAAACATTATTTGTTCACGCTCATGACATTCTGAACCAATATTTTTTTCTGTGGAACTTAAAAGAAGAACTTTTGAAGAATCATCAGGCATCACTTATATCATAAAGCTAACAGTTACCACGTCTGTCAATTTGAAGTACACTGAAAAAAAAACAAAAAAAACATTGGTGTAGGATTTACTTTGAAATCATTTTCACTCAGAAATCGCTAGTATATTTCACAAATAATTACAAAGAAAGGCATTTTTAGACATTCTGACAAAAAAGATGCGATGCCTAGTTGAGCTGCATTAGAGAAGACAGTGTTGTTGTTTGTTTGACCTTCCTAAGGCTGACGAACTTAGTGGTTAAAATTAAATTTAAACCCTGTTCCTGAACATTATAACTCAAACGCTTATCTGTGCGCTGCACATTTTATGGATAACAGCTTGTTTTCTGTTGTTTTGTTAGCTCTCACATTTGTAAGATGGTTCACCGCTCCTTAGGAAAATTAACCATGGTTTTGTGATCAATTGCTGTTTATATTACCTTAGTTTTCTGACATATGTCACGATTAAATGGTGGATAACATTGTATCTATAATGTATAAGAAAATTACATAAAACATACCACTCTGAAATGCCCTGTGAAATCCATGCTTGCAAAGTCTGTGCATGAAATCTGTTCTGCCCGATCCTCTTGTTTTTCAACATTGTCAGGGTCTGAATCGGGCTCGAATTGGTTTGAAATTGACGCCATCATTAATATTTTAACTAGAGAAGAACTCGAAATTATGGAGGGGCGGGACATTTACCGAACGCACTGTGCGCAGCCAATCACAACACACTGGGCCAGCTAACCAATCACAGCACACTTTGTATTTCAGAAGGAGGGGCTTCATCAAAATCGGCATGTTCGAGCCAAACTGGGGAGAGAAATAATGCGTTTTTTTGAACAACCAAGCATGAAAACATATTCTAGTACACCCCAAAAACAAAATCAAGACAGGCATAATAGGACCCCTTTGTGAAAATGACAGGACTTTCTTTTTTTTTTTCTTTTTTTTTTACAGTGTAGTTATTTAGCCATACTTAGGTTTTTTGATAATTTACCTTATTAGATTTTTAGATTACTACTGTATAAACCAAATGTCCTTAATTTGTCCATATTTTTTCGACTTAGACCACAGAGCATTTGTTGCCTCAGTAGATTGATAATGAAAGCATTTTCAGTCTTTTTTCTGGGTTTGATGCATTGGCCATTAGAAGATGCCTAAGGGAAGCAGTAAAAAGCTGTGCCCATCAAGGCCAACTTCCTGGCACATTTGTGCATGTGGTGACTTTGCCACAAGATGCCTCGCAGGTCTTGTGTTCTGTCTAGAGCAATAATAAATCTCACCACAGATGCCATAGCCTGAATCATTCATGAATTTCAAACACAACAACCATAAAAGAGACTGAGGGGCTGTTTCCACGACACCGCTTTCAACTAAAAACTGAAAACTTCTTATGTGTTTTGACCGTTTATTTACATGACAATGCCGCTTTGGCGTCCTGAAAATGCACACGTTTTGAAACGGGTTTCAAAGTGCACGTTTTTGAAAACGATACCGTTACTGTCTCAGTGTGAACTACAAAAAAGTGAATTTGTGAAACTGGTGACGTCATGTGAATTACGTGTTCGGTCATAGGTGCATAGTTTTGCTTTAAAAAGTGACATCGCCAACTACTGTCCTGACGTGCATAATACAGCGTTTTTAGTCGGATCCATGTGTACCGGGATCGTTTTGACAACGTTGCCGTCTTTACATGGAAAACTCAAAGGAAAATCTTTTCCATTTTTAGTACATCGTTGTCGTGTAAACCCACCCTGAGATTCAATTCTTTTGAAGACAATACTTTATGATTAAAAAAACGTCAAGGTTAAAGCAATCATAGGAAAAGAGAATCAGATGTTTCAGAATTTATTAGGAGCCGAAAACCCCCTTTCCCATTATAAAGCACTGTAACATGCCTATAAGTGGCTTATTGATAATTAGGGTTGACAAATGCACGAGTACTACCGGTACCAGTATTTTTACTGTTTTCTGTTTATAACTTTTGTATTCCCCTGAGAAACTTTGCGTTCGCTTGCAAAACTTTTGCGTTCGCTCGCAAACAACTCAAAAGGTTTGTAAGTGAATGCAAAGTTTCTCTGGGTAACACAAAACATTTGTGAGAGAACGCAAACACATTCAAATATATGTTTTCATCCCATCTCATATGTTTCTCCATCACCATCTCCCTTTAGGAGCTCTGTACCAAGGGACAATTCAAAATGGGGCAACATTTTTTTGAAGTACTTAATTAACAGTTTTGGCTTTGGTATCAAAATTGGTACCGAGAACTGCAGAATCTTTCTGGTATTGGTACCGACTACTGAAATTTTGGTACTGTGACAACCTTACTACTAATAGCCTATAAAATTACAGCAACAGACTCTAAATGTTCAATAAATAGTTACATTTATTAATATTAATAATCAGAATAAACAGTTCTTCTGCAAAGTAATATAGTTCATTAGTCTAACTGTAGTCTGTTCATGGTGTTTCATCACCATCACAAGATCATCTCACAGTGTGTTTGCTGATACGACCTACGTCTACTGACTAGCCAATGAAAATGCAACATGAAATGGCGTAATGATCATGGCGTTAAAACTTACCTACTTAAACTACTTACCTCAAGCTCCATGTGCAAGATTGGCATGCAGAGTTGGCCTCTTTTCCCTATATGACCTCTTCCATATACTCCTCTTGCTTCCTCTTTTTTTTCAGTGCACATAAAAACCACAATTGCCAGTGTGATTCATCTTGCTCTATTTGTTTACTACTAGCACTTGTTGATGACGTTTTATTCTTCTAAACTAACTTGTGTCGTAGCCTACGATTCAATAGGTGCCATCATCGTACAGTCTACACACATGTCAGACCCAAGTTTATTAGATCCATGTGATTTGTAATGATCTTATAGGATTGCTGAAAATCGCAGTCTGTAGCAGGCATTACAAAAGAAAATTTACTATGCTGACACGTTTCATATAAACTAACACTCAGTCACACTTTGTCTGTAACTGTAATTGTGGATTGAACTACTTTGTACTGTGGTAACTATAAAAATGGTCCAGACTTAGAGAGTGATGATTATTTTAAGAGCAGTTTTTATGGTTCCTGGCACAGCGCTAGGGATCTTAAATCGTAGTCTAGTGTCTTAAATTTAGCTTATATCTGAAACAAATCAAATTTGTCATGTTTTCATGTCATTTTTGAATCATTAAACATCACATTTATTTAAAAAAAATAAAAATAAATCCTCTTAGAGATGAACTGTTTCTGAAGATAGATATTATTTTATATATAAAATAATGACATTGTTTTGCCCTCACAACCTAGCTTTTGAAAATAACTAGGTGATTATTTCTCCCCCATTTTCCAATTTGATTGTTCGTTAAAAATAATTACAATAATAATAATTAAAAAGAAAAAAAACATGGTTGAAGGCATTTACATGACTTTACACATTATTAAACATATTCAGTATTGTTATGTCTGTTAAGTGTTAAAATACTTGTTTGCCAGTAATTAAATGATTTGTAGGTTAATTCCTTCAAAAGTATAAACTATGTGGGTTTTGTACACATTGCTCTGTTGTTTGATCATCACGACCAACTAGACACAGCAACATTAGCCGTTTTTCCACCGTCCAGCCAAACCGTTTTCATTGTTTAACCGCTCCATTCCGTGCCGATCCGGCCCAGCCATTATGGATATGGTTTCATTTTCCACTGTGGGACTGATAACGGGGCTGAAATGCAATACAAATGCGTCAGCCATTTACAGATGGTGTAAGAAGTAAATAGCGACCGCGTTATGGAGAATGATCAGATATTCATATTTCTTTTAATTTAACTATTATTATTATTGGCAACGTCACGCAATCTACCAGCCAACCATGCTGAGAATGATTTGTAATCATGCTGTATTGAACCAAGCTCAAGTGGAAATATAACTGGAACCATTCCTTAACGGTCTTAGAACCGTCTATCTGTTTACTATCTTTAAATTAAATAGTGTGATAAGCCTATATCGGCTTTATATCAGTCATAAAAAATCCATATCGATCGACCACTATTATTTTTGCAATTGGATTTATTGATTCAATAGTACAAAAATGCCGCACTTGACTTTTAAAGAGAAAGTGAAATTCATAAAACACATACAGTGTTCATGATGTGATATGGTTCACCAGTAAAACGTCATGCTATGCTTTCACAGGTTCAGCTTTCAGATGTAATCTTACAGTCGATTATTGAACAATCCCATTTGGGATGTGTTTCTCTGCATGTATATTCATTAAAGTCCCTGGCGGAGAAGCCGAGGCCTGTCCTGCCACAGGTTGTGTTGTTCTATTTCTGCCTCGTTTAGTGATTTGTAGAGTTTTCTCTCAATCTCGAGAAAATAAGCTCCAGCAGTCAATGTGATGCAGGGCAATTCTACAGCACAATACAGACAATAATTCAAGATAATTCTGCTCTTTCTGTAAATTAACATAAAGGAGACCAATTTCCAGTAAAGCAGAAAGGCATCAGGTGATTATAGACAATTGCTGGTCCCCATTGACTGCCATAGAATGGAAAAAATATATATATATACCATGGAAGTCAATGGGGACCAGCAACTGTTTGGTAAAGGATGACAGCATTTTTATTTTTGGGTGAACTATCCCTTTAAGCTCTCAGGAGCTTTTCCCTTATTGGCCTGTAAAGAGATGCCGAAGAAGGCAACTTGTTTTGTGGCGTTTAATTATTCTACTTGTAGATGGTTGGAGGGGTTACTCAGTTCGTTTGAAGGAACACATGTTGCTGAAAGCATATTTTTACAAGGTCAAAGCACCCTGCAAGAGAGGTGAAGTGTTTCTGCTCCAGCACTAGCCCAGATGGACTTTCAGAGTTAGTATAAAAGAACAAAAGGGCATTTACTTAAACAGCATTTATGAAACCATACTACATGCATCTTCTGTGATTTGAATATAGTGTTATTGTTAAATCTTTAATTATGACCTTAAAGTAGCTTTAGCTAAATAAATAATTGGATGTTTCTTCAACGACAGGCACTTTTATATTACAGGGTAATTATCCCTAAACAAAGTTTAATTAAGAAAAACAAACAAAATGAAAAATTAGAAATGTTGCCTTGGAAATAAACTGAAATAGGTTTAAGTTGAAGCACTGAAAATATTAACTGGAAATAAATAAAAACTAAAATTTAAATAGCAATATAAAAAATATGAAATTGCTAAAAAAAAAAAAAATAGCAGAACTAAAACTATAAAAATAAAAGCTAATTCAAAATATGAATAAAACTAAAATAAAACCTAAAATAGCACTGGTTTGTTAAAATTTATTTCAACTTTTTTGGTTAAATTAAGATTTTTCCTTCACCATTTATTTGTGCCTTTTACATTTTCATTCTACAAAGAAAATCCATCCTAAAAATATTATTCTAAAAAAAATAGATGCATGTACATAAATGCACGACGATGTAGACAGTGAAATACACAAACTATTTCAATATATTTATTTTGTAAAAAATACTTTTAAAAACCCTTTAAAAAATACAATAGTTGTGATTTTATTTCCACAACAACAACCAACAATTTTGGAGTTATCGCTCTTTATGCAAACTGGCCTTAAAGCTATTAAAATCATTTTCGTTCATTGAAATACAGCTGAAATATAATAAAATATAATTAGTAGATGAAAAACGCAAAAAAAAAATATATATCTATATATAAATGTTGTCTGGGTAACTAACTGAAATAAAATAAGTTTAAATTAAAGTTATACAAATTTGCTAAAACTACTTCCACTTAAACTGAAATAAATATAAATTAAAGCTAAATATACAGTGAGGAAAATAAGTATTTGAACACCCTGCTATTTTGCAAGTTCTCCCACTTAGAAATCATGGAGGGGTCTGAAATTGTCATCATAGGTGCATGTCCACTGTGAGAGACATAATCTAAAAAAAAATAAGTATTAATAAAACAAATAAGTATTTGAACACCTGAGAAAATCAATGTTAATATTTGGTACAGTAGCCTTTGTTTGCAATTACAGAGGTCAAACGTTTCCTGTAGTTTTTCACCAGGTTTGCACACACTGCAGGAGGGATTTTGGCCCACTCCTCCACACAGATCTTCTCTAGATCAGTCAGGTTTCTGGGCTGTCGCTGAGAAACACGGAGTTTGAGCTCCCTCCAAAGATTCTCTATTGAGTTTAGGTCTGGAGACTGGCTAGGCCACGCCAGAACCTTGATATGCTTCTTACAGAGCCACTCCTTGGTTATCCTGGCTGTGTGCTTCGGGTCATTGTCATGTTGGAAGACCCAGCCTCGACCCATCTTCAATGCTCTAACTGAGGGAAGGAGGTTGTTCCCCAAAATCTCGCAATACATGGCCCCGGTCATCCTCTCCTTAATACAGTGCAGTCGCCCTGTCCCATGTGCAGAAAAACACCCCCAAAGCATGATGCTACCACCTCCATGCTTCACAGTAGGGATGGTGTTCTTGGGATGGTACTCATCATTCTTCTTCCTCCAAACACGTTTAGTGGAATTATGACCAAAAAGTTCTATTTTGGTCTCATCTGACCACATGACTTTCTCCCATGACTCCTCTGGATCATCCAAATGGTCATTGGCAAACTTAAGACGGGCCTTGACATGTGCTGGTTTAAGCAGGGGAACCTTCCGTGCCATGCATGATTTCAAACCATGACGTCTTAGTGTATTACCAACAGTAACCTTGGAAACGGTGGTCCCAGCTCTTTTCAGGTCATTGACCAGCTCCTCCCGTGTAGTTCTGGGCTGATTTCTCACCTTTCTTAGGATCATTGAGACCCCACGAGGTGAGATCTTGCATGGAGCCCCAGTCCGAGGGAGATTGACAGTCATGTTTAGCTTCTTCCATTTTCTAATGATTGCTCCAACAGTGGACCTTTTTTCACCAAGCTGCTTGGCAATTTCCCCGTAGCCCTTTCCAGCCTTGAGGAGGTGTACAATTTTGTCTCTAGTGTCTTTGGACAGCTCTTTGGTCTTGGCCATGTTAGTAGTTGGATTCTTACTGATTGTATGGGGTGTACAGGTGTCTTTATGCAGCTAACGACCTCAAACAGGTGCATCTAATTTAGGATAATAAATGGAGTGGAGGTGGACATTTTAAAGGCAGACTAACAGGTCTTTGAGGGTCAGAATTCTAGCTGATAGACAGGTGTTCAGATACTTATTTGCAGCTGTATCATACAAATAAATAGTTAAAAAATCATACATTGTGATTTCTGGATTTTTTTTATTTTAGATTATGTCTCTCACAGTGGACATGCACCTATGATGACAATTTCAGACCCCTCCATGATTTCCAAGTGGGAGAACTTGCAAAATAGCAGGGTGTTCAAATACTTATTTTCCTCACTGTAACTATTAAAAAAAAACAAAAAACAAAAACAATCAAATTTAATTTAAACGTAAAATTAAAATGAAAACTGATACTATAAAAATAAAAGCTAAATCAAAATATGAATATATAGTATGTAAATAATACTAAAATACATGAAGAAACACCCACATTTCCAGGCTATTTTCGAGTTTATGCCATTTCTGGAGCTTGCAGATAATCCGCTTATGTGTGAGAGAGTGTGTGTGTGTTTGTTGCTGGTTCAAACATTGCAGACATGTGTCAGAGAGCACAGTGAGGCTGGATATCCTCACTCACAGGATGTCCGTCTGTTATATCACTCACTTTCTGAAGAAACGTTAGTCGTGTCCTCTCAGAACAGAAGCAGCTATCACAGTTTGGGCTTCTGTTGTGTGTGCGCGGTGTGTGGTTACAGTGAGTCGTGGTTGAGTCGCTCACCGGTGTCTGGTGTAACCGTGTGTGTGTGTGTGTGATGCTGAGAGAGGTGTGGGTGTACAGTGCACCGCAGTGGGGTTAGTCATGTATGTCTGGCACTGAGCCGTTCTCCCTCTTACAGTTTCGTGAAGAAACAGTCTATTAATAGATCACTTCTTATCCCACTTGGCAACAGGAAGGGAACTGAAGACAAGAAAAAAGGAACCAAGTGGCCGAAAGACACAAACAAAAGAGGAACATTAAAGTAAAGCATTACATTTTCATTTCATGAAGCAACATACATACAGTACGGGATTTTTTAAATGTTTTTGAAAGATTTATTTGATCAAAAATATAGTTGATATTGTGGAATATTATTATAATTTAAAATAACTGTTTTCTATTTTAATATTTATTCCTGTGATGCAAAGCTGTATTTTCAGCATCATTGCTCCAGTCTTCAGTGTCACATGATCCTTCAGAAATCATTCAAATATGCTGATTTGCTGCTCAAGAAACATTTCTTATTATTATCAATGTTAAAAACAGTTGTGCTGCTTCATATTTCTGAAATAGAAATCTTTTGTAACATTTTAAATGTCTTTACTATCACTTTTGATCAAGGTAATGCATTATTGCTGAATGAAAGATTATTTTCTTTCTTTTTTCTTTTTTAAAAAGTCTTACTGAATCATGGAATGGTATTTATTGTGATGGTTATAAATTGGAATATATTCATATATTTTTGTTGTTTATTGATCTTTCTACCAGTACTGATGAGGCAAGATAAGTCATGCCTGCATTTGCATTCATATTCTTGGCAGACATTGTCTTACCAAAGTAGTTTATGAGAAAAGTGGCTCTAAATTACATAAACTCAGTCGTCACATTCATCTGATGTGACATCATGAGTGAGCGGACTCCATATTAAGCATAAAACCCCTTGCTGAAGTGATGTCAGTTCAGACAGTTACTCACCCTCATGCTTTCTTTTACTAACTTGTATGATATTTTCTGGACCACACAGGAAGATTTTTAGCAGAACTGTTCTTTTCCGTATGATGAAAGTGAATGGTGACCTTTTATGTTATGGGTTTGGACTGATGTTTCAAATTTTGGGTGAACTATACATTTCATACAGCACATTTGTGCATGTTTGGCCTTTCAACGCATCTGTGTTGTTATTGGTAACTAAAACTAAAACTATTAAAAAGCTACTTGATAATTGAAATAAAGGTGAAATAAAATAAAGTATATTAGATTAATCATTTAAGGGGGTAATTCACTTCTGGCAAGATGGGCTTTTAGTAAAACTTGGCTGTCTAATCTGTGCTACATGATTTGCCAAAAATAAACAAGGATATCTGGATGGAGAAAGAGTAGGCCTACACATTGCTCATTTACATATACTGACTTCTGATCTATAACGCTGCCTGAATCATAATCATACACTGTTCGTTCGTTGGCCAGAGCAGAACTGGCCCCCGACTGAGCCTGGTTTATCAAGCGACGAGAATACTTTTTGTGTTAAAAAACAAACAAAATAATGACTTTATTCAATAAATAAATGAAATAAATAAATAAATAAATAAAAATAGAAAATAAATAAAAATGACAAAAACACTTAAATGAATTAAAATTGAAAATAAAATCAAAATATTTCTACTTACTATAATATATAAATAGTACTATAATAACACTGATGTCCTTCATAATTTCTTCCACCAGCTCTGCTGAAATCTTACATTTAGTAAATGAATCTTATTAATGTACCAATTTAACGGCATTTAAACAGTTTCACACCCCCAACAACACTGCAAGCGAATCAACATGGCGTGACAAAACAAGTACACTCCCATTATAATAAGCACATACTCTCAGTGTATACAGCTTTGTTCATTAATTATATAAAGGAAACACTCTAGTTTTTCTCATTACTCACATGCAGTGCACACATGACACAACCTATGGGGGACTTTGAGTATTAGACCCCACAGAAGTTAGTTTTCCGCTGTTTCGCAACAGTCAGACCATAACTTATCGTCCAATGGCACATTAACCGTCTCGCAGGTGACGGCAGAGTGAGTTCAGTGTTTTGTAACCGAGCTGTTTTAACAGACACGTAGTGTCACCGAGTGCGCCGGCGGATGGATTCGCTGTTTAAGTTGACACAGCTGTGCACCAGGATGTCAGATCGAACCCTGCGTCTCTGTTTGTAATTCTCCCCTCAGAGAGCATATTTCCTCTGCTATAAATAGCCGTCCTCCCATATATGCCTGTGGATTTGTGTTTGTTTGTTTTGTTTTTTCTTCCATGTTCCTGCTATATTTGTAGATGAATGGACAGGAAGGAGCATGACTGCTCGCAGGTCTATGGGCCTTGTTTATTGTCGGTTGGGTCTGGGATGATGTGAAATGACAGTGTAGCCAAGGCGACTGGCTGACGGGATGACCCTCGGCGTTGGCCCCCATCTCTCTCCGACTGCCATGTCAAAGACCTCCGGCCCATGCAGGGACGAAACCGCATGCGCTGCCTTTGAAAACTGCATCGGGCCGTCTGGAATGTCACTTTCACAGCAGACTTGAGTCGCTTATCCGGCTTTGCAAAATTGATGATCTTGAGGAAAGTTTTGCTTGGAGGGTTTAAAGATGTAGATCTCAGGTTCGATTCCTTTCGTCGCTTTCATGAGTTTGGTGGCACTCTGCAGGACAGGATCTTTTTGAGTAATGGGCTTTCTTTCTTGTGTGCCTTTTGCCTTGTCTTTCCCCTCCCAAGCATGAAATTGGTGTTGAGGTGCACTTGATCTTGGCAGGGCTTCCTGTTCCTTCCTCTGGCAGTGGCAATGTGCACATGTCCCTGTGGACGTCCAGAGCTGATATCGTGTTTCAAATTCTGCTTCCTTTACACTTATGTTAAGTCTCAAATACCACCGCTTTGTTTGGTACATTATAACATTGTTTACATAGCTGGGATATAACTGGATGGTTTGTGTGTAGGAAAAGCTCATATTTTGGGTTATAATTTAGCTCACTTGACCATCTGGTTAGACAAAGGACTATTTTATCGCCCCTGTCTGTTTCATGTCACTCATTTAGCTCTGGTTGGAATATATCCACACACAGAAAATGGCAAAAAAAGAAGAAAACTTTTCCATTTGAACAAAAAAAGAGCACGCTTTGGGTTTGTCAAATTAAGATTTAATTTGATTTGATCTGAATAAATACATTTTGGTTTGTCAGTGTCAATGAAATGTTCACACCACTCTTACACCAAAGACTTCTGTTTCCAAACCTTGTCTGCATTCCTTGCTATCTACTGCCTACAAAGAAAGCAAACTTAACAGAAAGCTAACTTAAATCGAACTATATAAGTGAATGCTCTAGCCTATACAGGCAGCAACCAATTGATTCAACAGTGTTTGGCTTTAGCGTGCTGCTAAGCTAATGCTAAGCTAATCATTTAAAAGCTTAGCACACAGTAATATTGGGTAAAATAGTCCCAAATACCTTAATATTAGGCAATTTCTGCTTTGATTAAACTAATTTTATCGCTATGCTTTGGTTTTTAAGAATCATAAGGCCAGAAACATACTTATACGATCACGCAAATACGTGAACTCAACCTGAATTGCATGCTGACATTACAATGCACAAAGGTGATCTTGCACGGCTAGTAAAATAACATTTATCTTGTTTTGTCCGCCATCTTGGATGAATTTGGCCAAAGCAAGTTAATTTAGAAGATTACATAATCCTACTACCTACATTTTAGAGCAATCTTCGCATTGAGAACACATCTACGATGCTTTTAAATACTGTTTATGACAAACTGTATCATAGTACATGCATACAGTAGTTAATTATGTTAACTAACTGCTAAGGCAGAATCATAACCATCATGGAACCTCATTAGTGAATAAATTGATACGGTTTACACAGGCAGCAACTCCATTAATGGTCTCTCACACACACCACACAAACATTTTAGCTTGGAACTTTCTTTTTCCCTCAAAGTGAAACTCACAAATGTACAGATTTCTATTAAAATGGCACCTGCGGAATTTCTCCAACCAACAGTAAATGTGACCACACCTTATCACTAAAGGTCTGTTCACATCAAGAAAGATAGCTATACAGAAAACTGTAACAGTAAATTTATTAGCGACCACATAAATTTACGAAAGCATTCTTGTCTGCTGCTCAAGCTCTTTAAAGTTGGGTGGATTCTGGCTGTAAATGTTTTATCGTTCATCAGCTGAAAAAAAATGCTCTGAAAGTGATTCCAACGATATACTGTAGTTCATCTGTGTTGTTTTAATTATAGTTGTGATGTGGATGTGCCTGTTCCCATAGAATTAGAATGATTATTAAACCTTTATAATTATCATTATTATTGAAGCCTTTGGAGTGAACGACATTTACAATGTTTTAAATAGTTTGGTGTTAGCATGTTGCTAAGGTAACAGCATGATAAGCACAAAAAGTGCATTGACAGTTTAATTAGATGGAACTGTTTTTTATCGACACTTAGAATTTAGTCTAAACGAGGTGTCGGTTTTGGAACAATATAAAAATGTCTAGGTTTTGGAACAGAACTAATCTGTTTTATCACTACTGACAGCTATGGTTTACCACTCTTGACTAGATTAACCGGTAGAAATTTGCGTGTGTGTGTGATATTGAAATTGGTGACAAGAATTATGAAATTTCAATAGTATAAAAAATCATTAAATCTTTTTTTTTTTTAAAGCAAAAAATAACTATTTATGATAAATCTATATCGTGATATACGATTTTGACCATATCGCCCACCCCTACTGGTGAAATTGTGCTGTGTGCAGATGTTTAAATAGTTTCTGACTTTTTATGAAACCTCTCTTTCTTTCTGCAGACGAGTGTGAAGGAAGGGCTGCTTCTGAAACAGACGAGCTCTTTCCAGCGTTGGAAAAAACGTTATTTCAAACTGCGGGGACGTACACTCTACTATGCCAAGGATGCCAAGGTGAGCTTAGCACCACACAGAACTAGTGTTCGATTATATCCGGATACTGATTCTGCACTCTCACTACACTGTAAAAAATTGCAACCTTTAATTACTGCCTTAAAAACAGTAAACCCATATCACTTTTTAAATGTATTTAATTCCCGATGAAGAAAATCCAGTTGTCAAAAACATTTCCATGACGATGATAACATTTTTTACAGTGTACAGTAAAGCCCTCTGTAAGCCCTACAGAGTGATCTAAGGTAAGGGGGGTAGTACAATTTGAACCTCTGTTACTGGGCATGCCTGTGCTGAGAGGGGCTGAAGAGCTGCACATGGGCACTTGCATTGCACCTTCTGCCATGCCTTTAATGTCACTGTGTGTGTGTGTGTGTGTGTGTGGTTGCACTATGGCAGGCGGGTGGCGTTTTGGCCCGCTGGCAGTATCGAGTCTCTCGTAGCCGCGTGTGCTGGAGGGTGCTTTCCGTCTGCTGGACCGGTGCCCGCGGTCCGCCGCCCACTCTTGGCCCCAGCGGATCTGAGGAAGGCTTGGTGGCGATTCGGGTCAGAAACAACAGCGACCCCCTCTTAATATATCTAACCTTCATCAATGACATTGCCGACCGCCCATCACCCTGCCTGGCGTTGTTCGGGATGCCTGTTCTCCTCATTGGCGGGAACGGTTTAGCTGTGGAACAACTAAAGCGACATCACGTCATTTACACGTCTGCTTGTCTGCTTAGGCCTCTGAAGAGGAGAGTCCCGGAGACGTGCCTTGTATGTCATTGTCCGTGCCTGAGGGGAGACGTTTTACCCTCTAGTGTGTCTCTGTGCCTCCACCATGAAGACGCTTAAAGCAAGCCTTGCATTGAGTGTGTCTGCCTTCATTCGTTTGTTCTCTGCTCAATCAGCTGCATTTCCTGTGGTTATGGATGTAGGGCCCTGTGAAATTCAGTTTATTTTTTCACAAATCCTGTCTTATTTTCCCCCAAATTAATTTTGATTCCATTTGAATTGTTCTGGATTCGTTTTTTTTTTTTTTTTTTTTCAGTTTAATAACGAAAATCATGACTAATTAATTGATATAACGAAACATACAATTTAACAGCATTTTTTTATTTCATATTTATTTAATAATATTAATATTTAATATTTTTTTATTATTTTTTTATTTTTTTATTTTATTTGAATGGTTTACAAATACATTTTAATAATCAAAAAGCATGTCTAATCAATTGAAATCATAAAACCTTTCCAATTTATACATTTATTAACAAGAATAAGGCCCTATGAAATGTTTTATCTTTTCAAAAATTCTGTTTACTGTTAAAGTGAAAATGGAAGAAAAATTCTGATATTCCTTCAAAAATAATGTTTTAATAATGTTTTTTTTTTATTACTTTGAGAAGTAAATTGTACTGAACAGTAGTAATATATTTATGTCACAATTTCTTCAAAAGCAAACTTTTTTTTCACGGGTTGTCAACTATGTATACATGATATGACGATAGTTTAAATCAAATGGAATGGTGAAATGCTGCTGAAGTGACTCTCAGAGCAGTTTCTTTCATGTGTTCATGTCCTCATATTGTGAGAGCGCAGACATTGAAAACACCACAAGCGTTGCACGTTTGAGTATGTGACGAAACCGCGCCGTTCATTTACACAGAAACGCGCAGAACATGCATTCTTCATATTTTTTTCAGTCGTTTTGCACTTTAATATTCACAGATGTTAGTCCATATTGCGATTTGATTGAGTGTACAGCCCTACATTTGATGTATTGATCCAGAAATGTCCAAATTCCATGACATTCTATGTTAAACGGAAATCATAGAGCCCTATGGGTGGCATTCAGGTGTTTCGTCCGTGATCTGAATCCTGAGAGAAAGAGTGAGTGCTTAAAAATCAGCCCAAAAATCGCCAGCTATGCAGCTGCTACGCCATGACGCAAGCTAGCACTTCCTGCATAGCTCCTGAATGGCATGGAGTGGCAGCACTAGCGCATGGTGAAGGAGAGCTGGGAGTTACGCCACAGACCTCACAGGCAGAAACGAGGTGGCTGATCACACTGCTGTGCTCAGACAAGGGGCTTTTGTTTGTATTGGCATGGCACTCGGGTCTGTGACAGACTCGGCAAAGCCAACGCGGAGGCCTGCACTTCATGCTGTAGAGCGGCCAGGCCCACATATCATAAATAGGATGTCACACTGTTTACACCGCCTGAGTATACAACCATCATTTACTCAAATATCTGCCAATCACCAAAACAAACCTTCAATGATTCTATTGAAACTTGATGGAAAGGACTCAGGGAGCCTGGAAATACACATTTTAACCCTTTATATATGGGTTTTTTTTGGAGTTCATTCGTGAACTTGATAATAGAGGGCTGGGTGGTATTATGGTATAAATCGTATCAGACATTGACATGGTTGATGTCTGGTCACTGGTATAGCCTATATATGTTTGAGGTCAATGACATGATGTTATTATTATTTAATTTTTTTTCTGGATCACAAAAAACATTGTTAAAAAAAATACCTTGAAAAATATTATGTGCATTACTGTTCAAAAGTTTGAGGTCAGTAAGATTTGAATAAAACAAAATTGATCAAATGTTACAGGAAAGACTGTATATTGTTGCAAACATTGTTTTATCACAATTTCCATACACACACAAAAAAAAAAAAAATGTTATGTAGCACAATTGTTTTTAACATTGATAATAATACTAAATGTTTCTTGAGCAGCAAATCATCATATTAGAATGATTTCTGAAGGATCATGTGACACTGAAGACTGGAGGAATAATGCAAAAAAATTCAGCTTTGCATCACAGGAATAAATTATATATTAAAATATATTCACATAGAAATCTGTTATTTTAAATTGTAATAATATTTCACAATATTTACTGTATTTTTGATCAAATAAATGCAGCCTTGTGAGCTTTTTTATGCACTGAATAATCTGATCTTTTTGTTTGTGTTTAAGATATATATATAAAAAAAAAAAAATTAAATTGAATTGAATTCATTTCGATTATGAGAGATACCATTTCCGTGACAAAAAAAAATGACAATATAATACAATATGTTTGCTCATACTGCCCAGTCCTAATTATGACTGAAGAAAATGACAAATGTTTTGTTAGCAGTGGTTTCTAACATCCCGGCTCAAACTGAAAGTGGTGTATGGTATCATATATCAGGCCTTTAGTTCTTGCTCTCTGCGCTGATGGAGTAGATCATGACGCACCCAGCTGTCTGCAATCCATCTTAAACTCATATAACACACAGTAAACGCATGTCAGCGCATAGGATAAGGCAGGGATGGGTAACGTCGGTCCTGCAGAGTTTAGCTACAACCCTGAAAGAAAAAACTCAGTATTCCTGAAGACATTGTGCTTGTTCGGGTGTGTTTGATCAGGGTTGGAGCTGAACTCTGCTGGACAGCAACACTCCAGGACCGACGTTGCCCATCCCTGGGATAAGCAATATTTCAATAAGCTCATTTTTGTTTCATTTCAATAAAACAGTATCAATGTGCATAAGATGTTTGCTTTCTTAGACATTGTCAATGACAGCTAAAGCTGTTGCGGCTCTGTGATCGTCCATGTTTACTGATCTCCTCTTTCTCCTCCTGTTCACAGTCTCTTATTTTCGACGAAGTGGATCTTTCAGATGCGAGTGTTGCCGAATCAAGCACAAAGAATGTCAACAACAGTTTCACGGTAAGAGCAGATATATATTTATGTATATATTTATATATATATATATACTGTACATTTGTGTAAGTTGTGATTAATCGAATTAATAACAGCACTAATCTAAACATATACAAATTGGATTATATTATATTATATTATAGTAGTTATAATATGTTGTATTATAATTATTCAATGTCATTGTTAGCTGTATATTCATATTCATATATATATATATATATATTTTTTTTTTTTTTTTTAACATTATACTTGTGTTTTATCATCTTGGATTTAAATTTAAAAAAATATTAACTTTAGAGAGTAAGAGAAACACTAAGAGAGTGTTTGTAAAACATTGGAGGGAGTGACAGAAATGTTGGCCTCTTTCTCTCTTCACCCTAGCAACCATTTAGATCAGCCTAGCAACTGTATAGGAACATGAAAGCCATATCTTAGCACCAGAACATTGTAGTAACTTAGGGTTGGCCTCTATTGACTTTGGGCAGTGTAATCTTATCATAGCAACTCCCTAGCAACTACCTATGAAACTTAACAACCACATAGCAACCACACAAACACCCTAGCAACCACCTAGCAATGCCCTAGCAACCACCCAGAACACCTTACCCACATTATAGTGGATTTTTCTTTTGCTATTGAATCAATTTGGAATGCAAACAATTTTGTAGACTCTCATTCACTACTATAGAAAAAAGAAAAGAAAAATATTTCTTCTTTTCATAAAAGAAAGTATTATCAATAAAGGTTACTTATTTCCTACACAGCGAAAAGAGCAAATGCTGCCTAAGGGACGACTTGTCGTGCTTTTCCATGCGATGGCATCTGTGTGTGTTAGTGAGCAAGTAAACATGTGTCATCAGCTGAGATCAAACGGGACGAGGAGCAGCGACTGTGGTCATGTCCTTCTAAAAACGGCAGGCCAGCTCCCCAGGCACGGCTATAAAAAGCAACAGCGGAGGACTAAGAAAGCTCAGAGGAGAAAGAGGGGTTATTTTTAGCAGCAGAGATGTTAGTGCTCCACTGAGCACGCTTTGGATGATTTGATCGCTGGCGTATATTGTTTAACAGAGGGCCGGCCGTGTGGACGCGTGTGTAACGCACGTGCTCTGAGGTAGTTGCTGCGCACCGCCTCGTTTAACAAATGCTTTTTCCCCTCAGAAAAAAAGAAATCGCCCACTGCCAGGAAAAACAACAGATGCTCATTATGCTTATAAATTATTGAGAGGCCCGTGCTGAGGCTTTTTTTTAGAAATAAAGTGCATGTTCTTGTTCTGCAGGGAGATCTGCTGATTTCAGAAATACATTACACTCTTCTGAGCATCTGAAACCCACTCGAAAACCTGTTTGAAAACATTATTATCCGGACCCTGTGGTGCAGAAATGACACACTTGTCTTCTGGGATAATTTGCTCTGTGGTGGTTGATTGTCCTCCCGAGGCTCTTGAAGGTTATATTGCTCTTTCATGTCTCTGGAGACTTAATTGAGTTCTCCGTAATGTTTTGATGAAGTAGCAACAGATGTGTCTCCTAAAATTCTGTGGTAGAAATAAAAATAGTCACAAATGAAACCGTTGTTGATATAAATGAACAGTTTAAGCTATAAAATGAATATGTATAGCATAGCTTGGATTATTTGGTCTTGGAATAATTTGATGAGAAAAGTTTGAGCTCATATTGAGAAGACTTTTGATTGCAGAAATCTTGTCAGAGCACATCATGGCCATTTTCCAGGATTACAATGTCAAGATTCATCAGGCTCAAAGTGTGAAAGAATGGTTGGGAGGAAGCATGAAGAATCATTTTCACACATGAATTGGCAGCTCTGAGTCCAGATCTTAAATTCATTGAAAGTCTTTGGGATGTCCTGGAGGAGACTTTACAGAGTGCTGGACTCTTGCATTGTCAGTACAAGATCTTGCCCAAAAGTTGATGCGCCTTTTGATGGAAATAAAATGTTGTGCATCAATGTTTGCTCAATATCTTATATTGACAATGCAAATAAAAATAGTCACTAAGGAGACAGTTATTGACAAAGTAAGAGTATAATCTATACGGTTAATGTGTATAGCATTGCTTGGATCATTTGGTCTTGTTTGATTCAAATTGAGAAGACTTTGATTGCAGACTTCTTGTACAATATCTTCTTGAGTTTGTGACATTATTGAGATATCACTGGGTCTTATTCTCAGAAGAAAACCTGAAAAGCAGTAGACACAAGCTAAAGTTTCCATTTGCAGTTAATCTTGTTGCTCTCTAGGAGACAAAATGGGTTTCCTTTTTGAGTTTCTTTCCCGCAGCAGGCACCTTTTCATAATACGCAGCCACTTTTGGCTTCATTTTTTTCTCAGTGTACTAACCAACTGCTCTGTAGTCTTGCTGTGTTCTTTCTGTTGCTAAAAATAGCTCACAGCCCTGTGAAGAGACAGGGAGAGAGAGCGAGAGAGAGCGAGAGAGAGAGAGAGAAGTGATCTGTCTGCGGAACAAAAGGAAATCCTCGGAGTGATGTCACTCAATAACACCTCCCGGTGAAGGGATTCAGTCTGAGCGAGGGAGTGAAAGACACAGAGGACACGGGCACAGCGAGTGATGGGAAGAGGTGAACGCTAGCTTGCTCGCTTCTGCTTGACTTGGCAAGCGCTCCGGGGACAGTTGCAATGGAGAACAGCGTTCAGCCTGGAAACAAACACACGCGACTTCTTTAGGACAGCCTCTTGGTATGCAGGAATCGTTCTTTATCCGTACATCGAAATTTGTGCTCGTGCGCGTGTGTTTGGCCATGTGGAAGTGTTCAGTGCGGCGGTACATGTGACATCGCATGTGTCTCCGGTGGGCTGTTCCTTGAGCGGTGGAGGGTTCTGCAGAGGTTGGGGAGGGTGAGGGATCCTGAGAAACCAGGCTCAACACACACACACACTCTCACAGGCATCAGCTCACGATAACAGAAGCAGCGGTGCAGTTGAGAGCGGATCGCTGGTGAGTGCACTACACACACACACACGGCATATGCATGAACACCGTATCCCGATGAGTGTGTGTCTACATCTGGGTTCTGCTCGCTAGCGGAATGGAAACTTGTCTCTTTGTGAACACTGACATCGTCCGCTTTGGTTTCTGAGCATGTAAGAGGAAAGGCAGGACGCTGCATCTTGATGCACATGTGAGCGAGGCAAACCTCCCAGCAGCAAGTGCTTTTTATCGCTTGTTTTCGAGAGCAAGATTCCATTATACTAAGTTGGCACCGGCTAGAGCTTTAAAGGGGATGCGCATAAATGGATTTGTCATTTTGTATTTATGTTTTAATGGCGCAGACTGGTGCATATCTTATCGTACGCAATTGCGAGAGATTGTCAGTGCAGCATTAAAATGAGGGAATGTCATGTTGGTACTTGATGCAAAACATATCCATGGACTTTTTTCATTTTTTTAAATCAGATTTTAGATTGAAATTTGCATGAATGTATAAGGGAAGGTTTTAGGTCCTGGCCACCGTTTAAAAAAAATAATTTTCCATATTTAATCAGCTTTTTGCTTTTAGTAGTCCATTTAATTTTTAATTATTTAATTTTTTTTCATTTTTAAAAGTATCTTCCTTGTGGTTTTCTATAATTGTTCATGTAGTGTCTATTAATTATTCTGTGTAGTCTTTATAATTATCATCATGCATGCCTAATGATTATAAATACTCTTCAAAATAGTGTTTAATAAAGTTCTAGATGGAAATTAGTTTTTCAAACTGCTGGACATTTAGCTGTTATAAAAGGACAAAGCAGAATTCTGTGTCTTTTTTACTGGTCCTTTGTAAACAGATCGATCGGCGTAAGACGGCGGTGTGGTAGTGTTTTATCCGTGATGTTCTACATTGTCCTGACTAATGGAGCTCATTTAATGATGAATTATATTATAAAGTCAGGTGAGGCTAACCAGATCAATCCAGGAACAATGATAATGAAATCTACATGATAAAACCAGACTGATATTGGAAATATTATTATAAAATGACTTTGTTGATACGGCCCTAATGATCTTCCGCAAGAAAAACGAGCCTGACACGCCTGAGATTAAAGTCCATAAATAGACTGAGCTAGACCTAATGAAATAATAATCAATTTTGTCCAGAGGGAATCCGCTGGCTCACTAACGTGAAATAATGTAGACTTTAAGAGGTACGTATAGAGAGAGTGCTTTAATTAAATGCAGTATCTCTTTCTTGTGGTATGAAAACGCTGTGTACCGGTGCAAACAGACAGAGATGATGAATTCTGTATTGGGTGTACTTAACCTTGATGGAGAAGGCACTTTAACATGCAACAAGGGTCAGACAGCTAAATATTAAGCCTATATATATATATATATATATATATATATATACACTACTGTTCAAATGTTTGGGAACAGTACGAATTTTTGTAAGAAGTCTCACACGGCTGCACTTATTTGATCAAAAATACTGTTATTGAAATGTTATTACAATTTAAAATAAGTGTTTTTATTTTAATATATTCCAGTGATGGTAAAGCTGAATTTTCAGCATCATTACGTTGCATCAGAAATCATTTTAATATGCTGATTTGCTGCTCACTGTTGGTAGTACTCAATTATTAATAATAGTTCTCATTCTTATCAGTGTTGAAAACAGCTGTGCTGCTTAATATTTTTGTGGAAACTGTGATAAATAAATAAATAAAAGGATTCTTTGATGAATAGAAAGTTCATACAAACAGCATTTATTAGGGATGCACCAAATTGTTGCTAGATCAGTGACCGAAACACACTTTTAATTGCGCTTCTCCGATGTGTTCAGCACAGCTTTGGATTGACAATATTCATTTCTCGATTTTAATCGGTAATGATATGGTTTATTTAATCTGAAATCTTTTAAGTCTTTGCTGTTTTCTGTTGATGTGTGAACAAAACTTCACTAAATATTAGTAGTGTGTTTCTAATTGTGTCCAAATTCTCAACAATAAAATTCTGTCGATTTTAATTTGAAATTCAAACAATAAATTTAGTTTTGGCGCTCTTTAATACGGCGTGACAATTGCTATAGCGCCTCAGCTCAAGCGGATAAAGCGCACGTGAACCGATCATCTCATCTTCTCTTTACTACTAGTTACAGCACATAATAAACATGGGTGAACACCAGAATGTATGTTCAAAGATACATTACAACTTATTGAAATAAATACTGTCTCATGTAATCATTTCAACCAGGAAAGACATCAATAAAACTGCTTGTAGGCTATACAATATCACTTACCTTTGCATTTACCTCAAGCAAGCTTAGACTCATTAGTTAGCTTTAGCAAGAATAACTCTAAAAAAGAGCATTTTGCTAAATATATGCACTGTATTACATATTAATTATATTTTTACTTAACCTGTTAGCGATGTCTTCATTATTTAATGTAGGCTATTTGAATAAATCTGTCATGAAAACAAGTTATTACAGTTTATTGTTGTTTAAATGTTTATATTTCACCAACAAACTCGAGCAATTCTGTTATTAAAAAATAGATATAAAAAACTGCCTTGTGTGTAATTTAAATGTTTGTACAACTCAGTTTGAGCTATTTGAGTGTTTATTATTAAATATGTTTGATTACTTATTTTCGGTTTCCGGCCAAGTGCATCCTGAATTTTCGGTTTTGGCCCGAAATTATTATTATTATTATTATTTATTATTATTATTTGTTTTATAAATGTCTTTACTGTCAATCTTTTGATCAATCAAAAGAGGGCCTTTGCTGAATAAAAGTGTTAATTTAAAAAAAATATTAAATCTTACTGATTATAGAAAGTGGGAATTCCAGTATGATTCTCAATAGATCCTTGTTACCTTAAAGTTGTTGTCTTAAAGAGATTTTTACCTTATCTGACCCTTAAAATTATAACACAATGTACCGGCTCTCATATTAGCTAAATTGTTTATTTAGGTTGCCTGACAAAAAAATAAAAAATAAAAAATAAATGTATTATAATAATAATAATGCATGCTTCATTGATTTAGGACTAGATTTATGGTTTTGTGGTTAACACTAACATCAAGAACAATTAACTGGCATTGATATCTTACTGAATCTGAGGTGCTGTCCAAACGGTTTCCATCAAATCGCGTTGGCGACTCAAATGACGTTTTCTCACAGACCTTCATTAAAGGTTTAATCTGTTGCCTCTAGAATGTTCTATCGTTGATTAGGTCAGACTCATTCCTGCGTTAAATAAAGCGGCGTTTGTCTCACACGGATGCTCTCTTCGAACTCTCTCCGTCTCTACTGCCCTTTCCTGAGTATTGAACTGGAGCGGCTTCACTTTCCCCAGACAACAATCAGCCTCCTCAGTCAATGACAGTCTCATTGGTCTGAGAGCTGTGAGATTTGAGCGATTCCTTACGTCCGACTGCACCACACACCGCTGCTCTTTTAAATATCACTTCTTTGACCAGTTTCTTGTACATCTTTCTACCAAAATGGTTTTGGTTCTCAATTTGGTGGTTTTGCTGGTTCTTTGGCCTGCATTTCAATTGCCTCTAAACCAATTGATGACAAAACAAGACTGTTAATACATAACTTGCCCACATACGAACACATAAACACACAGAGTAGCGATGATGTACAACTTACACATTTTCAAAATCTACTAGTTGGGAGTTATGAACTATAACTAATTTTACCTGGACGCCTCATATAATTAAGTTGGTTTTGGTTTTGTTTTTTTAATTATTTTTTTATATAGTTTTACTAATATCATATGTTTTCCCAACAAAACTGTTGTTCTGGTACACACTGGTACCAGCTACTGTTATGTTTAGCTTTTACCCACATTGAATGACAATTTAGCATTATTTAATTGCTTTTTACAAACAATGCAGTTCTTCTACGCTGGATCGCTGAGGTTTAAAAACCAAAAAATTCCAAGAAAACATGCTGGATGACTAGTCGATCAGTGTAACCCATCCCAATTCATACGGCCCAGAACTGGTTTCAGATTGGGAACCAGCACTGGCACCCACTCATTGTAAAATAGACTTTAACGCAATCCTTAGTTCGTCTAAACTCCATTTGAATGTAATCAAGAACTGCAGTGGCGGAGCACAAGAGAAATCACTCAGTGAAGTTGCCGTGTCCTCGGCACGAGCGGTTGAAGAGGCTTTTAGAGTAAGTGGCTGGCAGGGATGTGCTGGGAGTTGCCCGTGTTTGATTGCGTAAGGGAGAAAGATGAATGCTAATGTGATTACTGCATCACGGCCGGGCATGAAAATTGATAGGTATGTTTTTTTTGGCAACAAAAATGAATCAGGTATCTATATAAGTAATGAAATAATACGCCTGGAAAATTCCAACAGCTCTTTCTGCAGTTGACAGCGCAGCCTGGACAGTGTGACTTCTTTATTTGTTTTTGTAGAAGATACGTAGCCTCTCATGCTTGTGGTTTAGATCTGCAGTATCTATGGTGAACGTATAAATAAACATGAAGCTTTGCGTCGCAGCTCTCGGACTGAACTGCCCTTCACAGATCCGGGCTGCACTGCTAAACATGCCTCGCAGAACGCTTGTCATTTACAAGCTAGTAAAGGACAACTGGAGCCTTACATAGCAGCTGCACGGTGAACTGGCACGAGGTGGTATTTACGAAGGAGGCTTCCAATGTCTTCCTGTGGAAGAGATGCTCCTCAGATGACTGGACATCTGCCAGAGACATTCTACGCTCCAAATGACCTTATCTGGTTGGAATTAAGAGTCACCTTTAAGGAGGTTGTTTCGTGAAATCCTGAAGGTTGATAGAGAGACAACTGCAAAGCTTGTTCTTTTTTAGCATTTATGCAATGTTTTTTGTCATTTCAATGAACATTTTGGGTTCAGTACAAGTTAACGTCTACAGCATTTATGGTGAAATGTTGACACTCAAAAATATTTTGGCATTTTTTTTGGAGGCATACAGTACAAAAAGTCAGGGTCCCACAAACTGTACTTTTATAATAAAGAAAGAAGTTTCAATAAAAGAAAGTCATGTGGTGCATCCAGAAACATTAAAAGCAGGGAATAATATCATAGAGAAGATCCTTGCAGACCCTCTTGACTGTGTATGAAGTTCAGTAAGTCTCCTAAAATATAAAATAGTTTGACCTTTTTATGACATGGAAAGTTTATCTCTGGTTGTAATGGCCTGTTGCGTTACACCCCAAAACATTAACTTGAATGATGTTTATGAATATATGTTTTCTCTGATTCGGGCATGTGTGTTAGCGATATTTTCAAAAGATACTTTTTTGCTTTATTGTGAACAGAAAATAATTTACAGGTACACCGTATTACATTTATAATGGAAGCATCATAAAATTACCATTTAAATATCAATGTAAATTTTTATATATCACCATTCAAAACAAGATGAGTTTACCAAAAATAATAATAAAATGAGAAATAAGAATGAATAGACAAAGGTAAACACTAAAAAACAGTGAAAAACAGTAAAAAAAATAGCCACTTTTCAAGACTTATGAGAAAGAAAGAAAGAAAGAAAGAAAGAAAGAAAGAAAGAAAGAAAGAAAGAAAGAAAGAAAGAAAGAAAAATAAAGAAATTCTGTCATTATATTTACAACCCCTCATGTCCCTTCAGATCACTGGCTCCATAGACTGTAAGTGCATTAGCATAACTGTGGATTGATGAGCTGAAATTACTGTTAATAAACATTATTATGCCACAAATGCTGTTGAAAGAATTGTATTGAACCCGGAACATTCTTTTAATGATACCCTGCTAATACCTTAAGACTTCATGACTTTGTCTATTGGTAAAGGAAGTCACGCTGAAGTATAGAGACAGAAGCCACTAATGATTTTGTGGTGTTTAGGAGGAAATACAAGCCTGAAAGAACAATGAGTTGGGGAGGGTTGAAACACTCAGATGCAGACCTCAAGAAATAACAAATCGTGGATGGAGCCTGCCGTCCAAATGGCAAACATAATGAGCTACAACGTTGACATCCACATAACTCTGTTGCGTTTGTAATTCTCTCTCAGCACCTCTGCTGCTGTTAGTGGATATCTTCAGTGCATTCCCCTGTAATCCGCTCATGCGGCACGACGGCCAGTGCATTTTCTCATTGGGAGATTGCATGGCGTTGTGTAACACCGATAGCGTTGTTTGGTTGGTAACCACACCTCTGAAAACTGCAGTAACCACCAGATAGGCAAAACCTAATTAGAGACGGTTCATTCCCCACCATGCCAGATGGTAATGGCTGATTTTCCAAAACAGTGAGGCAACTTATAGTTGAGACACTTAAAAAAAAAGAACAGATGGGAGTTATTTATCGCATCCATGTGAGCTTGTTATTGCAGCCAGGAATACAAGGTTATTTTGCAGCCGGCTCTTTATAATTAGTGAGAACACTGACACTTGCGCTAAGGGAGGATCTGTGATGCCAGTTCATTGTGGATGCAGAGATCGGAAACAAGTAGACATTAGAACAATGGTTTAATGCAACCATTTCAGCCAAGCAGAGCACAAGCAAGATCTCAAGTTTCTCCCAGACAGCAATGAAACTCTAGAAGAGCACACAGAGACTGGAAAAGGTCTGTAGTAATGGGACACGTTTCTTTTAGAATTTCAAAAGAAATCTCAAAAATGTCTCGAACAGTGCTCAGGTTTGTTCAGACTACAAAGTTTGCAATCAAAAGGCAGAGCTCTCAAATTTTGCAAATCATCTCAGCTGTCCACATTCATGTTCTTAACAAAAAAACAAAAATGGACTCATTTGTCTGTTTGAATTCATCCTCAGGAATTTCAGGATAACAGTCTGAGACTGACTTAATACTTAAAGGGTTAGTTCACCCAAAAATGAAAATTCTGTCAATAATTACTCACCCTCATGTCCTTCCAAATCCATAAGACTTTTGTTCATCTTTAGAACACAAATGAAGATCTTTTTGATGAAATCTGAGAGATTTCAGTCCCTCCGTTGATACGCAACTGACTCTTTGACCCTTCAAAACGTTCATAAAGAGATCGTAAAACTAATCAAAATGAATTGAGCAGTTTAGTCCAGATTTTCTGAAGAGACACGAACGCTTTATATGATGAACAGTTTGAATTTAGGCTTTTGTTCACATTTGTACATTGATCAGCGAACATAAACAGAAGCTCAACCAAAATTTTGGACTAAACTACTCAATTCATATGTATTAGTTTTCCGATCTCTTTACAAACTTTTTGAAGCACCAAAAGTGGTAGATGCGAAGCTGTCAATGAAGGCAAATACATCTCTCAGATTTCATCAAAAAGATCTTCATTTTTGTTCCGAAGATGAACAAAAGACTTACAAGTTTGGAACGACATGAGGCTGAGTAATTACTGAAAGAATTTTCATTATTGGGTAAACTAACCCTTTAATGAAACCTGAGGGATTTCTGTTCCTCCATTGAAGTCAGTGATCAGTGAACATAAACGGAAGCTCAACTGTGTTTGCGTGACACGAAAACCTAAGTGGTTCACACGTATCAGGCAAGCGCATTTAAGCTTCCACTTACCAGATATGATCTGCTCTATGCATGTGCATTGATCAAAGTTTATGAGTGAATAAAAACCTAAGTTAAATCTGTGACGTCGTACATATAAAGCGACCGTGTCTCTTCAGGAGACTCATCAGAAATCGCTCGATTCATTTGGATTACTTTCACGATGTCTTTATGAACTTTTTGAAGCTTGAATATTTGGCGAAATGGACTTTCAGTAGAGGAACAGAAAATGTCATTGAAAATAGCTGATATAAGTCTTATGGGTTTCAAATTAAATTAGGGTAAGTAAATAATTACAGAATTGTCATTTTTTGGATGGACTGACCCTTTTACTGAGAAGTCTATTGAACTATGAAAGAGGATCGAAAATCGAAACAGTTGGAATTCCCACTGTTTTACCCTGAGATAATTGAATGATTTAGATAATGATTTAAACCCAGTGTACCAACATTGAGAAAATGATTTATGTTGGGATCAGCGGTGTTGTTTTGGTGCAGGTGGTAAGCTGTAATTCCCTGAGGACTGTATCACCTGCTTCACCACGCACGGCGTCGCATCGAAAACTGTTGTCAGGGTGCTGTGCGCCTCCACAGTGGCACCGCCGGCACGTGGAGATGTTAAGGGTGCCGTTATCAATAAATTATAGTGGTATTAAAAGCGCAGAGTTTGACTAGTGTGGAGGCTGCCCCTGTTATGAAACAGGCTTTTAGCATTTTCTCAGGCACTCCGCCTGTCAGCCCAAATCTCGCTCAAGCATCCGAGAGGAAAAGACCTGAGGGGTTGAGGTGGCCGTTTAAGATGAGAAGAGGAGGAGGAGGAGGCAAGGGGTGGGGGGGCTTGTCCCGAGCTTCGTCTTAAAGAGCAGAACGGGGGGGGGACTCATTGTCAGTCGCAGTCAGTCAGGCAGGAGGGTGAGACACTCCGCTCTCATCTCCCCAGATCTCTGTCTCCCTGTAGGTAATTACACCGTTCCGAAGGCTTATCCTGTGTGCCGAGAACAGGAAAGAAATGGAGGACTGGATCAGCTCGCTGAAATCGGTTCAGTCCAGAGAGCATTACGAGGTAAGAGCACAGTTTGAGTCGAGTTGCATCTTGCATTCTCGCATGCATGTTTGTTGTTTTTCAAGCATACTTCTTCGATATGAAGCTTCTCTCCCACATCTCAGGTCATGTGTATTATAAATCTAGCTTTCGTATTTCCTCTTCTCTTCTCAGTTTTAATGAAAAAATGATGTTATCCATTTAAAATAGTTCTGGAAGAAGGGAGTTTTGCTCTATTTGTTTGCTGTTGCTAATTGACTGTGAAAAGCTATGTGGCGGCATTTAACATCTGAAACGGTCGCATGTTGGTCGCATGCCAGTAAATGTTGGTCGCATGCCAGTAAATGAAAGTGCGGACTGCGGCGTTGAGTGTTGATTGTATGCTCACTTTGATATGATATGAAGATGGTTATGTAAGACTCTCAGCCCCCGTGTTCTGCAATACCACACCCAGAACTCCAGCGCTCCACTGGCACCCCCAACTGTGGGCGCAGTCGGCCTCTTAAATCACTGTCCTGTTGCATCAAGGTGCTGCTGGTAGATTCCCGCGCCGGGAGCGCAGATGTTACGGTGGGGGGGGACCGGTTGTCAGGGAGAGCCGTGGTGTGGTGTTGCACGCAGGAGGGTTGCGTCTCGTACACCTGAGGCTAATTTACATGTGCCAGTCTGTGTGTTGCATGTGTGTGTGTGTGAGCTGAAAAGCGTAGTCTCTGTTTTAGGGGCTCTGAAAAAGTCTTATCCTGGCGCTGCCAATTTGTCTTAACTTCTCCTTTGCTAGACGGCACAGTTTAATGTGGAACATTTCTCAGGGATGCACAACTGGTATGCCTGCTCCCACGCTCGCCCCACCTTCTGTAACGTCTGTCGGGACAGCCTCTCAGGGGTCACTTCTCATGGCCTCTCCTGTGAAGGTAAGTGTTTGCCCATCTCTCTCTCGCTCTCTCTCTCTCTCTCTCTCTCTCTCTCTCTCTCTCTCTCTCGTTTCCATTACAGATTTGCGATTTTTTCTAAATGTCGACAAAATCTATTGCGAAATGACGGCGTTTCCATTAACAATGTTATGCGACTAAAACTTAAAATTTTTTATTATTTAGAATTAGAATTAAAAAAACTAGAATTTTTTTTTTCTAAAACAATTTTTTTTTTTCGCGCGATAAGTAAAATCATTCCAAAAACCATGGCAACGGACATTGGTAGGTTTATGTACTATATCCCAGCCACTGCACTAACCATTATTATTAATGGAAGGAGATGGATGTGTATTTTCCAAGCATTAATGGTAAGGAACGACTCTTGTGAGCGGCACATATGAGGCGTTTCTGGGTGTTTCTCCCTCATATCTGCTTCGAGGTCTTGATTGTGGCATTTATTTGAGGTTTAGAATCCAGTATTCCTGTAATTCTTTTGTCTTATATGAATTTAATAAAGAACTCTGTCTCGTATTCTGTCCAAACACACCGCGTCATCTACGTCTGGTGACTGTAAATGCGCAAAAACTGTTTCCATTGCAGTTTTGCTAAATATTTCTTTTTTGAATTGCTTGAAAAACCACCTCATGAGAGCGTAAAAACTTTTTAGCGATAAATGGGAGTTTTTGCGAAATTGACGCGTTTCCATTGACTGTATTTTCAATTCGCAAGTTCAATTTGCGCAATTTGAAGGTTAATGGAAACGCAGCTTCTCTCTCTCTCTCTCTCTCTCTCTCTCTCTCTCTCTCTCTCTCTCTTCTCAAATCCGTATGTCGGATAATCCCTCTTCAGTTATGAAGCTGCTTTGCTCAGCGCGCTGTCCATCCCCAAAGGTGTCATATTTTCATCAAAGCTGCTCAGGGGTGGTCAGGGATGGTTCAGGGTTACATTAGAGTCGGTTACACTGGTCAGAACTACTTAGTGCAGAAGCACAGCTAATTGAGGAGGAGAAGAGATGCGGACGGAAACGCATTTCGATCAATACACTGACGCCGAGTATCTGTCTTTTATTTGTTTAGAATTTGCATTTCAAGGATATTATGTGTTTGCTTCTTATATTAAAATGCACTCCTGCTGAGGTGCTTCCACATCAATCAGAGAAAAACTCTTGTTGCTTCTCTTGTTTGAGATTTAGAGGTATAGAACACTGCCGAACACTCCACCTGTCTACCACTTAAAGTCAACTTCAAACACCAATCACAGCCTATTGTATGTCAGTAATCTGACATGTTTTTGAGTAAAACGTATAGTCGTCAATACAAATGGACTTGTAGAATGAGTCTGGATTTTATCCATCTGGAATTCGGATTTGGATAACTTTGCCTTATGTGATCAAAAAGCATGTTTTTCGATAAATGGCAATTCAAAAATAGCTGTATATTATGATTGAAAAAATTATCAAATTTTATTACAAATGAAACAAATATTATACATTTTTATAAAATATATTATAAATTGTAAAAAATAAAAAAATAAAAATCCATTCCTATATTATATTACATTACATTACTAAAACTAAATAAACTAAAACTACTTTAAAAAAAAAATAGACATTTAAAAAACAAAAACTTTGAACACAACACAACATTGAACATTGATATTATGCACTATTCATTGGTTCATATTATTGGTTTAATTGATTGATTGATTGATTGATTGATTGATTGATATACTGCAACAAGGGGTTCTTATATAGGCTACGTTTACACGTGGCATTTCATTTCACCCCTGACATTTCACCCTCTCCGTTTTCAGAAAAGTGTTTGTTTACACAAACGTGTATATGCCGTCAAGAGCATGCCAAACCTGTAGGTGGCAGTGTAACGAGAAGCTCAAGCCCATGTTAGCCAATCAGAATCCCGAAAATATAGGTCGCACCTTTGACGCAGTGCAAGTTCTGTCGCATACTGTGACGTCGACTGCCTAAAACTCAGTTTTTCTCAGTTTACATGCAAACGTGCAAACAGAGTTTTCCAAAATCTCCACTCTGGCCGGAGTTTTTAGAAAGAATCGTTTTCAGAGGCGAATTCTCCGATTGCGTGTAAACGAGGGGCACAACCGAAGGGAAATGTCTCAGTTTTTCAAAATAACCATGTACGTGTAAACGGGGCCATAGAGTGATCAGTCAAATCTAATTCATGGCTCAGGTGATTGGCTTAAAATTTTATAATACAATTTGACATTTGAGGACAGAAAAAAAAAACTTTTTTGAACCAATAATATATAATATGAACCAATGAATAGTGCATAATATGATCATGAACACAAGTATTAAAAGTTAATCTGTAAAAAGTCAAGTCACTTTTATTTATGTAGTGCTTTATGCAATACAGATCGTTTCAAAGCAGCTTTACAGTGATGATTAGGAAAATGATTAAATGATGCAAACAGAGTTAATTTTGGCTTTAAAGCAGCTCAAACAGTGTCATTGTTCAGCTGAAGTCAGTTCAGTGTTGATTCAGTTCCGTTAAATTAGTTCATTTAATCTATAAAGCAGTTCTGAAGAAAAACAGTGATGTCATCGTCCAGCTCTGTTTAGTTCTCATCCAATAGTGGCAGTGCAGTCAGATCAATAATATTGTTGAATATTAAGTGTCTCCAACTAAGCAAGCCAGAGGCGACAGTGGCAAGGAACCAAAACTCCATCAAGTGACAGAATGGAGAAAGAAACCTTGGGAGAAACCAGGCTCAGTCAGGGGGCCAGTTCTCCTCTGGCCAATGAACGAACACAGTGCCAGTCAGAAATCAGATTGTGGATTGGACACGCCAGTATGGATACAAAAAAAAGAAGAAAAAAAAAGTTTATAAAATATGTTATAATATTGCCAGTTGATATATATATATATATATATATATATATATATTTATTTATTTTTTTTATTATTTTTTTTTTTTTTTATAAACAATCAATCAATTGATGTTAAAGTTTGTGGCTAGTTACTTGTAAACTACCCGCAGAGGAACATGCTGGCAGGTTAAAACAATCACTAAAAATACCTCATCCAGGGCCATGCATTATGCATGCTAATGGTGTGACATCATGTGGAAAGAGAGTGCTAATTACTTTCAGAGATATGCAGATGGTGCTCATTAAACTCGGCTGACTGTCATTGGCTCTCGCAATGCAGGAAGTAAAAATAGTGAGTTGCTCATTCACGCCTCAGTTTTAATGAGAAATTCAAGTGAAACCCACACTGCATTGTGAATAATACAAGCCTCATCATCATAGTCGTCCTAATGTTTCCTAATGCTGATTTTCCACCTAAACATGAAGATGCCATTTAGAATGATAGTTTTCTGGAGTCACTTTGCATTAAGCAAAAGTGGATTTGTGTAGTTGTGCGTGTGGTCGCAGTGGTCTAGAGAGCGATAATTAAGGAGCACTTTCCAGTGCTGTTGTCACGCGCCTGCGTTTCCAGCAAGCGGACTCACTCCTGAGTATTAATTACTGTATGTGTTGCTATAGAAAGATGATCTCATTTCTTTCAACAAACCTCTCATTACTATCTTCAGACCTGAGAGCTGTTTCTGTTCATATGGAAATTGCTTTTGTTTTGGCTGTTAACTTACAATGGCGTTAGAGTGGACTATTGAGTGAACAAGAAACATTATTTATAAAACAGATAAGTCTGGTCCTGGATGCTGATTGGTGGATACAGAACTCTAGCTGTGCTAAAGTGCACAATACAGTAACAGTTATCCCTTGTAATTGGCACGTAGTGACTTCGCTTAATAAAATAATGTTTCAATATTTCCTAATTTTTATTAAGTAGTAATCATTTTATAAAACCAATAAGGCCATGTTAGATTGTAAATATATTCTGCTTTTAAGAAGTTCCGACTTGCAGAAATGTGAGTTTGGTCAGAAACAATAGCCTATGCGTTTGTTAAAGGGGTGGTTGATTATGATTTCACTTTAGTTGGTGTGTAATGTTGCTGTTTGAGCATAAACAACATCTGCAAAGTTACAAAGTTCAAAGCAAAGGGAGATATTTTCTTTTACAGAAATTACTTTTTAAGGACTACAACAAATAGCTGGTAGGGACTACAGGACATTCCTACCGGGTTAGTGACATCACTAACCCTAACATTTACATAAACCCCGCCCCGGGAACATGATTTATAGATTATCATAACAGAAAATGCTATTCTATGACTAGAAGATAGTTAACTCCACATTAGCTGCATAAATTCATCAACTAACCATTCAGAAATGTCCTGTTGTATTCAACGTTGTCACTTCTTCTTGAGTCTCTCCATCTTTGTCCGACTCCGGTTTGAACATAAAATGCTAAAAGTTTGTGAAATATTCAGTGCATGTCTGTGTGAGGTCGTTGAAGCTGCTAAGAACAAGTTGTTGTAGCTCCGCCCTCTTTGCCGGGAGCAGCAGCTCATTTGCATTTAAGGGGACACACACAAAACGGCTTGTTTTTTCTCACCCTCAAAAAGTGACAGTTTTAACATGCTATATAAAAATATCTGTGGGGTATTTTGAGCTAAAACTTCACATACACACACAGGGGACATCAGAGACTTATTTTACATCTTTTGAAAAGGGCATTATACCACCCCTTTAAGCAGTTTCGTATTTCTTCCTGTCTTTTTGGCTTATTAAAAGATAAAGGAAACGTTTTAGTGTTAATGCATCAAAATAAAGAGCAAATGATGCTTTAGGTGTGTTGAAGATTTATGTATTTAACATTCTCACACTGCTGCAGAGAATAATGGGAAATGTAGTTTCTTTATGAACTGGCTAAATTGGTGACAAGTACATTTTTATTAATAGTCAACATTCACAATACAAATTGTGATCATTCCAATATGACTTGAAAACAGCAAAAATAATGGACGATTGTTGTGTATATATATAGTTGTAAGCACGGATCATTACTTAAACATTACTTAATTACTTCTTAAACAGCTTATTGAATTCCTTAGTGTAGTTCATTGGTTCAGAGATATGATGATCTTTATATTCTTGTAAAATCAATACAAGTTTGTACAATTAAATGTCTAGCCCCTTGGTTTCCATGTAAATTTGCGGTGTTGTAGCCAAGACCATTTCATTCAAGTCTGAATCCAGAATAGAAGAGGGTCGAGTCCAAGTCAAGACCTAGATCTGAAGAGGGTCAAGACCGAGACAAGACAGAGATCTGATGAGGGTCAAGACCGAGACAAGACTGAGACCAGAAAAGTTTTTATTCTGATTCAAGACAGTGACCTGAAGATGGTCAAGTCCGAATCAAGACCAAGACCAGAAAAGGGTCAAGTCTGATTCAAGCCCAGAAAAGGGTCAAGTCCGAGTCTAGCAGAGGGTCAAGTCTGAATCAAGACAGAGTCCAAATGTTCCGAGTCCATGAGAAGACCAAGACCGTGGAAATATGGTCTTGGAATCAGACTCTATTTTAGTCTCATGTACTACAAACTCAATCAGGGAGGCCCAACATAGCACTGGACATTAACTTTGAAGCAGGATTACAAAGACCAGAGTTTACTGGTCAGCAGGTTAGCAGCATTTGATTTGATGTGCTGGGGTCCCAATAAGGCTTGACCATCTTTCCCACCATGTTCTGACCAGCTTGGCCAGCATGGGAATTCATGCAAGCTTACACCTGTCTTTTCACCAGGGTTCTTTCTAAGTTGAGAGACTTGAAGTTTAGAACGATCATTGCTGCTCATATTTCACTTTGATTTCCTACAGCAGCCAATCAATAAAGATTGATGTGAGACATGGGCCCCAATAAAAGAGGCAAACTCAATATTTCTCACTCTCTAATATGACAGAGACATCCTGTCCATTAGCAGCGCATCGTAAACAGTCTTACGTTCACTCAGCATTACTGAATTGTCTGTAAATGGTTTGCTAACAGCCCCGAAAATGACATTAGAGTGAGTTATTGGAGATTTGTTTTCAGAGCCATGTGAAATGGTCTGAGCATAGACCAGCTCTGATTACAAGATGAGTGCGGAGCCCAAGCGAGATGAAGCGCTCTCTGATTAGCATTATGAATCTCTGAAGAGGACGTGTGTGCTCTTGTCTTGATGCATTAGATGTGTCTCCTCATTTATTATTGAGAGACGACATTGCAGAAAGTGGAAATTCCCAATGTCGGACATACCGCGAATGTTCGGCTTCCTTTCCAGTAAACAGCCCCCTTCAGCACATATCCACTCCAAATGCTGGAATACTCCAGGGAGGAAACACTTTCTGTAGTGACTATGTGGCGTCCCGGCTGGCAGGGCTTGGCTGGGCTTGGCTGGGCTAAATGCATCTCTGCTCTGGTGTGATTAGCCGTGTCATCACAAATCTGTGTAAATCCAACAGGATATTAGAAGTCCCGGCAGCATATGGAGGCGTAATGCACTCAGACACTGAGATGGACTGATTTAACTGGATTTGAGGCTTTTTCAGGGTCTGAATCTTGGATTCTGGGCGCCAGTCAGCCCTGCTTGTACAGAACAATCCGGATCCTTATTGTGTAGGATGTTTTGTATTTCTGCAACTTGTAGAGACATCTGCACGGATTGCAGCATCTGTGTCAGGAAACAGCTGAGTGTACATTTTAAGTTCGTAGGAATGGAGGTGGTCACGATAATGTGCCAGAGCGTTACATTATGGAGTAGGAAGCCAGCCAGCCAATCAATCAGCCACTTAATTCTCCTTCTGGAAACGACCAGATGAACATTGCTAACTTGATTAGATCTGCAATGCAATTTAATAGAGGAAATCAACAAAGAACTGGAAGCCATTAGCTTATTGGACCTCACCCACACCGCTGGTGAGGACAGTACAGCGCCAGCGTGGTTAGGCCAAAGTTTCCAGAATATAGAAGAAATCGATGCACAATTCAAAGTGCCAATGCTGCACAAATAATGTACCGTATTTTTCGGACTATAAGTCGCTCCGGAGTATAAGTCGCATCAGTCAAAAATGCATCATGAAGAGGAAAAAAACATATATAAGTCGCACTGGACTATAAGTCGCATTTATTTAGAAATTTATTTCACATAATCCAAGACCAAGAACAGACATTTAATATGGAAGGGCAAGTTATTCAACTACACAGTAGCACACAGAACAACAGGCTGAGTAGGTGTCCGGTATGTTAATGCAACACATTAACAGTTATTCAGCTACACAATAGCATAAAGAACATATACCTGGGAGGCTGAATAGGCTAAATTAACATAAGCCAGCGAGTCCAACAAGCAAGTTACCAGTAAACAAGTTCACCAAGCTCCCGCGATCTCATTCCACATCACTGAATCCATTGAATTTTCTTCATCCTTGGTGTCGCTTCTGAACAACTCTGCCATAGAGCGCCCTCTCGCGGCTGTAGACAGTAATGTTTTCATCTCAGTCTGAATTAATTTTGATATATAAGTCGCACCTGACTATAAGTCGCAGGACCAGCCAAACTATGAAAAAAAGTGTGACTTATAGTCCGGAAAATACGGTAACTGGCTTATTTAGTGTATTTAATGTAAGCTACCCACAGGTGAAACAGTTTAGAGGATCATGCATACATAGTGTACAGTAGGCTATGAATTAGTCTTGCCGCGGTAGTCAATGTTACCGGTGTTACACGGTGTTCGGCCATATACAGATTACATTACTTGCCCACTTCGGCATCGCCTCCATTGGTAAAATACTTGATTGTCATAAATATATTAGTTTTTAGCATTTGGTTTTTCAAATACTTCTTCAATGTTCTCCTCAGTTGAGCACTGTATATTGTGCTTTCATTTTAGCTTGATTAAGGAAGCCTTTTTTTGGCATCTTTTATCACCTCATATATCTTTCTGCTGAAATGATAAAACCTTGATTGTCATATAAGCATCTCAAGGTTACTGCTGGCCAGACTTATAACTGGTATTTCTCTCTTGCAGTGTGTAAATTCAAGGCCCACAAAAGATGCGCAGTCAGGGCCACCAACAATTGCAAATGGACAACGTTGGCCTCTATCGGGAAGGACATCATTGAGGATGAGGACGGGGTGAGTCGCGTAAAGCCTGTGGTTCAGTGAGCTAATGAATAACCTTTAAGTGAACAGAAAAAAGTCAGGTATATAAGTCTGGCAGTGTACATTTAAAATATTATTTTTTTTCCTATAGATTGCGATGCCACATCAATGGCTGGAAGGCAACCTGCCCGTCAGTGCCAAGTGTGCCGTTTGCGACAAAACGTGTGGCAGCGTGTTGCGCTTGCAGGACTGGCGTTGTTTGTGGTGCAAAGCTATGGTAAGAACTACATATCCCAGAATGCCTTATAACTTACTACAGAGAGCTTTTGAACTCTAAAAGCTGTCTGTGCTTGGACAGGTGCACACGGCATGCATGGATCTCTACCCCCGCAAATGTCCCCTTGGCCAGTGCAAAGTGTCCATCATCCCCCCTACCGCCCTCAACAGCATTGACTCAGACGGTAAGACTTTACTCTTCACAAGAGCCAGTTCAAGAGTGTATACACATAAATATTTATAAATAATAATTTAATATATTATTTTAAATAATATTATTTATGCTGTAGATATACTTTATTTGACTGATAACGATTAAAATGGTCTCATTGTTTATTCATTTTTTAATTTTTTGACATTAATTATTATTATTATTATTATTATTATTATTATTATTTTGCTTTACTTTTTGGAGGTTATAATCTTAGTAAAATAATCTGTAAAATATATATATATTTTTTTTAAACAGGTTGTTCTGTCCACTTATTATTATTATTATTTTTTTTTTAAGAGAGTGTATCTATTTTTTCAGTAAATGATTTTTTGGACTAGGGTGGAAGTTTTGAGTTATGAAGTGTTCATTATTTTCTTAGTACATGAAAACCTTTTGTTTCAAAAGGTCAGTGTCACTAAAAATGGATGGTTGCCTGCGTTTTTATGCATGGTCACACTCTGGATATAGTGTATGATTATGAATCAGGGTGTGTATGTGTGTGGTCCTGGTAAAACCTATATTATGGGGACAAAATGCCCCTACTAAGATGGTAATATCCAAAATCCTTGGCCTTGTGGGGACATTTTTTGGTCCACATGAGGGGAAAATAGCTTATAAATCATAGTGATGTTTTTTGAAAATGTAAAAATGTAGCAAGTTTTCTGTGATAGGTAGGTTTAGGGGTAGGGGGTAGAATATACAGTTTGTACAGCATGAAAAATCATTATGTATATGGAATGTCCCCATAAAACTTGAAAATGTGTGTGTGTGTGTGAGTGAAGTGGTGGGAGGAGCTCAGGTGGAGGGCTGCTATAGATATAGCGCATTAGCTTTGCTAATTCCCTGGCTGCATGAAGAGCAATATCTTTTTCATTACACCTCTGACATCTTCTGATTTGATCATACAGATAGGATGTTTTTTTTTCCTTTCCTGAGAGACACTTTGTTCCTTTATTTTTCTTTCCATCTCCCCGGCATGTGTCAGGGCGGTGTGGAAAGTCACTTTCCCTCAGAGCATCTATTCCCGACGCATGTAAACATAACCACCTCTGGTGGACCATGTGCTTGGAAAATTCAAGATGAGAGCAAACAAAAGCTTTCTCCCATACCGGCTCTCTCTATCTCTTTCTGCATTATTATCCTGCTGCTGAGGATTCATACCTTGCCTGTTTGCTCAGTCAGCCTGTCTCGGACGGAGCATATGCCACTGATTTCCAGGAAATTGCACATTGCCTTTTATTGACACCTATATGAATGCTATTTAGAGCCACTTCATGCTCAATATCTTGAAGGTTTTAAAAAATCTAAATGACTGTGTCCAAAAGCTGAAATATTCTTCTACAAGCTTTCTCAGGTTGTCTCAGGGAAACATGTGAATTCAGTTTTTGTGCAACATCCTGTCAACTGAGATGCCGCCTTCTTCAATTTTTAAAGGAGTCATAGTGTTCTTTGCATAGAATATTGTGCCATCAGCAAAATAGCTTTAATGGTTTTAATTTCAGAGGCTCTTATTTTTTTTAATTTTTTTTTAGAACTGACTTGGTACCGAAGCACTAGTACTTTTGACACTAGTTATTGCTATAGTTATCATTCTAGGTGTGAACAGGCTTGTCATATATGTCACTGGGCAGCTTGGTTTTCAAACACAGCCATTGATTCATTGTTTTTATAATTTTTGGGTCAAGAAAAATTCAGAGTTTTGCAATACATTTCCTCCTCCCCTACCACGAAATGCTCGCTCTGTCTTTGCACGCTTAAATAAACAGTAAGGACACTAAAGCCTGGTTTCACTTAAGCCAGGATTAGGCTTTAGTTCAATTAGGACATTTAAGTATATTTTAGAAACGTGCCTTAGAAAAACACATGACTGGTGTCATCTTGAGACAAAACAATGACATGGACATCTTTTAAGATACACTACATTGCCAAAAGTTTTGGGACGTCTGCCTTTACATGCACATGAATTTTAATTGCATCCCATTCTTAATCCGTAGGGTTTAATATGGAGTTTGCCCATCCTTTGTAGCTATAACAGCTTCAACTCTTCTAAAAAGGCTTTCCACAAGATTTAGGAGTGTGTTTATGGGAATTTTTGACTATTCTTCTAGAAGCAGATTTGTGAAGTCAGGCACTGATGTTGGACAAGAAGGCCTGGCTCACAGTCTCAGCTCTAATTCAACCCAAAGGTGTTCTATCGGGTTGAGGTCAGGACTCTGTGCAGGCCAGTCAAGTTCCTCCAAACCAAACTCGCTCGTCCATGTCTTTATGGTCCTTGCTTTGTGCACTGGTGCGCAGTCATGTTAGAACAGGAAGGGGCCATCCCCAAACTGTTCCCACAAAGTTGGGAGCATGAAATTGTCCAAAATGTGTTGGTATGTTGAAGCATTAAGAGTTCCTTTCACTGGAACTAAGGGGCCAAGCCCAACCCCTGAAAAACAACCCCACACCATAATCCCCCCTCCACCAAACTTTACACTTGGCACAATGCACTCAGGCAAGTACCGTTCTCCTGGCAACCACCAAATCCAGACTCGTCCATTGGATTGCCAGACAGAGAAGTGTGATTCGTCACTCTGGAGAACACGTATCCGCTGCTCTAGAGTCCAGTGGCAGCGTGCTTTACACCACTGCATCCGACACTTTGCATTGCACTTGGTGATGCAAGGCTTGGATGAAGCTGCTTGGCCATGGAAACCCATTCCATTAAGCTCTCTACGCACTGTTCTTGAGCTAATCTGAAGGCTACACTAAGTGTGGAGGTCTGTAGCTATTGACTCTGCAGAAAATTGGCGACTTCTGCGCACTGTGCTCTTCAGCATGCGCTGACCCCGCTCTATCATTTAACGTGGCCTGCCACTTCGTGGCAGAGTTGCTGTTGTTCCCAATTGCTTCCACTTTGTTATAATACCACTTACCAACAGTTGACCGTGAAATATTTAGTAGTGAGGAAATTTCACGAATGGACAATGCACAGGTGGCAACCTATCACGGTACCATGCTTGAATTCACTGAGCTCCTGAGAGCGACCCATTCTTTCACAAATGTTTGTAGAAGCAATCTGCATGCCTAGGTGCTTGATTTTATACAACTGTGGCCATGGAAGTGATTGGAACATCTGAATTCAGTGATTTGGAGGGGTGTCCCAATACTTTTGGCAGTAAAGTGCATGTCAGAGGAAGTTGCTTTCAGTTAAAACAGCTCAAACATGCATTTTAGTCTGGGACTAGGCTTAAGCCTTATCTGAGAAACTGGGGGGAAATGTCATACATGCGCACTGCAATAAGTCGGCAAAAAGCAGGTTAATGTTTTTAAATGCTGAACAAAATTGGGGTAATGGGCAAAAATCTAGCTGTCTATTAATTTATGCTTAAGCCATTTATGACCTTAACTCCGATAAAGGAAAATGGGTTATGCATTTACATGACCACATGCATTGACGGCTTATTAGGCGTAAACGTGTTGTAATTTGCATGTAAATGCACCCATCAAGTACCAATACTTTTAATTTTAACAACTCTAGTTATCATTAAAGTTATCGTTCTTGGTGTGAACAGGCTTTAAGTTGTTGGACAGCTTGGTTTCAGACACAGCCATTGATTCTGCAATGGTGGTTTTCCGTTTTGCCGTGTGTGAAGTCAAATCTTGTGAGAACTGAGGACATTCACTATTGATCAGAACCTCAAAGCTCCTCTGTCTTTAATTGGCGGAGCACATATCGGATATAGAGATTAGTGGGGGCCAGACAGAAATGTAATGAAAATCAATGGCTGCGAAGTTTCATCTGATCGCTTTGTGGCTCCTGTTAATTGGCTGTTTAAAATAGAAGAAGAGAATGGTGGCAGGATGGACAGATTGAAGACTGTTAAAATGCTAAAGAAGTAGACAGGGATACAGAAAGCATAAGGATGTGATGGGAAAGTAGGAGAGTCCGTCACGTGTAAGGAATCCCCCGCCTCAGTGCTAGGTGGCGAGGAGAGCTGCATCTTAATTCGCTCAGGGCTGCCTTTGGCACGTGCTTGAGCTTCGTGACTCAATTTGCCTCAGCCTGCCTCCAGGAGAGAGAGAGCGAGGGAAAAGAGAGGCAAGGCTTCTGTTAGACTCAGAGGGGTCTACTGACAGACGTCCACCCACGCGCCAGTGTCCGCTCGCAGGCACACAGAGAACACGCAAACCCACGCTCGAGGGCAACTGTCAGCGTTACTAACACTCATGCACGCTTAGATCTGTGTACGCAAACACAATGCAATACACACTGATGCATACAGGTACACAGAGGTGAATGCACTGTGCTTGCATGTGCACATGCAAACAATTCCTCAGACGGTCGCAATGGAGAGACAGGAATGTGAAAATCTAAAAGATGCATATGGCGAAGCTCATAAACACAGCGGGTTATTGCTCACAGCTACTGGCATGTTCAGAGACTGTTTACTGCACATGCTGCATGCGTGCACGTGATCACACCGACTGCCAGCACGTTTGGTGACAGCTCCTCATGTCCGGCTCTAATGAAGACAAAGAAATCAAAGTGCTGGATTATTTACACGCTTTAGTACACATCTTTTCCAGCGAAAACGGACTAGGCTGATGGTTTGCTTTTCCTTGTGCTGCAGCAAAAAAATATTTCCACTTCTTTCTCTGTGATTCATGCTTGTCCAGGCATGAAGAAAACTGTTCCTAAGCAACATTGAGTCAACATAAATCTCGGTGTTATCTTTTTTTAGCATGCAAGTTCTGGCATTTAGTTCCTGTAGTTTAATTTGTTGGCATGGCACTATTAAAGATTGCCAGGGAATACACAAACTTATACTGTATAAGCTAAACAGGCAAAAACAATACTCACGATTATACTAACAGTGTTGGGCGTTAGCATGTTGCTAAGCTAATAATGCAATAGTACTAAGCATTTGTTGTTATTTTACAGTAGGTGAAATAAATAATGATGCACAAAAACAAATTTTTTTTTTTTTTAAAAACACAGAATCTTAATTTAGCCAAAAACCAAATCCGATATTTTCGGTTGCCGTTTCTTTTGCTAAGATAACAATGTGAGGCTCTTAAAGGTGCAGTAAGCGATTTCTGAGAAACACAGTTGATATTTGAAATCGACACACAAACAAACACTTCCTTCATTGCTCCTCCCCCAAAATGCACAAACATGCAATGCAACACAGGCAATGACTAACAGCTGCCGCATCAGACTGTCCCGTTATTATAGCTAATATTACAACAGCATGTCTTGGATCTGTGAACCAGCAAAACCAATGTTACTCACGTATCGAGCAGAAACAACACAACCTCTGCATCCGTTTTCAGGCCTTCCCACTCCAACATCTCTCCAGCGCTATTCCAGCTGTAAGCTATTCCAATATTAACACGGGTCCTACCTATTGCCTCATTGTAACCATCCTTTTTCAATTACTGTATATTCCTCTGACCTCTTTGGTAATATTTAAATTTTCAACAGCGTTTTTCAGAAATTGCTTACTGCACCTTTAAGTGTTACAACACACATCATAGTAAAATAGTTTAATTAGACTAAACTATTTTTTTTTTTTTCAATAATATATGATTAATGTTTATTTATAATCAACTTTTTGCTCTCTTCATCTACCATCTTGGTTTGTTGCAGTGCATTACCTTCTTTACAAATAATGCTGCTTTTGCATTTAGCCAAAACAGAGTATCTACATTTTGAAAAAGCTATTACAGCTAAGAAGTTTATAATCATTTTTGTTCTTTTCCTGTGACAGGTTTCTGGAAGGCCACCTGTCCCCCATCATGTGCTAGTCCACTCCTCGTGTTTGTCAACTCAAAAAGCGGAGACAACCAAGGGGTAAAATTCCTGCGTCGCTTCAAACAGCTGCTCAATCCCGCTCAGGTCTTTGACCTGGTCAACGGTGGACCTCATTTAGGGTAAGACTTGGATGTCAAAGGTCACGGAGATTGAACTATTGATCATTGTCTTAGAAGCAAATCAGTGCTTTTGCTTGTTTTGCTGGTGTTTGGATAGTTGACGTATGATGAGTCCATGCACTTTTTTACAATCAACATCCAGATTTCATATTAAAATGATATGAAATGTAAAGTGTATTTTGTCAGGTCCCATAACCATTTGTGTTATATTTTTATCCATTTTATTAACCTTTTGGCTCATTTTAATGATCCTACAGTGGGACAAATTAATTTTTAATAGAACAGATATTCCATGTGGTCTTAAACAACCGCAGGCATGATTATAAAAGAATTATAAAAACACTGTTTAAAATAGTTTTAGGTTGAATTTAGGATGTCAAGGACCCAATATGTATGTATTTCAGTTCAACTACCCAAGCCTTCTCTCACTTGAACCACTATTGTAACACTCTTTTCTCTTTTAAAGCCTTCGCTTGTTCCAAAAGTTCGATAATTTCCGAATCCTCGTGTGTGGAGGAGATGGAAGCGTTGGTTGGGTTCTGTCTGAAATCGATAAACTAAATCTTCACAAACAGGTGATTGAAGAGTACTCTACTACACCATGTAAAGCTGTCCCTGTAAGGTTAGGACTTGGCACATGAGTGTTGAGCAGATGTTTATGAGGATTTCTTAATGAACTGGCTCAGTGATATGAACCGTCTCATGTTGGCAGTGCCAGCTGGGCGTTCTGCCGCTGGGCACCGGGAATGACCTGGCACGGGTGCTTGGTTGGGGGCCGTCGTGCGATGATGACACGCAACTCCCTCAGATACTGGAGAAGCTGGAGAGAGCCAGCACGAAGATGCTGGACAGGTACAGAGCACACCCTAGCATGTGTCCAGAACTATGTCACATGTATAATATTTGTGTCGTTGGCTACATCTACAGCTGCTGTTCACAGGTGGAGTATAATGACGTATGAGATCAAAATACCTCCCAAACACAGCTGCCCCGTCACACCTGAGGAGGCAGAGGATGGCCAGGTACTAGCAACACATTAACTGCAATGCATACATCTACTTCAACACCATTAAATGGGTTGCTGACATGTCACAGTGTCACATGCTACACTTTATCTAAGACCAAGTGTCGCAAAAATATTACAAAGACAATACATAGCACATCTTTGAGTTCTGTTTCAATCACTGTACACAAAAGAAAACATTCAGCACATCCATTGTAGTCCGCTTCGCTAACAAATGGCTCTTATAACCTGGTTCTATTTTTTAAAAAGACTCACAAATCAGTCTGAAACTTTAAAGTTATTTGTTTGAATTGGTTTAACGACTGAATTGGATGGAGCAAATTAACACCTAAATCACTTACTGAACCTTAAACCGTTATTATTAATCAAAATTAAGAGACTGTTACTAATATTTGTAATTGAGATTTGTGAGACTTAATACGTTTCTCAAGTTTCTCAGACTTAATAATCTCAGCAGAATTACTTATTCTGCATCCCTTGAATGCTCATTTATGAAATATTTTGGCTAATTTGATTATGCGTTTTAGCTACCAGCAACAAATTTTACTATGTGTAAAATCCATTCAGCAGCATTTCATTCAGTCCAATTCGGTCTGAATGAAATGCTTCAATTTTACTATGTGTAAAATCCATTCAGCAGCATTTCATTCAGTCCAATTCGGTCCGCGGGCAAAATCCAGTCATTTCCATTGGAGTCCAAGTGATCAGGAATTTCAAGAGGGCAAAAGATTCCCCCACGCTGCCCTAATGAAAAAAAACTATACCAAAATGGATTTAAATACACATATTTCATACTGTATTTAGTATACTACAAATCTATTAACAAATTTACTGACATATCGCTTGAGACTTACTGATATAAATATTATAATTCAACTTTATTTGGAATACTTCTTTATTGCACAATGCACATTTCTTAATATTAAGCCTAAAATGTGTTTTAATGTCACTATTAGTAAGGATAGTATGATTTCTGTATAATATCAGTCTTAAAATGTAACATATTTAAAGTGAACCTAAAGTATACTTGCAATAGTTCCATTTTAGCACACTCAAATATACTTAAGTATATCTTAAGTATACACTTAAGTATAAGCGTTGACCAATAGAAAGCTGTTTGATTTGAAAGTAACTTCTGTGTGAGTGGTGCTTCATACATCGCTGCACTTTTCTTTTTTTTTGCCCCAAAAAAATTCAGATTTTGAGAAAATGAGAAAATATTGTGTAGATTCTCTCTGGGCTTGCTGATTATTGAATGATTGTTCATATAATGAGTATGTTCATATAATAATCATGTAAAAAAAAAAAAACTTAAAATGCTACAAAATATTTTTTTTATCATATAGTTTTCATTTCTCCGGAAATGTTACTTTTTTCTCTCTCGCCCAGCTATTGCAATTAATGAATATGAATATGATGTGTGATGAGCATAGGTGGCTTTAGTTACAGATATCTGCTTATGAGGATTCAGTGGCTGCTCATCTCACAAAGATCCTGAACTCAGATCAGCACTCAGTGGTCATATCTTCATCAAAGTGAGTCGTCAGTCTCACACCATACAGTTCCTATTCCACCACTAACAGAACAAACAGAAGCTACTATAAAGGCAGAGCTCCTCTCATCTTCTCTCTTCTCCTCCAGGGTATTGTGTGAGACGGTGAAGGAATTTGTGGCCAAAGTTGGGAAGTGTTATGAGAGAAGCAGTGACAGCACTGTGGAAGCTGATGCGCTGGCCCTCAAAGTGAGTCTGTGATGTTTCACATCATGACCTCTGACACTTCTCTAAGTCATTACTCAACAGAAATACGATGAAAATGCAGTACAAACCTATTCATCCCTTTGTTCTCTATCAGCAGTGTACGATTCTGAATGAGAAGCTGGACTCGCTCCTGCAGACGCTGAATTTGGAGGCCCAGGCCATGACGCCCTCAGCCCTCACCACACCACCCATCGTGGAGGAGGAGGTGGAGGAGGAAGAGCTGGATGAAGAGGAAGATCTGAGTGAAGAGTCTATAACGGAGCTGAAGGAGAACGAGACCGAGAAGGGCTCTGCCCATAAGCTCTTCAGACCCCGCGAGCAGCTTGTGCTGAGAGCCAACAGCCTGAAGAAAGCACTCAGACAGATCATCGAGCAGGCGGAGAGAAGTATGATTGTCCAGCTTGTCTTTTGAATAGAAAAGCAACACTTGATCTGTTGCGTACAGAATGCTGCTCTGAATATAGTAATCACATGACATGAATTGATTATTTTCAAAGGAATTAGCCACAATTACGTTTAAAGTTTTAGAATGGGACCTGAGTGTTCTTCTTGATCTTCAGGGATTTCTTTTAATTTAAATGGGGGATCAACATGCCTGTCAATAAATCTATAGTTCAATCTATAAATCTATCTAAATCTAGTTTTTAGCAATACTCTGTAATACCCAGTCTTTAGGGCTGTGAAATGTATATATATATATATATATATATATATATATATATATATTTTTTTTTTTTTATTCCTTTTTTTTCTTTCTTTTTTTTTTTTTTTTACAAATACACATTTTTGAAAAACACAAATATTTTCATGAATATTCAAACATGAACTAACCATGAGGAATACATTTGTTACCGAATTTGTTAATCTTTGTTAACGTAACGTGCTTTAACTAATGTTAACAAATACAACCTTTGATTTTAATAATGTATTAGTAAATGTTGAAATTAACATTTACAAAGATTAATAAATGCTGTAAAAGTACAGTAAAAGTAAAATTTATTCGAGTAAAAGTGCTGTTTATTATTAGTTCATGTTAACAAATGTAGTTAACTAATGAAACCTTATTCTAGTGTTACCATTATATATATATATATATATAAAATAAAAAAATACATATATAATATTTAAAGAAGATTGTAAAATGTGTTTTCTGTAATTCTGTAAAAAAAAAGTAATTCTGCACACTTTTATACTAAAAAAATGGTTTGTTTGCCAAATTTGTCAGTTAATTTTCACTAAATTAACACGGGTACGTGATATTGGCCCATTTTCATGTATTTTAATTAAATATAACAATACTGAGTGATAAAAATCCATATTTACTTCAGTACTTCTTTTTTAAAAGATTAAGTAATACCACATGGGAACATCCAAGATTATTTCCTAGTGATGAATCACACAAATCAGAGTTTTGAATTGATACATTGCAAAAGACAGTTACAAGTGATTCATGGAAATAAACTGAATTTAGCAATTCTAGTTGCATTTCTGTTTTAAAGTCAGTGTGAAGTGATATAAGAGTAGTTCTTGATATCAGTCACAAAAAGAGTTGTTTCAGAGCTGGAGCAGTTCACAAGACAAGAACAGTCTAGTGATGTTCACAATGTTGCTTAATGTTATACCTCCTGCAAAATCATGAATATGTATGAATATATAATATATTATAATATTGTAATATTATGTATTACCCAGCTCTACCTTATTGTATGTGTCCACGTAAAGAAGTGCACGAGTAAGATGGTTGTGTTTCTCTGTGCTGTAGTGGTGGATGAGCAGAACGCTCACACAGAGGAGCAGGAGCTGCAGTCTCCCAATGACTTCAGGAAGGACAGCGAGGACGAAAACAAAGACAACGAGAAGGACGAGGACACTAAAGAACTGGAATCTCTGCCCTGTGAGTTCACACTTTTAAATCTTAAACATGCTGTCGCTGTTATCCGTTTCCTGCGAGACACAAAGTGTTCTTGCTTACCGGCCATAAAAGCTAAATCCTCCATTGGGTTGCATGTGAATGTGATGGAGCCATTGAAAAGCGTGCGTGAAAAGGCTATTCTTTCCAAAGAGTGGAATGATGTACTGTGCACACACAGTATCCACATTTTCTGTATGCTTGGAATACAGAGATGATTTATTATAGTTATATACAATTACACAGGAGTAACTCTGCACTAGGTACTACTGTACTTCACCACAATGCTATTCTCATGACTTGACTTTCCATTACCAGTGTGGGAAAATAAAGGGAAGTAATATTAGTCATGGTTTTAAACATCTCTTTTTAGACTCATTTGATCAGACTGTTAAAAGTCTGTGGTTAGAGTTAGGGGGGTCAGGGCATTCTTGCACAAAATTACATTCAAAATACAAAATAACCCGCCACTCGTGTGCTGCATGATGAGATTTGCTGTTTGAAATATGTTGTTTGAATAATGCCTACTAACATAAACACATAGTAGTGAGTATACAGTACATATGGCACAGTATTCAGTATGTTAATATTCCATTCTGAGCATAACTGCCTTTTCAGCATATTACCCAGCTATCCTGATCTTGCTCTCTATTTAGGATGGATAGTGTGTGTGAATTGAGAATGAGTCCTTGTTTCTGATCTGAAGTATTTGAATGTGTGTGTCTGAAAGGGTTAGTGCTGCCCTCTAGTGACAAATTTTAGTAAGTTTCAATTTAATGTAGCAATAAAAAATAAATTAAAAAAAACGCAACATAAATGTTTTTGTAGACATAGGCTTGTAAATGGCTTGTAGACATAATAAAAACACACTACTTTTATTTCTAAAACATTGTATTTTATTAGGGTTTATTTTTAAAAGGCTTTTAGACACATTACTCTTTGTTGTTAAAAAATATTATTATTAGCCTATTATTATTATTATTATTAGGGTTTTTATTAAAAAAAAACACAAAAAGGCTTATAGACACATTAAAACACATTACTCTTTGTTGTTAAAAATATTATTATTGTTATTATTATAATATTCTGGTTTATTTTTAATAAATAAAACCAAATAAAAGGTTTTTAGACACATTGAAACACATCACTCTTAGTTGTTTAAAAAACAAGTAATTACTCTTAAAAACACTTTCATCTTAGTTGTTAAACATATATTTATTATTATTAATATTATATTCTGGTTTATTTTCTATAAATAAACCCTAAAAAAGGCTTTTAGACACATTAAAACACATTACTCTTAGTTGTTTAATAAAAATAATAATAATAATAATTACTCTTAAAAACATTCATCTTAGTTGTTAAAAATATATTTATTATTATTATATTATGTTTTATTTTTTATGAATAAACCCCCCCAAAAAAGGCTTTTAGACACATTAAAACACATAACTCTTAGCTGTTTAAAAAACAAATAATCTTTCTTAAAAACATTCATCTTAGTTGTTAAAAATATATTTATTATTATTATATTAGGTTTTATTATTTTTTTATAAATAAACCCCAATAAAAGCCTTTTAGACAAATTAAAACACATTATTCTTAGTTGTTTAAAAAACAAATAATTACTCTACAAAAACACATTCATCATAGTTGTTAAAAATATATTATTATTCTTTTATCTGGGTTTATTGTTCATAAATACACCCTAAAACGTCTTTTAGACACGTTAAAACACATTACTCTTAGTTACAGTTGTTTTTATAAAGCCAGAGTGCTCTAAATGGGAATACAAGCTTTTGTTTTGCGCAATTGCCCAATAACACAATCTTTTTCCTTCAGAAGGTTCGGGATTTCCTTACAGCTTACAGACCGTTAGTTTATAGCTGTAAATATATCTGTAGGTTTCCCAGAGGATCCCTGCACTATATTTCTCTCCATAGAGAACACATCTTTGTTTGCTGGACAGTGGCTCTTCCTGTTTACACAGAGGCCTGCAGTCCGCTCATGTTTCCAGTGAGGCATGAAAGTTGGTCCAGTCCCTCAGGGTCTCCATTTCTCCTGCGTCTCTTAGCTGTTAAGTGGCCTTGATGTGTTTTGGTTTGTTTATGTGGTTTTCGTTCTGCTGAATCTGCTGGATCTGCTGGATCTGCTTTACGGTGGCTTTTTCACTTCTTGTTGAGCGCCAGTGACCAGATGCGCGGGTTATTCTTACATGATGGAAAAAGTTGCGCGTTTACAAAACAGCATTAGATTTTGCTGCGTAATGGACACTTGGGCAGATATTGCTGTGATGAATGAGTCTGTTGTACACATGACTTCATGTTTTTGTACTGTGTTTGTGCTTCTGCAGTGGCTAAGTCACCATGTTCGCCTCCAGAGAGGCGTATCAGTCGCAGCACGCAGTCCTGCGGCTCCTTTTCCATCACTCCCTTCACCACAAGCAAGGAAAACCTGCCTGTTCTCAACACACGCATCATCTGTCCCGGTATGACCACATGACATTACCCCATGTGACAACTGACAAGAAAACTGAGACCACGAGACCATGTTAAAGGGATAGCTCACCCCAAAATGACATTTCTGGCATCATTTACTCACCCTCATGTTGTTCCAAACCTGTATGACTTTTGATTTTCCACTAAACACAAAGGGAGATGTTAGGTACAATTTCTGAGCTGCTCTTTTCCATACAGTGAAAGTGAATTAGTGACCCGTGGTTGCTAAGCTTTTGAAAGAATTCATAAAAGCAGTCCAAATGTGCTTAATTGCATGGAATTTATCATTAAAAAAATTAACACTTCAAATTAACACACTTAAGTACATTTTGCAATAATGTCAATTTAAAAGTTTCACTATAAAGTGCATTTTAAATCATTGTTTAAAAAAACTTCTTTTTTTTCTCTTTAACAAAGTACACTTATGATGTGTTGACATTAAAGCTCATGTAAATTACTTGATTATCATTTTAGTCGTAGTGTGTTATTTGATATTACATTTAAAGTTCATATGTTATATATACACATCATTACAAATGTGCAATTACAAATATATTTAAGTAAATGACACACAGTACAGTAGAAATTACACTAAAGTATATTTTAGTTCACCATAAATGTTTGTAAGTATATCCGGCTGTACACTTTAACCATATTTCAAAGACAATAGAAGTAAATATAAAATTACAAATAAAGATGTACTTAAGTCATACTTAAGTGGGTGAAAAAGCAGCCTAAATTTCAACTAATTGCATTTAAAATAAATTTAAAATATAATACATTTTCATTTCATTGCAATTAACGTTTGCAAAACCAATACATTCAGTTTGCACTTACATGTATTATTTCCATATTAAGTACACTTTCCCTTGGTTTCACAAACAAGGCTTAAGCTTAGTCCCAGACTAAAATGCATGTTTGAGCTGTTTTAACTGAAAGCAACTTGCACTGACATATTTTAAAATATCTCAGTGCCATTGTTTTGTCTCTAGATGCATACCAGTAATGTTTTTTTTTTCTTAGGCAAGTTTATAAAAGCTACTTACACTGAACAAAATTATAAACGCAACACTTTTGTTTTTGCCCCCATTTTTCATGAGCTGAACTCAAAGATCTAAGACTTTTTCTATGTACACAAAAGGCCTATTTCTATTTCAAATCTGTCTAAATCTCTGTTAGTGAGCACTTCTCCTTTGCCGAGATAATCATCCACCTCACAGGTGTGGCATATCAAGATGCTGATTAGACAGTATGATTATTGCACAGGTGTGCAGTTAGTGAGTAACACAGATTTAGACAGATTTGTGAACAATATTTGAGAGAAATAGGCCTTTTGTGTACATAGAAAAAGTCTTAGATCTTTGAGTTCAGCTCATGAAAAATGGGGGCAAAAACAAAAGTGTTGCGTCTATAATTTTGTTCAGTGTAAATGACTAATTGAACTAAGGCCCAATCCTAGCTTAATCTAAGCCCTGCCTGTGAAACCAGGCCTAAAAGTACTAATAGTGTACTTATTTTTTACAAGGAAAGGTTTCTGTGAGGAATTTTGATTTAATTTAAATAATTTCAGTCCTACATTTCAGTCTGTTCCTCACACACCTCAGACATTTGGAATATAGTGCAATGTAAGTCATAGGGACCATTTTTCTTGTACTTTTGAGGTTTTGTTTTTTGGAGTTTCTGGAACTTTTCCTGTTCTCTGGAAAAGAACAGCATCAACATTCTGTCAAAAATCTTCTTTTGTGTTTCACTAACAAAATAAAGTTATAAAGGGTTAGAACATCATGAGGGTGAGTAAATCATGACAGAACTTCATTTCAATGGTAGACATGATTTTAATTATGGTTTGCTGATTCTTGTTTGAGTGTCCTGAAATCTCCCGTTGATCTTTTGGTTGGTCTTCAGGTCTGCGGGCTGGTCTTGCTGCCTCCATCGCTGGAAGCTCCATTATCAGTAAGATGCTGCTTGCCAACATAGATCCATTTGGTGCCACTCCCTTCATCGATCCAGACCTGGACTCATTGTAAGAGCTTCACTTTCCTTTCTCTTGTTGAAGTTTATCTTAAAGGTATTTGCAAATCTTACATGAGTATTTTTTCTTACAGAGAGGGCTATTCGGAGAAGTGTGTGATGAATAACTACTTTGGGATTGGCTTAGATGCAAAGATCTCACTGGAGTTCAACAACAAACGTGAGGAGCACCCAGAGAAATGCAGGTAGTTCAAGATTTCAGCACAGTCTTCTTTCGTGTACTGCATTTAGCTAAAACACCTTTGACATGGACTCAGTGACTTACTGGTATTTCTCTGACAATCCAGAAGTCGTACTAAAAACATGATGTGGTACGGAGTTCTGGGGACGAAAGAGCTTCTGCAGCGGACCTATAAAAACTTGGAGCAGAAAGTTCAGCTAGAGGTGAGCTGAATGAAAGGCATTTTCAACTAATGACATAAAACATGAAAAAGTAACAACAACAACAAAAAAATAATACCTGGCCACGCCCAAAATGGCTAAACACTTGTCTGAACCACAAATTATTGGTCAGAAAATTCACAAAATTTAACATTGCTGTCTCAGAAAAACATCAAAGACAGAAGTTTTTGGCAGAATATGGGAAGTTGTGTGTGGAGTGATGAATCACAATGAAACATGAGAGATGCTCCAGAGCAGTGTCTTCAAAAATCTGCTGAGAAATATAATAATAAATGCATCTCTACCACAGTGAAGTGTGGAGGAAGAGCTGTCATTGTGTGCGGAGGCTTTTTAGCTGCTGGTACCGTATTATCAGGGAGCTACCTCACTGTGAAAGTCATTTAATGAGTCATTTAATGAATTAATTTAATGAATTAAGTCATTGGAATTCAGGAGAGTATTGCAGAATGGCTTGCTTTCAACAAATGAAAATTTGTTTTCTAAAGAGGAATGATCAGATGTTATTTTCCTGCCCAAATTGCAAAGACAACCAAGAAGTAGCTTGAAAACAAGTTTATCAGGCTCATGTTTCGGCCTGTCAGAGTCCAGTTTTGAAGCCTATAGTGAATATTTGGTCTCACATTAAACTCAAACAAACTGGGAGACATTTTTCAACTTCTCATGAACTCTTTGAAGCCATTAATATTGAGTGGAACAGCACTGACTCTTCCTCCTGTAAAAAGCTGTCTGCAAATTAGGAAGGGTATTCTGTGCCAAGTTACTTTATCTACAGTATTTGTGCAATTCTTGCTAATTCCCTGACCAGTGATTTGTGATTAATGATTAAATGATTAAATGACCACTGAATATTTTAAATGTTTCCTTTGTCCCATTATATATATATATATATATATATATATATATATATATATATATATATATATATATATATATATATATATATATCTTTAAATGTGACCCTGGATCACAAAACAAGTCGCACGGGTATATTTGTGGAAATAGCCAACAAAACATTGTATGGGTCAAAATTATCGATTTTTCTTTTAGGCCAAAAATCATCAAGATATTAAGTAAAGATCATGATCCATGAAGATATTTTGTAAATTTCCCACCTTAAATATATAAAAAATGTATTTTTGTGAGTGGATGCAGCACAATCGCCAATAGAAATGGACAACTTTAAAGGCGATTTTCTCAATATTTCGATTTTTCTGCACCCTCAGATTCCATATTTTCAAATAGTTTTATCTAGGCCAAATATTGTCATATCCTAACAAACCATACATCAATGTAAAGATTATGTATTCAGCTTTCAGATGATGTATAAATCTCAATTTAAAAAAAAATTACCCATAAGACTGATTTTGTGGTCCAGGGTCACAAATCATCTGCTTTTTGAATATTACTGAAGTCTATGTATGTGTGTGTATATATATACATTGTATAAGTATTCAATAATATTCGAAGGGCAGATGATTTAAAGATAAGGATTTTACAAAAACATTTCGTCTACTTAATTAAAGATTTTAGAGTTTGACATAAATAGAATAATGTAAATTCCCATGGGGATTTTAATAATGTATATTTCTAGGTCTAGAAATCACATTTTAATATTATGCTACCTCATACTGTGTATCCATGTTTTTCAAGACCATGTAAATGGTTCTTCTAAGAAAAAAAAAAACTGTTGTTGAGGTAGTGATTTAAACCAAGAAATATATTGTTTTGTATTTGTTTTAGCTTATTTAAGTACTTGTTTTTTCTTGTTTTAAAATTATTTGAAATCATCTTGAGGCCTCCTTAGGAAGTTTGCTGAGGCCCCCTAGTGGGCCCTGGACCCCTGGTTGGGAATCACTGATTCACTGAAACAGAATTTGTGCCTTGATTTGTGCTTTTAAAAAGTAATAGGACACCAGTTTGTACCGTATTGTCAAATGTTGTCTAAGGTTGAACAATCAACACTGATTTAAAGGCAACAGCTGCTGGAACTGAACCTCTTCTCGAGCAGAATTTGAAGCGTTTGTCCCAGTTTTATATCCAGTGCTCCTCATGGTTGTGTGATTGATTCTGCAGTGTGACGGCCAGTACATCCCACTCCCCAGCCTCCAGGGAATCGCTGTGCTGAACATCCCTAGCTACGCTGGGGGAACCAACTTCTGGGGCGGCACCAAAGAGGATGACGTAAGTGATGATGCTAGAGGTCATGAGGGTTTCTCTCTTCAAACTGACTCTGAGTTGTAAACTAAGAGTTGAAATATGACACCATGTAGAGAGGAAATGCTCTGGAGTTGTTTAATTAAGAGGATAAGTTTGCCCTGTGTTGACTGGTGTTGTCTAACGCGCAGCTGGCTCTGGTCAAAACCTTTTCAACCCCGGGGTGACACGGGTCTTTGTTCGCAACAAGTGTCCTCTTGGCAGCTGGTTTGTTTTAGCTCACATGGCCTCTTTCAGGGTGAGGTTACCTCCGGACACCGTGTGTGCGCTACAGCGTCTAGTTACAGAAGGGAAGAGTGCTTAGGAAGAGATCTGTAATTTTGGACTGGACATTCGAGGACCCAGTTCAAAAAAATTTCATTCTCAAGTCCACTAAGTGTTTTCATAGAGGAAAGAGTAATTAACCCTGTAAAGCATGACTATAGTTTGAAAAAAACTAATTTTTTTAAATTGAACAGTTTGTTGAACCCTTAGCTATCATATTTGACACATAAAGCTTTTATGGTTCATATAGTATGATATGGTGAGAAGAATATGGAGCTCATAGTTTTCAAAAATACACAATTTGGTGCAGTTTCTGATATTTATTTGGGCTAAAAGACATAACAGAATACCAGACTACTTATATACAATGCATAAAAATATCAGTTGTCACACTATATTTCAGTTAATACTTAAATTCTTATTTTTATGTTCAAAGCTCTGTAGTTTTTATTGTGGGGGGCAAAACATGAGGATTGATAGATGTACACAATAAGCATTCCTCAAAAACCTTTTCTATCATATTTGAATCGTGCATTTTAAACATGATTTTTCAAAAGAATAAATCAAGTAAATCTTGCTTCAGTCCAGTAAATATTCAACTTGAAATATTAATAACAATAAGTTATTCTTATGTTTACTTTATAAAAATCAGTACAGATTTCACAAAAAAAAGACACTTCTATCACAACCTAAATGGGAAATTTTTTACAATCATACTAAAAGGCCTTTTACTTGCCAAAAATCTATGAATTTTCAATCAGAGGACAGAAGGCATGTAGTAGATTGTGAAGTTGTTATTATGTTGATCGTTCGGACTTTTGAAGCCTTAGAAATGTGCATATCAAATATGATATAGTAGGCTAGTAATTATTTATTTTTTCTGTTGTGAATCTTGAGTGTGAGCCTGTAGGGAGCCCCCTAGTGGTGGTAAGCTATTTTCATGATTTTTTTCTTTTCTTTTCATGCAGATATTTTGTGCCCCTTCATTTGATGATAAAATTTTGGAAGTGGTCGCTGTGTTCGGTAGTATGCAGATGGCTGTCTCAAGGGTGATCAAACTGCAGCATCACCGTATTGCACAGGTAAGCACAACTCACACACAAATGACAGATCTGTAAAGTATGTGAGTAATGGTGATAGAGATGTGTAACTCACCTCAACCCTCTCAGTGTCGCACGGTGAAGATCACCATTCTGGGAGATGAAGGAGTGCCTGTCCAGGTGGACGGAGAGGCCTGGATTCAACCTCCTGGACTCATCAAGATTCAGCACAAGAACCGGGCCCAGATGCTGACAAGAGACCGGGTGAGTGATTCTGGAGAAACAGTATTACCATAGAACAGTGGAAAAGAACAGTTCAAGGAATAATTCATTCAAAATGGCATCATTAACACTAACGTTCAGACGTTTGGGGTCTCTCATGCTCACCAAGGCTAAATTTATTTGATCAAAAATACAATAAAAACAGTAATATTGTAAAATATTATTACAATTTAAATAATTATTTGAAATATTTTTATTTTATTTTTTAAATTTCTTATTATCCACAGTTGTGCTGCTTAATATTTTTCTGGAAACCGTGATACATTTGATACATCAGGGTTCTTTGATGAATAGAAAGAACAGCATTTATTTGAAATATAAATATTTTGTTACATTATAAATGCCTTTACTGTGACTTTTGATCAATGTAATGCATCCTTGCTGAATCAGAACGTCATTTTCTTACTGACCCCAAACTTTGGACATTAGTGTATATCTCTCTCATGTTGTTTTGACCATTTTTGTCTCTGTTGTTCTATGAAAGACAAAAAGGAGATGTTAGGCAGAATGGTTTGTTTTCCATCCACTCTCAAAGGAAAGTGGATAGTGGTTTATACTGACAACAAGCTCCAAGAAGCACAATAGAATTATCATAAATACTGTCAATAAGACATGTGTGCAATATTCCAAGTCTTCTTAAGATAAACTATAGCTTCTGGTGTCGGAGAAGCATAAGGCTGATTAAATTATCACAAAAAAACTCAAATAGAGGTGTTGTGTGCGATGTGTTAAAAAAAACATAATGTTATTGTAGTTCTAGGCTAAATGTGAGCATGCATTTACTCCTCTCACTTGCACAAAAACAGATTCAGTTTTCCTCAAAATGAATAAAAACAGCGAAATGCAAACTCTAAATACTAGGCATACCTGCAATAATTAAAAATGTTAAATTACACAAATATACTTTATGTATTTAATCTCACTTAATTAGGTAAAATCTTTGCTGCTGACCTTCAAGTATGCAATTCAGCTTTTATCAGTAATAGTAAGCAAAAATGACTAGATAAACCTCACATTTGTGTTTCATATTTTTTGTATACAGTATATTGCTGAAGAGTATTGAACTTTCTTTTTCTGCATGCATTCACAAATGGCAGCCAAGCTGGTTTGTTTGAGTGGTGCCCTCTACTGTACAGACGTGAATTTGCATTTCTTCAAATCAATTAATTGGCTTATTCATTTCACTTTTGATGTTAACTATTGTTTGTTTTTGTTTTTTGTTATTAACAAACAAGCAGAGAGAAAGTGATGTAAAAGTAACGTAACAAATTACTTTCTTTAAAAAGTAACTAAGTAACACAATTAGTTACTTTTTTAGCGAGTAGCGTAATATTGTAATGCATTACTTTTAAAAGTAACTTTCCCCAAGACTGTGAAAATGATAAAACTGTAAAATTTGGTTTGGGGAAGCACTACCGAAGAGGAGATTTCTAGCTCAATGCAGGAGAAAAAACTCATTTTGAGAAAACAGCCTCTAAAGGTATGTATTGTAATTTAAATCAACGACTCAAACGTAATAAACGTAACACTTAAATGTATTTTGGATGTTTTCTTTCCACTAGTCTGAAATAAGAAATGCTATGGAAGCAAAATAGCCCAAAATCTCAAAATTGACCAGTGCCTGAATAAACGCTTTTGCCTGTAGTGTCAAAGATCAGGAAACCAGTCCAGATCTGTCACCACTGGGCTGTTTGTGTAAATTGTGTGTATCCTTTCTTAACCTTCCTAACATTGGATGTTAAAACTCACCGTCCTTTAAATGACTTCTGTATTTGTTTTCAATAAAGGCATTTGAAAACACATTGAAGTCTTGGGAGGATAAACTGAAATACGACAAGCCTCCGCTGAGGCCTCACCTGTATCCTCAGCATTCTGTGGATCTGGCCACCGAGGAGGAGGCCGCGCTCATCCAGATGTGCGCTCGAGCCGCTGAGGATCTCATCACCAGGATCTGTGAGGCTGCCAAAAACTTCCAACTCCTCGAGCAGGAGCTGGCCCACGCCGTCAACGCCTCTTCACACGCCATCAACAAAACACACCCCAAGTTCCCCGAGGTGAGCGACGCCAGCACTGAAGGACTGTTCACACCACTGCCATTGATTACTGATCAAAAATATACTTTCCCTCCTTATAAAACAACGACAGCTCACCACAGTATTATATTTTGGGTTGGGTGTGAAAGAGTTCAGAGGTACATTGTTTTGTCTTTAATTTTGTGCAAAAAATCAATATGGAACTATAAGCCATGAATAAAATCAGCCAGCTCCAAATGCGAATCAAACGTTGATTTGAAGTAAAAGTATTGAAAGATCGGACAAAATGTACAGGACAGAGGGAAAAAGGTTTGTTCTCAAATTCTTTTATGCTCTTCGCTTGAAGCATTGTGGATTACTTAACTGAATCAAAATCAAGCTATAATATAAATGTATAGTCATTCATTTTAGGCATGCAATATACACTTGCGTTCAAAAGTTTAGGGTCAGTAAGGTTTTTTTTATATATAAATATATGAAATTAATACTTTTATTCAGCAAGGATGCATTAAATTGATCAAAAGTGACAGTACAGACATTTATAATGTTACAAAAGTTTTCTATTTCAAATAATTAGTGTTCTTTTGAACTCTATTAATTAAAGTGAATCAAAGAATATTAAGCAGCGCAACTGTTTTTACCATTGATAGTAATAAGAAATGTTTCTTGAGAATCAAATCAGCATATTAGAATGTGACATTGAAGACTGGAGTATTTTTGATCAAATAAATGCATCTTTGAACATAAGACACAATTCTCTGATTGGTGGCTCTACTAGCGTTTGTAGATTTACACTATTATACACTTTTTTTTAAGCACATAAAATCGCTTCCCGATCTCAGAGCTCATGGTAGTTTTGAATGGAAAATGAATGGTATTTTTACATTAGGAACCCAACTTTTGTGCTCCTCATAGTTTATACAAGTCTCGTATTCATGGGTATATTCTCATGTCTGATTCGTCGTCCCCTCTGTTCTCCTCAGAGCCTGACAAGAAACACTGCCATTGAGGTGGCGAGCACCGTGAAGGCTCTGCACAATGAGACTGAGTCTCTGCTAGTAGGACGAGTGCCATTGGTGAGTTCACGGTGAACGTGATCTGGATTGAATGTTTGTAATGTAATATAAAGCTCATTCTCAATCCCCTTTTCCAAGGAATAAATGTTTATGGTGCTGCAAAGCAGGTCCCCATAGACAAGAATAATCTGCACTGTGATGCAGAGCAAATGGAGACTTGCATCTATTGTTATATTATAGCCAGGGTTTGAAATGTGAAAAAATGCGGGTAAATATCAACAGTGGCGGGTAACGCTGTCAAATCACTAGCCAATTTGGCGGGTTACTTATTATGTTTACTCACTTTGCTGGGGAAGTTCGTGTAAGCCAAATCTGTGCAGATTTAGCGCAAATACTCAACTCGTGAGTCATCGTTATATATTAAATACAGAGTATTGCGCAGAATCTGCCCATTTCTGGCTAACTTGAACATGCACATCACTACGCAACAAATAACAGCGCACTTACATTGAAGCAATATATATATATATATATATATATATATATATATATACACACACTTTATATTTTTAAGGTATTTTAGAAAAAGCATCTGATACAAAGCATAATTATGTTTCATTTAGCTTATATTAAATTAAACATAATTGTCCTAAGATATGGAAGTGCAACTTTCAACATTATAAATATAACATTTTCCCTCTCCAGAATGACAGCCGCATTTGACTATGTAGTCCACTAGATAGATCAGCGCAAAACCTGGAAGTGGATTGACGTGTTATCTTGTCTTGTGAGCGCTGAGCAGTGAAGACTCTGATAGAGATCTATGTAAGCACTGACTGTGAGTTTATCTCTGTAGCAACTGGACCCTCCACATGAAGAGCTGCTGTCCAATGCCCTGCAGAGCGTCGAGCTTGAACTGGGCAAGCTGGCTGAGATCCCATGGCTTTACCACATCTTACAGCCCAACGACGAGGAGGTGAGCACATCCTGCACAAAATGTCATGCTGTAACTGAGAGCAACAGAGAGAATAAATCCCTTAAATATAGTGTGCCTAGATAGAGGAACCAAATTAGTCAGCTCTCTACCTAAACCTGTTTCCTGCAGAGATAGTTTTCAAAAATGAACATTGTGTCATCATTTAGCCACTTCCAAATGTGGTTTTAAATCAGATACATATCTGATATCTGGACATCTGACTTGTGTCTAAACACCCATATCCGATTCCCCTTGGAATTCCAAACCACCACAAGTCGAGGGCGACACGTTTGCCCAACAAATATAGCTTTTTAATGTCGGATTATGAGGCAGACGTGTCTGTATGTGCTTCCACTAAAACTCACAGCTTTTTTTATTGAGGTGGAAACTTTATATACAGTATGGCTAAGAAATTGCACAAACACAGAAACATTCAGGAGCATAGAAACTGGTGCCCCGTGAATGTTATAATTAAAACAGCTTTGCTATTGAAAGCGACATTATATTTGTCAGCAATGGTGAGATAGCTTCATGGTTTTTGTAATAAAACTAGCAAGCTATTACATACAGACGCACACACGCAAACTCACAATCTCCGTCTTGTTAATTCATTCAAATTAATTCAAATTGATCTTACCACGCTACTTTATTTCACTTCAGAATTCTAGATCTAACGAGCTGTAGATGAAATAACAAATTAAAATGACCATTTGTTTCCGGTCTATATCCGTTCAGTCAGATTTTGGGCTGCAAACATCCATGACAGCTTTTAACCTATCAATGCTGGCCACCCGACATGAATTATATATATATTTTTAGTACGGCCATTCAAGGCCTTGAGGATTAACCATGTCGCATAGTAAAGAGATCGCCAACAGAATCATTTTAAAATGAAAACGCTGATACAGTCGTGTCTACAGTGAATGTAAACAGGCGGGACAAAAAAATCAGATATGGTCAAAAGATCAGATCTGTGCATTAAGACTTGCAGTGTAAACGCAGCCTTGCATATATTAACAAATATGAACTGAATGGGTGTTTTACAGTTCCTTTGACTATGAGACTGACAGGTCATTTTGTATGAGGCAGGATCCCTCCCTCGAGTACGGAAAAAGAAACAGTCGGAGTGGCATGTTTCGCATAGTGCCAAAGTTCAAGAAAGAGAAACTCCCCAAGAAGTCCAGTCCACAGTCAGGTAAGTGTGTGTGCGTGTGTGTGTGTGTGTGTGTGTGTGTGTCCGCATTTACTTGAATATCCTCACATGAGACAGACACTAAAATCATGGATTCCTCATGCTTTTTTGCATTCATTGTCATGTAAAACTGTTTTAGTGTTACATTTCATTGGAAAAGATGCAAAAACAGAATTATATATAAAAATAAAAAAAATTGTTCATGATTGCTGACAATATGGGGAACTGTTAAAGGAAGTGATGTCAGATCTCTGAAGCACATGGAGGCAGAGACACACAGCGTGTGTGATTATTTAGAGCGCCATACAGCATGTACATCCTCTTCTGAGAGGACTTTCTGTTCATGTCCAGTGGTCCTCAGTCCAACCCAACCATCCATGAGCACCCCTGCACTCCTCTGGTCATGGTGTTGTCCTGTGAGTCAGAAACAGTCCATGTGTCTACACATGAACAGCAGGCACAAACCAAGGTGTACCGCACAGAAGGGGAACAATAGAAACCGCTTATCCAAACCCAAACACAACATATTGCACACGTGCTACACATGTAACGCTTAAAGGTGAAGTGTGTAATTTCTGGCACTATTAGCACTGAATGGTATTGCGCAAATAATGATTGTTTTCTGAATAAATGTCCCAAATGCTCATTCTGCCTCCTGCCAAACTGAGAGTCCTTCCCTAAACTCTTGTCATTGGTTGAGGTAGAAGTTGACGTTTTAGGACGCTCAAACAAACAGAGCAATGTTTGGAAAGTGCCATAGTGTCTGTTCATAAGGAAGTCAATCTTTCTTCATAAAGTTTGGTTTACACTGCAGCTTATTCTGGCCAGGACCCGCCCATTTAGACAGCAAGAGACTGTGTGACTGACACGTAAAGTGCCCAAGATCCTTAAGGTTTAATGTGCCTATAGGGGGGAATTTATCAAACATATTTGATTTCTTGATTTCAATATAGTTGATGAAGAAAAAATCAGTTTCAACCTCTAAAAATGTGTGTATTATTATTATTAATTAATTAATAATAATAAATATATATTTTTTATTTATGTGCGTTTAGGGGCGGATTAATGTACCTGAAATATTTATAAAATATTTATAGTTGGAGAAAAAATTCAGCCACCAAAAATAGGCAAAAATGTGAATTATCATTGTCGTTAGTGTTTTAGTGTCACCTTTTGCTTTGTTTTGATTGGAAATTATGCAAAAGCGTGTTTTTGAAAAAATATTGTTCATGTATATTGCTAATAAAAATCATTGAATTGTTCATTATTATGAATTATTATTATTAATAACCATCACAATAATGATGCATTAAAAACAATAGGGATGCACGATATATCGGCCACCACACCGGTATCGGCCGATATATGATCATTTTTAATGTTATCGTTATCGGCCGATATATTAAAGCCAATAAATAATGTATTTTTCCTTCAGCTGAGACACTTCAGATACGCACTGTTTCCATTATGTTTTTGAATTGCTTGAAATATGATTGGAATCCCTTCAAAAAAAGGAAAGTGCAACATGTGTTGTCATATAGGCTGCATAAAATTATAATGAGAACATTATAATTGTGTGCTTGGGACATGGCTTTTAATGGTGAGACGTTTGTTTTTGTAATCAGGCTCTCAAAAATTATATACAAATTTGGATTTAGATTTATCGGCCAATATATTGGTAATCGGCTTTCAAATATAAAGAATTATTGGTTATCGGTATTGGCCAAAATGTTCATATAATGTTTTTCATCCCTAAAAAACATTCCTTTCCACCTTTCCAAAGTTGTGGTTACAGAAAAATGTCAACATCTAATTACATTCAAGTACACAGAATATGTGATCAGAATTACGTCTGTCCAAAAGTCCTGCTCAATACACAATCTTGGAAACAAAGCAGAATTGATTTTTATATTTTTTAAGTTATATTTATATTTATTCTCAAACTAAATTTGATCAGTGCAGATTTGATGGCACTATCCTCGAGCGATTCATTCATCCTTCGTATCAAAACAAATTACACAATCACCTTTAATCCTCCCTGAAATCTCAATACTCATCAAATACTTTGTACATACTCTCCAAAAAAGCATTGCGAAGGAGTCAAAATAGTGTTTAAGCTACTGTCTCTGTCACACTCTTAAACTGAACGTAGTTTCGCTCTTGATTTGATGTGCATGTCTGTTACGGGGATTGAACACGACAACAACGACAACAGAGTGCAGTGTATGTCGGTCCTGCCGGCGGACGGTCTGAGCGCAGGACTTTATGAGCGTTATAGGTCGCACAGGCTTCAGCCTCCCATTCCCTCTTCCTCCTGCTGTCTCTCCTGTCTCTGTGTCTGCTGTTAATGGGATAATGGTGGACGTGCCACTGTGATAACCTGCATGCCAGAAACGCCTCTGGGTGTGCCAGTGACCAAACCGAACCTGTTTAACCCTCTCTTTGCCAGCTGCCGCCGCCACTTCTCTCTGTGTCTTCTCTTTCCTGTTTGATTTATTTTTTGGTCCCCTTTTCCTTTTGTGGTGTTTTTTTTTTTTGACTTGTTCCTCCTCTCGGCCTGACCCTGTTTGCCTGTGTTCTTGCGAGTGAACGGGGGTTGGACACTGAAGGGGGCTTCTCGCTCTGTACTTGTGTAGTTCAGAGGTGGGGCACTGAGGAGGTTGCCGCCTGGCTGGAGCAGCTCAGCTTGGGGGAATACAAAGACACCTTCATCCGCCACGACATCCGCGGCTCCGAGCTCCTGCACCTGGAGAGGAGAGACCTCAAGGTATACACACAACCCCTTTCTGTGCCTCACCATGTCCCTCAGAACAACCCAAAACATTCTTTTCTCTGTCCATCTCGCTCTTTGACTCTCTCTCTCTCTCTCTGTCTCTCTTTCTGTCATCTTTACCTGTCACCCTGTTTGCTATTTTGTGCTGCACTGCTCTGCTTGGCTTCCTCTGTGCAAGTGTCATTCGGATCTCAAATTACTTACACGAGTAGCCACCTTGACGCACACGTAGGGTTATTTTAAGTCGGCTAGGCTCGAAAGACGCCAGCGCGGCTGATAGGCAGCCTCACACCGACATGCCTCTGTTTGTGTAGCTCATGAGTACAGTGAATATGTTTGTGTGTGTGTGTGTGTGTGTGTGTGATTTGGTGACAAATCAGGCCCTGTTTACACCTGGTATGAACATCCATCTCGGGTGATGTGATCGTAAGGGGAATATCTTTGATTTCTTGACTGCACTTTTGTTCAGAAGTTTGGGGTTTGGTGAGATATTAATGCATTAATGAAATAAGTGTGTTTTGCTCACCAAGGCTGCATTTATTTAATCAAAAATACAGTAGAAGCAATAATATTGTAATCACACAAGCTCAAAATACCTGATACACTCGCTCAACTTTACTGTAGTAAACGCTGCACAATGGCAAGTGGAAATACTGGTTTAATTCAGCCATACATGTTTGAACCAGAAACTGATTCAGAAGAAGTGGAAGAGTGAATTATACAGGCTTGTATACAAAGTCATTGTATCAGAATGGTAATGCATTTTATGTATCACTCTTTACAACAACGGACACATAACAATAATTAATATGATTAGCCTTTTACTTGACTACATTATCAAACAGCTAATAATGTGTTGCTAATGTTACACAAACCATGTTCCCATTCGCCATCTCAGAGTCAGACCTTAGAAATGCTTTTTACAACTCAGAACGTCAGTGGAGAACAGCATATAGTTTATCATAACATCGTAATATATATCATATACATAATTCACCCACTATATGGTTAAATGTACCTGATTTTTCATATCAACCGAAAAATATCCCAGGATAACCTGGCTTCTCTTGAGACTCCAATAGTTAGTGATATGCTAATGCCCGCCGGCACGTTGATGTGATTGGTTACAAGGTAGTTTGTGATGTCAGAAACGCCAGCGATTTCTTTGGTTCACTGCAGTTTTAAGGTGAAAATACTCAGCAATTGTGTCGACATATGAATTTGCACATGGTTTGTCTTAAAGCATATTAAAAACGTCATGTAGACATATAAACAACAGTAAAAACTTGATTTTCAACACAGGGGATCTTATATATTCTTGTGAAAACCCTGATGCAGTTTTTTTTTTAGGATTCTTTGATCAATAGAAAGTAAAAAACAGCATTTATTTGAAATAGAAATCGTTTGTAACATTATAAATGTCTTTACTGTCACTTTTCTTGCTGAAGAAGTCACTTTTGGGGAAGATGGGGAAGAACCCCATCAAACTTTTGAACATCACTCAATATAGCAAGTACATAAAAGTCAGCACATTTTTGCAAGAAATGTGAAGTTTGAAAAACTATCTGCATTATTTTAGTCGAGTAACGATTTTCGCAGATTTATTCACTAAAGACATTTTAATCCATTTGTATCACTGCATATTACAGTGGTTCTCAACTGGTGAGTCAGTTTACATGACAACGATGTACTAAAAATGGAAAAGTTTTTCCATTGCATTTTTGAAAAGTTTCATATACAGATAACAGCGTTGTTAAAATGATCCTCGTTCACACAGATCTGCGAAAAGACACTGTATCATGTATGCCAGGCCAGTAGTTGGCGACGTCACTTTGTTGTTTTGGTTGTCAAGTACTCGCGCATGCCTATAGACTGAACATGTAATACGCATTCACAGGCTTTTCTGACTACCTCTGCATGAAGTTTGAGTGTTCAAATCCCAAACCAGACTTCATGTACACCTGTATTTAGTGCTGTTCACTTGTGAATAGATCTCCTGAGGCTGATGCTAATATGAGCTGTAAACAGGGCCTTAATTACAGCATTTATTCGGTTATAGCTGTATAGTGGAGCTATTTTAAACAATAAAATTGTGTAGGATTATCAATTGAATGGTCTAATATATTATACATTTTAACACAATGATAGAGCACAATAAACATCCTCACCAGAAACTCAGTGATGCTTTCATGTACATTTGTTGAAGAAATAAATATCCTAATGCATTCAATAAATGTATTATAAATCCTTGTGAATCACACCTCCCAATGTTGACGGATTACACAATGGGTTCATGAGTGTTGCGTAGTGCTGAATGTTTATGTGTAAGGTTTTCTGGTCACACTTATCACAAGCACTAGAGAACCTTGGACTGTGCCATTTTTACTCCTCTGTTATGTCCTCCCATTTCAAATGTCCCTGCCATTTTTCTGGTTTAACCTCATTCTGTCTTAAGGGATGTCCTCAAATAGATAAAAAAAAAAAACATTATCAGGACAGAAATAGATCTGAGTGTTTCAACTGTAAACCAATCAAGCTCAAATTCATTGATATTGTGGGTTAATGGGGAATTTGCTGTGTCATTAGATCTGCTGCATTGTTTTAACCCGAGGTTAACCAAACAATCAATATTGGTGATATAATGGCCAGAGCTGAAATATCTTAGAGAGCAGAGTAGATGATGACCGATATAATGCTGATATATTATAGTTACAATATATATATATATAAAAAAAATGAAATAAATGGACACTCATACACAATATATCTGTGTAATGCCTTATTTAGATTAGCCTAACTTCCACTAGATGTCACCTTCCTGTGGTTTTATCTCAAACCTACTTCTTAGATGGTTTCATTATACTTTGGGTATACACTTGAGGAAGGGATTTATAATCATTTTAAATTGACAATCAGTTAACTGATTGCTATTTATTGCTAATACTGCAAAACACACATGCAAGACTAATCACATAGTTTGAATGAAATATAAATATTCCTACTTAAAGGGGTAATTCACCACTGGCTTTTATTAAAATTTGGCTGAATTTGCAGTAGAGCGGTGTTTTGCGTGACTAGTGAAAAAAGGGGCTGTGATGTTCCATTTATCAAAAAGGTAGGGAAACTTCAACACCTATAATGCACTAGTTCACAATGTCTGTGAACAGGGATACAAAAATGTGGAGGAATCTTTAGTTTTCATAGAAACCCTGAAGCTGTCAAAAGTCCACCAAAAGGCCCCAAATAATGTGTTTTACATCATCCGAGTTTTGTGGACAAAAAAATGGGGATGCCTCGGTACGGGTAACACGGTAAACATTGTTCATTTAATACTACTGACATTGCAACAGAACTAAGCTGGTTGAAAATCGTACCCTTTAAGAAATGTGAGTATTGATTTATAAATAAGTGATTTATTACAGTTAATATGCTAATAATATTGATAAAAAATACAGATACAACACCTTGCCCAATAAAATTCTCTTGCATGGAACGTAAAATATTTGAATGCTATTTTAATATATATATATGTGTGTGTGCGTGTGTGTGTGTGTGTGTGTGTGTGTGTGTGTGTGTGTATGTTTCAAATTTAATATAAATATTTACATATATTTGTACATATATTTGACTTTTGAACTTAAGCCAAATTTGCTTACACTTTTTTAAAGTTTCCCTTTTACAGTGTAGATACACAAACAAGTGGACATATTAATTAACATGTACTTACTTTAGGGTAAGGGTTTAGTTTAGTGTAGGGTTAGTTGCTTGTAATTATGCATAAATTGCTGTTATTACTATAGTACTGTAAGTACATGTAAGATGTGTAACAAGTACACTGTAAAATAGTTAAGTGTTACCCCAAATTTAATTTCTTTGAACGTGTGCTACTCTGAAATTGACAGTTGAACTTGGATTAAACTTGGGTTAAGCTGCAGCTAAGTTGGTTTATGATATCTATAGTGCAATAAAACAATTATTCAGTAAAACAAAAAATCCAAAAGTGATTGTAAGTATCAAAAATGTATTGTTTTGTTTGTCGAAAATCAGAAAAATACAATTTGTGTGTGTTTTCTTGCCCTTGATCCTCAATCTTCTATGTACAATATTCAGTGAGCTGAACAACTGGTGTGAGCTCTCTGAATGCCTCATTCTGAGTTCACTTCTGTTTGTCTGATTCCACTAGGATCTGGGGATCTCGAAGGTGGGTCATATGAAGAGAATTCTCCAGGGAACTAAGGACTTGGCCAAGAGTTCGATGGTGGACCTGTGAGACGTCAACACACATTCCGTTCGTGAGCGAAGAGGAGTTGAAGCGGAGCTCCGGTGTGGGAGACGCTTTTCTGGCGTCGATTCATGTAGGAATAGCTTGTAGGAAAGCTAGGAATGTTTGTTTTAGAAGCGAGTGCTGGTGCCAAATCGACAAGGATTGTGTCCGAGACTTTTAGACCCATAGAAAAGCCATTCCTCACTTATTGCATCGACGGCACAATCAGGTATGCAATTCTCATCGTGCACGCGACCTCCGGCCTCTTTAAAAGATCCAAATCAAGTAGCAGTACAGGACTTCCAAACAGCGTTTTCTCCGAGAGGAGCTCACTGGCTCTTTGCCTTGCGGTAGATGGCAACAACAGGAGGGCGATGTGATGTGTCAGCAATATTCTGCTTTTGACAGCACTGTTTACATTTTAAGGAGACGGGGAAAAGACTGATGGAGTATCGCAATCAAACGGCAATCATCGTAGTGATATGCGGTGCAGTCCAAGAAAGGTCAAAAGGGGTTTCCTTCGACAGTGACATACTGATGCATGGTATGCTTGCTATATTTGGATAGCTATTTTACTGCATGATCTGCGTCTTGTTTTTTATTGTACAAACTAACACTTGAACAAGTTTTATATGGATTTAGTATAATGCCATTTGTTACTACTGAAGCATCCCTTTTGGTCCAAGTAGACTGCTGATTTGTTTCTATTTAACTGTCTGCATGGAAACCTTGTGTCAAAAGCAGTGTCACGTGCCATATTTATTGGTAAGAAATGTTTTAACTTTACAGTAGGACGTTAGGTAAGTCGGCATCGCGGTGAATCACGTACCAAAGTGAATGTCCCCCGAATTTCCACAACTTTAAATCCCCCCCCCTGAAATATTCTTCAAAAAATCTGTAACATCCACACGACATCTGTTTGTGGCTTAAAACGTATTATTATACATTAGTTGAAATAGGACTTCTATTGTTTTGAATAAGAAACTTATTGCAGTTGACCTGCAACGTTACATAGTTGATATTTGCTGAGTTCAGGAACCCAGTGCAAGTTCTATAGGATCATCTACATTTGGTTGGTGGCATTACAGGGTATAAGAGATGTTTGTTAATATATGCACTGTATATACGTTAACTTCAGTTATGAGTAAAGCCTTTGTATAATAGAGCGCTTACATGATATTATCAGATGGCACATTTATTTGTGTATAGAGCACCATAACACCTTTGTGAATTATGACGTTAAGTAATCGCCTTTACACGTTAAGTGCTGTTGTACTCTATGGAAGGTGCAATATTGTTTTATTTTGATACGTTTCTTCTCTATTAAGCTTTATTATGTGAGGTTTTTCCATGGAAAACTAAAAAGATAAACTTCACACACTCCTTTTTTTCTTTTTCTTTTTTCTTTTTGGATTAGGGTGGACTTAGGGTCAGACAAATCATGCCATGTTCTCTCCAGAATTCATAAATCTTCCATTAGCAAATTGCTGATCCTGTCTAACCGTGCTTCCAGGATAATTTGCTTGACGGCTGGATGTTCCCTCACACTGACTATAAAACTGTTGTGCCTCTATTTTTTTTTCTGTTAAATGGAAAATTTCAAGTCACATGGGACTCATAACAGTGGATTTTAGTTTATATTATAATGTTTCTCTAGAGGGTGTTCGAAAACATCAAAATAGTAGTTGATTCTGTATATATACAGGGAGAAAGAGTGTCGGAAAAAGTTCCCTACCAAGAAATGCAATTCTACCCACAATTTACCTGAAGTGAGAATTCAAACAAATGTGGAGAACGAGCACAGGCCTGGAGGACTGGGTTTGGTCTCTTGGTCAAAACCAAGCAGGATGTTTTTAGAAAGAAAAATACACATTTGAAGAGTTCAGTGAGAGTTTAGTCATTATATCAAACGATAGGACTAAAAATGAGACTCGATTCATGACAGCATTCATTAATCAATAATTGATTGCATTACTGTTGGTTTACATTCAACATGGCGCCAAACGTAGAGCTGAATAGTTTATTGTACACACATAACCAAAAAAAAGTCATTAATATGATCAAAAACCGCATACAATATAGATAATATTGTAAATGCACAAACAGTAGAAGTGATTTTTACACTTTTTCTAGCTTGTGTGTTTGGTTTCTAAATGTCAGTTGAGTTTTATGCTCTCGGCAGCCAATAATTCACCACACAAAACACATTGTGGTCGGCACAAACCATGTTTATTCTTGTTGTAAGTGAACCCGTATTTAATGTTGTTTGGCCTTGTCCGTATTGGCAGCTGCGTAATATGTCTAGCTCTTGCCAAACGAAAGACGAACTTAATACCGTAGAGTTTGATTGGGCGCGTAATGCTGGACGCACAAAATTAAAGATGAGGAAAACATTTCGTCTTCGCTTCTCTATTTCTATTTCTGTCCTAACTATACACAATTATATAGTTGATTGGTTCCAATCAATGATTGGTTCCCATCCCATTAAGTGTCTTTAACTACTATGTACTAACATTTCAATTAATCCTTTGATACAAAGCACGTATTGTGTACATACATGATTTTACATTATGCTTACATTTAAAAAATACCTGCATGTAATTACAGCTGTAGTTAATTTCTGTATAATTACACCGTTGCACCTTCCTTTAACCCTTAAAGGGATAGTCCACCTGAAAATGAAAATTCCGTCGTCATTTACTCACCCTTATGTTGTTCCAAACCTGTACGAGTTTCTTTCTTCGGCTGAACACAAAAGAAGATATTTTGAAGAATGGTGGTAATCAAACAGTTGACGGTAGCCATTGACTTCCATAGTAGGGAAATAAAAAATACAATGGAAGTCAATGGCTGCCGTCAACTTTCTGGTTACCAACATTTTTTAAAGTATCTCATTTTGTGTTCAAAGAGGAAGAAACTCATACAGGTTTGGAACAACATGAGAGTGAGTAAATTATGACAAAATCACTATCCATTTAACCCACCAATACAATATGAACTCAATAAGCACATTGTACCCAACATTATTATTATTTTTTATGTAAGTACATAGTACTTAAAGACATCTGATATAAACTGTGACCGTTGAGAGCAGTTGAGAACCACTGGCGTCCATAATAAAGGCACAACAGTGCAGACTACAGACTAGCCTGCTTTTTTCAGCAATCAAAATTGTGGTTTTAATTGGAAACTTATTGTCTCTCACTTCCCGTCTTTTCTCAGAAGTGAGATCCTGCTGAGGTTTCAGTTTCTGTCTGTTGGCATTATTGGTTGGCTGTTTAATCCATCAGCAGTTTTTCAAGTTTTACACATCCCCTCTCCTTTTTTTATTTAAAAAAAACTATATTTTGGCCAATTTAATGCTTTCAACTACCACTAAGTGTGCATTACTCTCTGTTTAACACAATTTACCAGGTCTAAATTCATCCCACAGACATTTTCTCCAAAATCAGTGCAGAAAATGTTGTCTAGTCATTGGGAACAGGAAAAAAAAAAAACCCTATCATGCTGTGATCATATCCGACAATCAAATGGTGCATTTAAAGCAACGGTTCTGTTTGTGGTTATATGACATAATATCAAAACGCAGTTGCACGTATCTCCACGCATTCCGAAACACCAATGAATGTAGTGATATGCTTTTCAAATATGACCACATTGCTAAAGGTAATTTCCCCAACTAGCTAGAATCATTACCAAAGACACAAGATGAATTTGAGAACACTTGATGCTCACATTATGAAGCGCCCTGTTTAATTGGCCTTACACGATCTCTGTTTGACAGCTGTAGCAGATCGACCTTGTCTATGGTGCCTCTGTACAGTTCATTTGTTCACAACAGACTTAAAACACTCAAGTGCAGTCTTCCTCTCATGCCACACTGAATACATGTGCACATGATCACATGAACCTCAGTTCTCAAGCCACCACATGAGTGTTTTTCATTGGACTATATAAGTGGCGGTGGGCTTCGGCTCATCGACGATGGCGAACGTAAAAAGCTGTAAACTGCCTGGTTTTTCTCAAAAACAAATTCATTTTGAGGAACTTGTAGAGCAAGGTCACATATCTTTGACATGATTTATATCCATTTAAGAGAAGTGCGATGTGAGTTTCATTTGTTTACATTGTGTTTACAATGGCACAGTTTCATTTTTAAGACTACATGTATAGGTATATTTACAATACTTGCATATTTATTAAGGTTAAACAACTGATGTGTATGTGTTTTCACTATTGGGATATAATGTTACGGTAGTCACTTGTATTGATATCTGGATGATTTTGGTAAGTAGTAGGTAATTTTTATGACTACTAAGTGACTGTTTTCTGTGCCTTTTTATCGTAGATGCATGGTTAACTATTTATTACAATATGGAGGTCACTGAGATGTGTATTTTTGTATCCTGATTAAATAAGTGTTTCGATTTCGATGTACATTTTGAGGTGGTAAAATGCTGCCAGTTGATATCTTCCTTCTTCAATAAAACTGAATGCTTACACAGTACACTTTGCTTTGTCGTGAGTGTTTGACTGATTCACTTGAATTTGTATGCGTACATTGAATGGAATATGAATGTGCATTAACACACCACTAAATTACCACAATGGAATTATATGGAACTATTATATATGTATAATATATGGAATTATTTTTCAAGACTGCTACGGTATTACGGTAAGGATTTCGATTGGGTGTTTGACAACATTATTCAATTGTGCTTGAATACACAATAACTGTGCACGTATGTGTATTTAAACAGAATATTTTAATTATCTTAATTGAATATTTTTGATTTAGCCTAGGCCCCCTGCAATACCTTCTTCAGCCCACAGGGGGACTTTTGGATGCATTGAACTAGTGTTCACTACCTCAGGGAAGATGGTCCTTATGAAGAGATGCTCATCTGGCTATATAAAGACTATGGTAACACTTTACTTGAAGGGGTGTGCATAAGACTGACATGACACCTTCATAATCATGACATGACACATTTTATGGTTGTATGCATGTTAATGACAATTGTCATTAAGTGTCATTCGCTCAGTTATGTCATTTTTAATGCAAAGATGACATTGTTTGAGATGTCTTTGTTATGACAACTTGACATAAACCAATACATCATAACCTGAACACCATAGACATGACATAGCAGATTAATCATCAAACTTAAGAAACTACTTTGCTTTTTGGGTTAACATTACATTATATTTCTGACCACTTTTTTTTCCAGTGGTACAAATTGAATTTGTCATTAAAATGTCATTAAGTGTTAATACTGTCAAATTATTTTATGACTAATTCTGGAATACTGGGGGGAAAAAAGTGGTCAGAAATATATTCATGACAGTTATAATGGCCTCATGACAGCCAGTGTCAAAATCAACCACATGACAGTTTAATGTAATGTTAACCCATAAAGCTAAGTAGTTTCTTAAGTTTGATAATTAATCTGCTATGTCATGTTTAAGACACGTTTATGACATGTTATGATGTATTGGTTTATGTCAAGTTGTCATGACAAAGACATCTCAAACAATGTCATATTTGCATAAAAAATGTAATAATTGAGTGAATGACACTTAATGACAATTGTCATAAACATGCATAAAACCTTCTTCACGTTCATGACGTGTCATGTCATGATTATGAAGGTCATGTCAGTCTTATGCACACCCCTTCAAGTAAAGTGTTACCAAGACGATTCATTTGCAAATGTATATTTACAGCTACTGTTCTCTGATATATCTCTGATCCATACTACAGACACTTCAACTGAAGAACATTTCATTTATGTACAAATTCAGTTTCAGATTACACAGATTCATGTTTGAGACAGACATCTGGTGGTAAAATGAATGTGAGGAATGTAACAATCAGGTTCAGAAAGTAAGAACCCCCATTAATTTTCTCAATAGGCAAACTGATATTAAGTTTAAAACATCAAGTGTTGTTAAGTGATGAAATATGCTTCTGTAGAAGCCATATGGTTGATAAATAAAGGGATAGTTCACCCAAAATGTCATGATTTACTCACCGTCAAGTTGTTCCAAACCTGTATGAATTTATTTCTTTTGCTGAACACAAAAGAAGATATTTTGAAGAATATGGGTTACCAAACAGTTGATGAGCCCTATTGACTCCCATAGTATTTTCGCCATACTATGAAAGTCAATGGGGTACATTAACTGTTTGGTTACCCATATTTTTTCTAAATATCTTCTTTTGTGTTCAGCAGAAGAAATTCATAGGATTGAAACAACTTGAGGGTGAGTAAATCATGACAGAATTTTCATTTTGGGTGAACTATCCCTTTATTTATCAACCTTTTGGGTGAACTATGCCTTTAAAGTCAGCATGAAACAGAAGGTGTGATAATCTTTCCTTCCCTATATTGTCATACATATATATATGCTATAACAGCTTTACGAACAAGAAAAAATGTTGGGCAAGACTTGATTTTGTCCATGTTGAATTGATTGGATCATCACAGTTTGATACTGCTGTGATCTCATGTGAGTGACAGGTTGTACCGCCGCCCTCTTGAAGATCTGCAAGTGCATGGTATGGAAAGTTATTTTTATTAAAGGATTTGAGGGCACAAAAAGAATGCGCACCAATAAATCATTTATAATAAACACTGCCACATTCCATAAAAAAAATAAAAAAAACAGGAATTTGATTCCATTTTGATTTCCATGGTGACAGAACTACACTACCCATAATCCTGAAAAAAGATCAACCAATAGAGAACCTGGTGTTACCATGACATAAATTGATGAATTTAATTGACAAAAACATATTGTTAAATGCTTAGTGGTCATAAAAATAGCTTTTGCTTTTTTATATAGTAAATTAAGGCAACCTTTATCATCATTATCCAATAAATTCATCAAACTGTGACTGCTAGCCTGATATTTCCATGGTAATATATCCCAAAGAGAAAGTGAAACGACACAAAGAATATTAAAAAAATAAAATACTACATTAAATTAAAATTGTATTTATTTATTAATGTTGCATGTGTATCTTACTCCCATCAGTGACTCTGCGCTCAACTGTTCTGAACCGCCGCTCGGGGTTTGATTATTCCGCCTGCTCGTCTTGTTTTCATGAAATGAACGGACGGAGGTAAGAGCAACTAGCTGTCCACTGCACGGCTCTGTCACTACAAGGTGAGACGCGCTTCATTTTCATTTGCATGTCATTTTCCAGTATAAATCACAGAGCAGTTATAAACCCATTGATTGGTGTTAGAGATGCGGATCAAGACTGATGTTATCACAGGCCTGATGCTAATGCGCGAGCCAGCTGCGTCTGTAATGACATCATCAGGCTTTAACATTAAACCGCACATAAATAAACACATTCCTGATAATGCTTTCACATGCATAATTCTTAAAGAAACTCCGCGGTAATTCATGTAAGTCACGCTGCCTGTACCGCGACGACGCCTGAAAATGAAAACAATGAATCATCAAACCGAAAATGAGAGGTGAGTATCAGATATGACATATACGTGACTGCAGATTAACTGACATCTTGAAGAGCTTCAAAAGGTTTCTTATAATAGTCAAATGGCGGTTTGTCATGGTAATCTGCGGTTGTCAGAGCTGGGGGGTTGTGGTGTGTTGTATTTTAACACGTTTTGAAGCATAATTGACAGTTGCAAATAAGGATTGTAATTCAGGGTATTATATATGAGGCAAGAATGATGTGCATTACGCTTTGTACACAGCCACTCCCCTTCATAAGCTGGGAACAGCGAGTGAGAACAGTGAGATCTCATAAACATCTGTTGGTTTCAGGAAATCATTTGACCCTGGTGATGCTCTCAGCACAGATCACATGCAGCAGCCAACGCCATCACTTGCTCATGTTAAAGTCACCATGAAATCAAAATTGACTCTTCTTTGTTTTTTTTAATGGAATATTTCAGTATTATAAATGATTTATCTGTGCACATCATTTTTTTTATTATTATTCATGTGCCTAATAACTTCCCCTCCCTCTTGCAGCAACATCTCTTCTCTTCTCTGATGATGTGTTTACTGACTCGAGGGCGGGACAACCTGTCACTCACATGACATCACAGCAATAGCAAACCACATTGATCCAACCATCCAGTGAATTCCCAATTGACAAAATCAAGTCCCGCCCTACGTTTTTTTTCTTTCTCGGTTTCACCCGGATAGGAAGAAGAGACTATCACAACTTCGGTTTCGTGTCGACTTTAACCGCTGGGGTTCAGGCTTGCAGTAAACATACTTTTTTTTTGTGTGCGCTGAATTCTTAGAAATATTGTTTACCTTTGCAGTCCCCACCCACACACAGTCATGCTGAAATGCATCAAAGTCTGACCTATTTCAGCATTCAGGTGTGAGCACTTGTTTAGCTGCACTAAGCAGGATTCAGTTCTGTGGAAATGCTCTGGGCCAACAGAAATGGAGAGAAAAACCCCACAATTTTTTTTCTTTATTATGTCATTTCAAACTTGTTGACACAGAAGAACGTATTGTGTAGAATGTTGGTAAATTGTATATCGCCACTAGTTTCCATCTCTTCCAAATTACTGTAGTTATGGCGTGAACGCAGCATAAGCTCGTTGTTTTAGTTCAGGAGGAACTGTAAAAGGTGGCTGCTGTTTCGGTTGCGCTGTTCAGTGACTGGCGTCTGTCTAATTCTGCGTAGCACGAAACGCGCTGATGACGAGTGTCATGAGGTGCGCAGAGGTATGAAAATACATACACAGACAGGCAGGTTGGACATCTTTTTGCTTCAAATCAAAGTGTGTCATGTTGTGATTTACCTCGTTGCTGGTTTGTGTGGTTCACTGCTTATAACGCTTTAATGAAGACTTTTTAAGAGGAAAATGAGTGGGGAAAAATACTTCTGGAACCAAGGCCATTATGAACTCATGCCATGTTTGTTTTCTAGTAAAAACAAACTTGCCATCTCAGTTCATAGGCCTTAAACTTGTTTGTCAGGCCGTGAACAAATGGTGTATTATAATTAATCTGAGCAAGCATTCAAGGAGAGATTTAGTTCTGAGGCCTTATTAACCCACAATAACAGATGGATGCACTCATCCAAACTGCTACTCGAGAGGTAGCCTTCTGCATGTGACAATTGCTTCGTATTTTATCAGATTCTGTTTCAAATCCCTCTTCGCTTCTTTCACGCAAGCTTCTGCAGTCACAGATAAGATCTCACTGCTACAGCACACTGTTTCGGTTCAGGCTATGTGAGAATGTGATAACAGCCTGACATTGGGCCGTCATATAGCCTTGACCTACATTTTTCCAACATATTGGTATACCGCACGCGCACAGATGGCCCAAGATAATTTGACTGCTGTAGATGGCCCAAGATAATTTGACTGCTGTGGGCTGTATAACGTTAAAGATACGGACTTGTTCAACTTTCACTGTTTAGGTAGTTTTCAGTTTTCTCATATTTGCCCCTGTGTTTCTCTCTTACTGGAGCAGTTGGAAAGCCCATGTGTTACCCATAAGTCATGTGATCTCTAACATAATCCAACTTAAAGGCGTAGTTACCTCAAAAATTCAAATTCTGCCATTTACTAATATACAAGTCGTTCCAAATTTTCTTTCTTTTGCAGAACATGACAAAAGACATTTTTCAAAATGATTAATCTGAGTGAAAAGTCAATGGGGTCCAAATCTTTATTACCTTTAATTCTTCATTTATTTATTTTTGTATTGCAAACCTTGTTTACACTCGGTATGTGAAAACGACCTAAACACTAATTGTGGTCGGTCTGAGTGAATCCAATTTGATTTCTGTTTATATGAACTCTAAATGTTGTGAACCGAAAGCCACTGCGACAATGTCTTCAGAGTATAATTGTTGTTTTTGCTGTGACATAACCAAAAATGCTGACATATATGTCAGAAGAGCATTTTTAGCAAATATTTAGTAAGTATTCAGTCTCATCCACTGACCAGTTTCGCAAGACATGAGAAATTAATAAAAGTGCATAATTCGTATGACATAAAACGTATGTAAACATGCAAATCATGGCGCTGCGCGTGTACAGGAATGTTTGAATCTGATTAATAGATAATAGATTAATGAAATAGTCCGATTCAAGCGTTTACACCATCCCTTTGAGTCCAATCGAAATTTCAGTCAGATCGATTGAGGTGTTTAACACGAAGGCTTTTCAGTCCAATTGAGCTATCAATCTGATTATAAATGGATTATTTAGGTGCATGTAAGAGTAATGTGGATTGAATTGTTGGTAGCTAAAATGAAAATGGTTGATTAATTCAACCCAAACTTCTCTCTTGAAGGAGAGGATAACCTCCTGTCCAGCCCTGCAACGTCATGGACGCCTGTGCACGGATCAGAGGGGTCCCGTTAAAGAGCCGTGCCACTATGAAGAAAGAGGTATGTTGTCTACTGCTTTTCTGCTCAAACATTTGTTGCATGAATTTTTTTGAATCTCCTGTAATTTCTAACAAGCTTTATGTTGGTTTGAGCAGACCATCCGCGAGGGCTCCAACCTGTGCCTGAAGAGCCTGTTGAAACACAAGAAGGAGCTGTGCAATGTGGTAGTGGAGCTGCATAACAAAGAACCACAGTTTTTATCAGAAGTAAGGGTCACACACTGCCATGCATTTCAGACTTCCATATGTATGTTTTTATATGCATGCTTGTGGAATCAATGTCACAGTTAAAGGGATAGTTCACCCAAAAATGAAAATTCTGTCATCATTTATTCACCCTCATGTCGTTCCAAACTTTTAAGACTTTCGCTCATCTTTGAAACACAGATGAAGATATTTTGATGAAATCTGAGAGCTTTCTGTTCATAAAGTTCATAAAGAGATCGTAAGACTAATCCATATGAATTGAGCAGTTTAGTTTACATTTTCCAAAAGAGACATGATCGCTTTATATGATGAACAGATTGAGTTTAGGCTTTTATTCACATATAAACATTCAGCAACACACACATCAGATTGGTAAACGGAAGCTCAAGCATGCTCGTTTGACGTGCAGAAACCATTGAGGTTCGTTCTCGTGTTATGCAACATGTTTGAGCTTCCTCAAGAACCAATGAGGTTTGGTCAAGCAAGTTTCGGTTGAGCTTCTGTTTATGTTTGCTGATTAATGTTTATATGTGAATAAAAGCCTAAATTCAGTCTGTTCATCATATTAAGTGATTGTGTCTCTTTGGAAAATTTGAACTGAACAGATATTGATTAGTTTATGGATAATGGACATATGGATTAGTTTTATAATCTCTTTATGAACTTTTCGAACTGAAACTGTGAACTAACCCTTTAGGAATATTCTGGGTTAAGTACTAGATAAGCGAAATCTTGTCCTTCTTGTTCCCCTTTTTCTTTTTCTTTTTTTAAATTGAGAGAAATTTAGTTTATTAGCTTATTTGTACGACTTTCATCAAGCTTATCCGTAACCGTTAAACATTTCAGTAGTATAGTTGCAAGATGGAAGCATAATGTGTTAACATATTAGTGTGAAATAAAATCGCATACTAATTTCTTCACATTTCTTTGTTTTAAATCCTTCAAAAATGGCCACACTTACTTCCATTGTAATTGCCCCACCATAACCTTGATTTTTGCTTTGTCGATGAACTGAACTTATTGAACCCCCAATATTCCTTTGATTGAATAATGCATACAAGATGTGTCAGTTTAAAGGAACACCACCCATTTGCATTAAGCTTTGCAATGTTAGAAACCCAGTCATACTATTGAATGGTCGTGCAACATTTTCTCATTTTCCCCTGAGACGAGAGAAATCTGTATTTACCTCTTTACACTTCCTCCTACAATGACGCAAAAATCGTAATTTTGCGTCATTGTAGGAGGAAGTGTAAGAGGGGGGGATTTCTGTTAAGACTACAAGCACTAGATCCACCCTTTCAAACCCGCCCATAGGGGGTTGGAGCAAATGCGCTAACAGACCTATCACAGATCAGTGCCAGTGTGTTTGATTTCACCAGCAGAAACCTGTAGAAAACATGGACGAAGAAAGCTGAGTAGTAGGGGTTACCATACACTTTTTCCCGGACATGTCCGGCCGTCGAGATCAACAAAAATGTCCGGGATTCAGCTTTTGCTTTCTGCGGTCGCCATTCATTGTTTACATGCTCACCTTTTGTTTCAATCTAACTGAATTCATTCCGATTGGTGAATCTGAATGTAGTGTTTACATGAACGCTAAACAAGTGATCGGTTGATGTGCGTTTTACCATTGCTAAGAAGATTCCCGCTCCTCCGTGAGAGATACGAGACCAGTGCCTCACAGGTGTCGGTCATCAGTAATCACGCCACCGGCCTCGCGCCGTTCTCCCGCGCCCCTCAGCCTCGTACTGCTCGCCACAGTACACATGATGAATGGCGACTGTAGAACGCAAAAGCCGAATCCCGGACATTTTGGGCGATCTCGAAATTACGGGCAAACTCGTCACGGAGACTCACTCGTAGCCTAGCCTTGCCTTGTTGTTTTCAACTGCGCTCTCTTACCGGTAGGCGTGGCTTGGGAGTGGCCTCCTAGGGCAACGAAACAAGTGCATTCTGGGAGTTGTTGTCTTTCATCCACATAAGCCAAAAATACATTTTCTGGCTTTTCTCAGTCTAGAAAGCTCCAAATTCAAAAATAATTTCACATTTCTTCTACATAAATGACCTATTTTAAATACACATTCATCTTTCCAGCGGTGGAATGTTCCTTTAAACGTTTTGTGACCTCTTTTTGAGCTGAGTGATTTTGAAAGCCTCCATGACAAAAGATATTGGCGATAAGATAGCGTTTAGAGGCAACTGGGACAGTGCAGACTGTTGCATCTCACCTCATTATATACATGAGCGCATCTCACGAGGCTTGAGTGAATCATCAAATTCAAAAAAAGAAAGAAATTGCAGTTGCAGTGCAGCTTGTTTCCTTTATGTTGAGGTAAACGAAATTCACTTATAATGTGCATTTGAAAAAGCAACACGTGCCAAACATTTCTCCATACTTGTAATGAGAAGCCTTTACAAACCTGCTCTTGTCCAACAAAGGAGAACTTTTACTCGAGTGTTTACGGTGACCGGAAGGGGACATAAGCTGTGTTCGAAATCAACCCTTTTACCCTCATTCACTATTCCCTACGTTACTCCACTAATATAGTCCACTTGAGGGAGTGAATGAAAACAAGGGAGTGAATTCGGACACTGACTGCGCTGGAAGGGTTGCTGCTTTTACATTTACATTTTTGCATTTGGCAGACGCTTTTATCCAGAGCGACTTGCATTGCATTTCAAGGTGCACATTTACATTCTTATCTTATCAGTGCCTTATTTAAGGGTATAGAGGGCGATTTTTAATTCCCACGTCTTGCCAGAAGATGGCTGAATCATCCATCCATCCATTTTGCAAACCACTGGTCCAATGTGGCTGGAGCGTAAAATCAAACAGTTATAAAAAATTCTTTTTACTTGATTATTAAATTGTTTAATTGAGATTTATACATTTCCATGACAGAGCTCAAGATAAATCTTTTCATGATTACTGAAGCTACCAGTTTGCTAAGTTTCAAATGATTATTTAAACAGCAAGCACAAACTATGCAAAAACGGCAACCCTTCCGGTACACTTAGTGTCTGAATTCACTCACTCGTTTTCATTCTCTCCTTCAAGTGGACTATATTAGTGGAGTAATGTAGCGAATAGTAAATGAGGGTATAGGGGTGAATGAAACAGACATTTCAATATATGCTTGTAAACAAAAAATAGGAAAGAAATACATTTGAAGTAAATGTATGCAATCCATAAGTTTTTCTCCAGCGTACAGTAGTTTTTATTTTTTCTTAGTAGTAGTGTTTCCTGACAAAAATTAAGAAATTACCTTCACCGATTTTTATCATCATAATTTAACATTTTATAATAAAACCTTAGACCTTTCTTATGATTTATAGTTATAGGCTCCCTGCATGTTAACAGGTCGGCTTGAAGTTTTCTGTAAAATACGATGATAATTTTATCATCATGCATTTACTGCAGCCATGATCAATAGAAAATGTAAACAAGCATTAATTACAGTCAGTAAGGTTAATGTGCATAAAAAGGGAATGACTTAATTTAAATATGCACAAAGTCAGCATGTATTGCACCTACTTTTTTTTTACATTTAATGGAATCTATTAGGTATCATAATATAAATTGGATAGGCATGATTGTTTCCTCTTCTCTTTCATAGGTACATTACGTATGCTTACCTAGTCATGCTGAGGGGGAGGATTTCACCCTACAGGTCAGTGCTTTTTGTGCTGCTTACACTAACGTTCAAAAGTTTGGGGTAAAAAAAATATTTTTTAAAGAAATTAATACTTATATTTAACAAGGATACATTAAATTGGCCCATTTATAATGTTACAAATGATTTCTATTTCAAATAAATTCTCTTATTTGGAACTTTTTTTATATTCAACAAAGAATCCTGACAAAAATGTATCGAAGTTTCCAGAAAAGCAGCATACCAGTTTTTTCCCCCCACAATTTTTCTATCTTTACTATATTTTTTTATCAAACAAATGCAGCCTTGATGAGCATACGAGACTTCTTTCAAAAACATTAAAAAAAACTAAAACTCCCTCAATTTTTTTTATTATTATTTAATTTCTTTGTAAAGAATAGAGTGTCTCAGCAAAGAGCACAAAATAAATGCAACATTAGAGGCATCCTAAAGTCATGTATTCTTTGATGCCCACAGGCTCTGACGTCCCTCTCCACTGAGATGATGGAGTTGCTTAGATCACTACATGTGCATACCCTTAAAGATGAAGAGATTCTGCTCCTCAAAGACCCTAAAAGACCCTTTGAGAGGAAAGACAGTGTTTCTCAGGTTTGATTTTTGTATATTATGCTTGAGTATTTGACAGTATGTTTATGTTTTGTTTGAGGCGTGTGTTTGCTGCTGTCGTTATTTTGATATCAGGTGTCCTTCAATGTTTTGTCTTGTAAATTTGTGATGTTGTTTTGTGTGAAATTGGGTCTAAACAGAACTAACCTTGTGGAAGGCAGCCATGGTATTAAGTTTTGTACTCTGAACATTTCATCAAACCACAAATGTTTTTCAGACATAACAAGAGATTGCATGTTTTCTTTCACATGTCAGAAAAAATAAGAGTGCCATGAGAAGTCAAAATATCAGTTCAGGGATTGACAGTTTGCAGCCTGAATGATGTTTATCTTCCAGGTTATCATAACAATTTATCTTGATGATGTATCATGATGTAAAGGCTTATGTCATGTCATCCTCCTAGCATTTGATTGATTCATTTTTTTTTATTCATTAATTTTCTTTAAAAAATGCAATCGTTGTTCTTTTTTCTTTCACCCTCAGGGCTGTTCAAGGGCCTTGTGTATATTGAGACATGGCCCCACTCCTCAGATTAGTGTGTGCACCATGCTGGGGTTATTGGCTCGATACACAGCTGGGATAAGGTATGCCATGGAGTTACAGGTTCTTCAGAGAGGCACTTCAGAAGCATGTCAAGCTGAGGATGATGACACCAATCAGTCTGTCTCTTCTATCGAGGAGGACTTTGTTACTGCTTTTGAACATCTTGAAGAGGAGCATACAGGTAATAAAAAGCAGAGCTAGCAGCTGTTCACAAGCATTTTGAAAACTTTTATGGTTACTGGTCACTAGCTATCTATGCTTCTCATTCAAAATAGCTAAACTATTTTTGTTTTTAAATGCACTACTGTTCAAAAGTTTAGGGTCAGTAAGATGTTTTTAAAGAAATTAAGACTTTTATTTAGCAAGGATGCACTAAATTGATCAAAAGGGATAGTAAAGATATTTATAAATTATTATTTCTATTTTTTTTTAATGCTGTTCCTGTGGAAAAAAAACGTTTTTAACATTGATAAGAATATTTCAGAATGTATCAAATGTATTTAAGAATTTCTATCTTGTCAAGTTGAAATGTTTTATATAATAATTAAAATTTTATTGATTGTGATATTGACCTTATGTTTGCCATGTAAATAGCCATCATGCATGACATGACGTTAAATACATAATAAACAAACATCAACATTGATAATGATTCTTGAGAACCAAATCAAAATGATTTCTGAAGGATCATGTGACTGAAAAATGATTAAATAAAAAAACATTTATTTTAAATTTGCAGTATGTCACAATATTAATGCTTTTACTTTAATGCAGCCTCGGTGAGCATTTAAAAAACTTCTTTTAAAAACTACTAACAACCACAAACTTTTGAATGATAGTGTAAATAAATAAAATAAAATAAGCTTTTATTTAAACCCTTTTTAAAACAGGAAGTTAACCTTAGATTATCAAGTAACCTTAATTGAAATTGAAATATTGAAATAATTGCCTATGTTAATAATAATTCTGTTCTTACGAACTGTTCTCTGATCTTGCAGGTGCCCATAGTCAGAGGAACCAAAGGGATGTGGCATCCCAGACAGTCCCTTACACTCATTTAAAAGACTTAAGTGGATCTCGTATTATTATAAGTTCCATACCCAGGAAGTCAGTGCACAAGGGAAAGACTGCTGCAGAATTGTCAGAAACTGTCCTGAAGTCAACAGCGTGGCCTGAAATTTCAGAGATCTCGTATGAACTTAGCAGTCTGTCAAAGGGACGTGTTACCTCCACATCCCTCACCGAGTCAGATGATTCAGACTGCTCAAGTCCCAGTCCTATTATATTCCTGGATGAAGTTGGATACCAGAAGAGTCTTAAAGCAAAACTTGACATTCCCAAGATCCCCATTCTAAAGGATGGAGTAGAAGACTCTGACTCAGAAGTCAGTGAATTTTTCGACAGCTTTGATCAGTTTGATGAACTAGACCAGTCTTCTGATTCCAACATCAAGGTCCTTAAACAACATCCCCTCCCTGGTCAAACAGAGAAGTATGTTGATAACTCTGGATGTAAATTTGTATCAAGGGGGTGCTCGACCACAGCAATGAATCCTCACAAGTTTGATCATAGGACTCTTCCAGCCAATGTCAAGAAACCAACTCCACTTAAACCAGGATCACCGTACAGTATTCACTCTGAATTACCAGATTCCCCACGGCCAGCGAGGACTCCCTGCGAGGAAAGCGGGCCGCTCTTCAGTCCAGTTCGTTCATCTGCATTTAGCCCACTGGGAGAAGGAGGGTCCTTAGAGTATTTTTGGAAGGCAGATGTTGATGGCTCAGAATTACGTAAACCACAGGACCTTTGCTCACTGTACAAAACGTACGCAGATTTTGCCAACAACCTGTCAAAAGAAATCCTTGGATCGGTCTGTGGGTACTCCTCCCCTGTTGATTTTAACATTAATAAGAACTTGAGCTGTGTGTGTCATAAGGAGTTCAAAAACACTAATGGGCATCTAATGAAGCTTTCAGACATCCAGGAGACAGTCACCATCACTAAATCCCAATCACAGTCTCTCAAGGATGGGATTCAGAGGTTTGCTACAGACTTAGTCGAAATGAGCCTTGGAAGTGCCTTAAGGGACTTGCAGAAAGGTGTTTCCTCCTGTACCACCACACTTTGCCACTTGGCTGCAAGGCTGACATCTTCAGTATTTCAAATGGCCTTTCATGAGATAGGAATGCGCCATGCATACGTGTTAAAAGAGCGTGCCGTAAACGGTCTAGCCGGTTTCCTAGTAGGGGAAGCTGTTTCTGGAGCCCTTAAAGAGTTTCTGTTTGTGAAAAAGCAGATTTTCAACAACACTGTCACACGATTTGCTGCCGATCTTGCTGAGGAATTAGTGTTTGAAGGAATAATGGAGGTTTGCCAGTTTTCACATCCCTCTACGTTACTCACACCAGGTGACTGGTCGTTTGACGAAGAGGAGGAAGTGGTTTCATCCTATGCCTCTGATCTGTCCGAGTCCGTTCTCCAAGAGGCTTTTATAGAGCTCTCACAAGCTGATGTGACATTCACTACCCAGGCAGCTATCAGTGTGTCAGTAGACAATATTTGCTACGTGAGTGCTGAAGATAGTTCTCTCATTACAAAAACCTGCAGTGCCCAAACAAGCTATCTTGGATCTCAGGCTGTCACAGAGGCTACAAATCAAGAGCCGGATGGTTGTACAGTGAAGAAAGCCTTGTATTGCGTGTCGGGTATCGCCAGTTGTGTTCCAGTTCCTGTGGCTGGCAATGTCATATCCCATGTACACAACTCAGACGAACCTTCTCAGTATAAATCCAGTATTGGTCACGTGTGTCAGACCAGCCCTAAAAGAACCATTTGTTGCCAAGTGGAAGTAACATCATCAGCCTCAGATACGTCTGCAGCATCTCAGACTGATTCATCGCCAGGTCCTGCAAGAATCCAGGATTCAGCCAGTGGTGAGGAAAATGTTGACAGCATGTCTGTTGAAAGTGATTCTGGCAAGCCCTCGATTGGAAAAACTTTTCAAAACTTCTCTGGGAATATGGTGGACACTATAGTAGGTGAGGCATTCGATCTAATGAATTCTTCGACAAAAGTAAAGAAGAAAGTAGAGGACTGTGCAGACTTTTTGAGCAAAACTATCACAGCTCGCATATCCACTCCAAGCCATGGAATTGTTAAATCACATGTTTCGACTCAGAGAGGTTCAAAGGGCTCTAGTGACCCATCCTCCAGAAGTGCATGTCCAGTCTCCAAGCTCACCCCAGAGGTCCGTTCTGTAGTGAGAAGGGACACACTGCAAGTGCCCAGTTTTGAAGTTGGCTCCTGTGGTGGTAGAAAAGTAGGTGCAGAGGATTTTTCAAGCAGCAACTCTGGAACAAAATCAGTTGAAATCCCTAGCACTCCACCCTCAAGTCCTCAGCAGCCATCAGGTGAGCACAGTGAGAAACAGATCAGACAGTTCTCGAAGAAGCTCAAAGGTACGCTTGCAAAAGAATTTTCTCCTGCGACTCCTCCGCCCACCCCTTATTACCCGCCTGCCACCGACACAAAAGAAGCTGGTTCAGTTTCAGACAAGGCCGATTTCATGCTGAAACTCATTAGGTCTCTCTCTGAAGAAGCTGGCAGCAATGAAGACGAGGAGGAGACCCAGAAAGATGGTCCACACACTAGAAACTGCCAGTCAGAACTGAGTCCCAACGTCAGGAGCAGAATGTTTGAGAGGAGTGCGCTCCATTATGCAGAGCGTTTAGCGTGCCACATTGTTTCCATGGCAACTGAGATGGACACACTAAGCCTTGGAGATGTGAAGAAGGCTGAGGGTGACGAGAGCAAAGGCAGTGTTGCCTTGCATAGTGCACAGTTTTCTGAACAGACTTTGAATTCTTTGTGGACATATGCTGGAGAAGTGGCTGGAGAAGTCATCAACGATGTCAAGAGGATGATGAGTTCAACCCACTGTCGTCACAAAACGATAAAAAGAGGATCTGTAAACTCTTCTGACAAGTGTCAGAGTGGAGATGGCCTTTCAGGAAATATGACTTGTCAATGGTCTGGTGACGTCCAAGCAAGTGGGATGTCATCAGATTATCCAAGTTGCGAGAGTGTCACTGACGAATATGCAGGATACCTCATTAAGGTGCTCAAGAAAGAGGGAGGCAACCGAGAGCTGATATTGGATCAGTATGCCACTCGTTTGGCATATCGATCTATTAAATCTGGCCTGGCTCATGCGGCACGAAAAATAAAGCAGAGGTATCCTTTGAGGCTACACTCCTCTAGGCGTTTACACAATGATCATAGTCCTGATGTTTCTCAAAGTCCCATATCCAAGTCATCCCACACTGCACTTTCTGATGGAAAAGATGGATCCTCTTGTGAATCTCTGCCATGTGCTTGTCAAGATGGTCAAGATATTAGCAGTAACGAATATGTAGAACTTGTGAACTTTGCGGAATCTCTTGCCTACAACATCACATGTGATGTTACGAGAAAGCTGAGAATGTCTTCAGTTAGATTGCCTAAATCGCTGACTGATTCTTGCCTCTACAGGAAATCCAGTGTCGGGGACGTGCCCGAAAGTACATTTTCATGCTCTCTTTTAACGTACGCAGAAACTAACAGGCTGTATCATAGTACGAGCAGCTTAAATGATAGCAAAAGCAACAACAGTGTCATGCAAGTGATTGAACATTATGCCAGGAAAATTGTTGATGACACATTGGAAATGACACTGGGGCCGGCATGTGTTCAGGCTGCTGGGGACAGGAGGGCACTTGAACCTAATTCCTTCACAGAAAAGCTGGCTGAGGCATATCAAGCCTGCCGATACTGCCAAGGTCGAGAATGCCTGTTTTGCAGTAGAGATGGTCGTCGTGGTTTCCAGGGATTGAAAATCAGAAGGCAACAAGAATCTGATTCAGTGGCTGGACTGGAAATTCCTAGAATTCACATTGATTTGGAAAAGAGAGCTGCTTTTGCTGAAGAAATGGTGTCCAGTGTCATTGAGAAAGCCAAAAAGGAGCTGAGCTGCACCAGCTTGAATGCAGACAGTGGAATTGGTCATGATGGCGCAAGCTTTGCAGAAAGTCTGACCACAGAGATTATGACGTCCGCATTGTCCAACGTCTGCCAAACCGTCAATCTTGGGTAAAGTGACACAGTTTTCACAGGGTCATACATGTAGTCTATCAATTAAAATTGCTCATCCATGGATTTCCTAGATTTTGAAACTTGTATCTTGTATTTCCTCATCATGATTGATGACTTACTGTGTTGCAGTACTCCTAGAAGGGATGGCGTCAATGTGACGGAGTCAACAGTGAGTCAGCAGCTTAGTTTGAGTGTTGGTGATGACAGTCTTGGTAGTTGGTCCAATCTGAGTTTTGAAGAAGACCACCCAGATGAGAGCAGCAGCTTTCACCATCTAAGTGACAGGTGAACAAGTCCCACCACACTTACAAGCTTACAAAGCATTAAGTGAAGCATTACTACTCGACTAATACCACACTCAAGTTCAAAGCACTTTCTTTTCTTGAGCACCTTTCACAAGCATGTGGCTCTAATCATTGTGAAAATAAAGATCTGGTGAATTAACAGTGGAAGGACTGCCTTTGTAGTGACCTGACTATTGCAAACCCTCAATGCAATATGTAGAGGAGAGATCTGTGTTTGAAAAGCTCAGACTGAATTAGTGAAGTAATGTCAATGTCAGGCACTCTTAAGTTGTATAGTAGTCTTTAAGTGTGTTTTTAAGAACATTTGGTTTGGTTTTGACTGTATTCACATGTTTTAGTTTGAGTTTAGGTTAGAAGAACCTACTATATGACTCATCTTTGCTAAAGAACATTTATTGTTCTCTTTATTTCTTTTATACACAAACCATTTTATAATTTATTTGACGCCAGAGTTGATGATTATCTCACCATTTTCCAAAATTGCTGAGAAACACCTAGTGCCTTGTCCAGATGAGCATTTAGGGATATTGTTTTACGTTCTCAGAAAAACTTTAAATGTCTTTGGCTTCAAAACATGACGACTGACTCACACTGTCTTGTCTTTCAAAGGCAAGCATTGTTGAGTATTGTTTTTGGCAGCAGTGTCTCAATGGAAGCAGTTTCTGTCAACATTTTAATATCTCCCAAGCAACTGAAAGTTCGAATGTATGAGCAATTTTTGTTTTGGACATCCCAAGATACCATGAAGGTATCAAAATATTTGTGAAAGGTGTGGTTGTCAGCTCGAGGCAGTGTTTCTTGAGTAACTTAGAAACTCCATAAATTCTCAGTGTGTCCAAATATAGATGATAGTTAACAGTTTTCTTTTTTTAGTTTCATGTCCTCAAGTACTGTATTAATCAGTTCATTTTTACATAACATGGTTAGGGTCTAGTATTTCTATCATTAATTGTCTCATGACTGAGTATTAATGAGTATGAGTGTTAAACAGATGTTTTTATAGAATTTCTGCATTCAGAGTTAATTTAAATGAATCAGTTTAAAGGTGGTATCAGTAGTTTTTGAAAAACACCTTTGGCCATTGTTGATATTTGAAATCACCATAACAAACACGCCCCTACCCCAAAATGATCTCACCCCTAATTTGATAGCTCCACCCCACACTTACGTAAGCAACCGTAACCCAGGCAACTACTATGTCTGTGCTGTGTGCACTGAGCATTCACTCCTCCCCATCATTAGTAGACACACCCCTTACTCCTGATTGGTTACAGGTGTGTTTCGTAGTCGGTCCGACACCGTTTTCAAAAGTGATTTTCAAAAACTTCTGAGTTTTCAAAAACCCACTTTTAAGCTGTGAATCAGTTTCAGTGAATTAAGTTCAAATCTTGTCATCGCATCTCTGCGGGGCAGCAAGTTCTTTCAGTCAGATGCTTTGATTATATTTACAGTTCTACTAGAGCTGCATGATTCTGGATAAATTGAGAATCACAATTTTTTGTTTAAAATGGAGTTCATGATTCTGAATAGACAAATAAATAAAAAATAAAATTTACTAGAGGTTCTGATAAAATGCTAATTTCTGCAGTCTATTTAAAAATATATATTAATTTATGTTTAAAAAAATGTAAAAAACAGTTTGAATGAATGGTTCAATGACTTATAAAGACTTCACTTGTTTCATTACTGGGTGAATCAGCATTTTTGAACAAATCTCTTGAGAGAATGATTACACCTACAGGTGTAATGATGTAATTGATACAATCTCTATTTGAAGCGTCAAGAATCTTTCAAAAGGTGATTTACTCTATTTTGATCGCTACCGTAGACATCAGTGTTTATATCCGAACTATAAACTTTAATCCCATCCCAGTACTTCTGTGATAATTTGAATTATTGTAACAGAAATATTGAGAAATATTGATATTGTTGCCTTTGGCTTGCTCAGTTGGGGATATTTTGGGGATATTTAATTTAATTCTATCAATCAATAAATTCCACTAGAAACAAACCTTGTTGTATTATTTTAATTTAATACTGTGAAGCTGCTTTGATACAATATGTATTGTGAAAAGCGCTATACAAATATACTTGACTTGACTTGATACTATGTGGTTGAAAAGACTGACCACTTGAAAGTTTCTGAAGATGTTTCATACCCTATATATGACAATTGCTCTCTCTGCTCTCTACAACACAGATTTGAATATTCGCTGTGATCGTACTTGTCAAAGGTTTAATAGACATATAGGGCGAATCGTTGTCATTTGGGAATGAGGTCGCGTGGGTGATTGAATCGATAATGCGATTTTTTTTTTTTTTTTTTTCACGATTAATTGTGCAGCTCTAAGTTCTACTATGTTTTATGTCTAGCATGAAACATTTTTAAACTAATGGGTATGATTGGTGTTTGGTTGAAAATATGGTTCTTCTGAATAAAAAAATAAATAAACCCTTTAAACCAAAAAGCAAATAAATTAATATCAACATAAATATCAAATATCTTATCAGAAATATCATAAAGCTCCAGGTAGGTTTTCTAGTTTTGCATAGAAATTATTTTGTAGCGTTTCTTCTTTTTCTCTCCCCCAGCAGTAATGGAAACAGCAGTAGCTGGAGCAGTCTGGGTTTAGAAGGCGAGGTTTATGAAGAACATTTGTCCTTCTCTCCATCAGACAGGTTGGTCTATGGAAAGAGGTGTAGCATAGACAGCGTGTATGACTCTAATTACTGCATGATGTCATGCAGCTTTTTATCAGCAAGCGCTGATAAAGCGCTGACAAGTTTCTAACATCACCTATTAGAAACAAAACTTCCCTTTGTTGTTCTCCATCCTGTGTTTGGAATTAGTCAATTGAATCTTTGTGTTGTGTTGTGTAGGAAGTGTTTGGGTTGGGTCATTGACTTCATAAGTGTTTTGTGATGTATTTGCTGAAGAATGATCTATCTGTTCTTACTGCATGCTTCCTGTTTGAGTGAAAAAAGGATGTCCCAGTCCCCAATTCTCATTAGAGTTCAGGTCCACAACATGAATCATGTGCATTTGAGCACAAAGTGACTCACTCCATACAAAAGAAACAGAGATCACTTTATAATTAATTACATCATACACAATATATGAAAAGCAGATCTGAAAAAGAAAAAAATTCCCCTGCATTTACAACCAGAAATGGATATTGTGTCATAATTGTTTACTACTAGTAAATAAAAAAATAAAAAAAGAGCGATTTAAACTTGTACTAGAAAATGCTCACCCAAATTATAATATATTGCTGATTTATCTGACACTATTGCAAGTTATCATTTGTAAAAGTTTATATTCTATAAGGATTCCTTAGGTTTTTTCATTTTTATTCAGGCCTTGGAGACATTTAATATTCACTATATGTTTGCAGTGATTTTGCTGGTGATATAAAATATATCACAATGCAATTTTTATTTGGCTGTTACATTTTCTAAAGACCTGTGAGTATGAGTACATTGAAATAGATTTAAAAGAATGTTAAGGTCATCTCTCATTTAATAATATAACAGTATAGAGTACAGTTACAGTTTTGGGTCTGTAAGATTTTTTAATGTTTTTGAAAGAAGTCTCTTATGCTCACCGGGGCTGCATTTTTATGTGATTTAAAATACAGTAAAAACAGTAATATTCTGAAAGATTATTACAATTTAAAATAAGTATTTTCTACTTTAATATATTTTGAAATATAATTTATTCATGTGATCAAAGCTGAATTTTCAGCATCATTGCTGCTTAAATAACATTTCTGATTATTATCAATGTTGAAAACAGATGTGCTGATAAATATTTTTGTGGAAACTGTGATGCATACCTTCATAAGCCATTGTAATATTTATTCTTGCTCATTTCATTTAAGCTTGTGCTAGAAAATGTTCACCCAAATCAGAGCTGGACAACAAATATTTATGATATACTGCTGATTTATTTGCCAATATTAAATTAAGCAATATTTTGTGAAATATAGGTAGAAAAGGTGGTCCTCAGATTTCATAAATATTAGTATGCAAGTCTGAAAAATATTGATATTTTCTTTTAGCTATAATGCCCCACCCAAATCAGTTTTTCAGTCAAAGGCATCAAGAAAAACATCTTTAAAATACTATTGCATCAATATCCCTTAGCATGGGCAAGTCATGAATATGCCATGAATTCTAGCTGAAACTGTAGTGGAGCTGGTTTATATGAGAAATGGGAATGCTGGGAGCCTCTGTCACTCTCTCTTGCATGTGGTTTGTGTTGTCGTTCCCTTTAGTCTGTCAGTAACACTCTCTTACACCTGTAATATTTTTCAACTTACAGTGACTGTGCTGAAGAGAAGGAAGCTGAGGCCAAAGAGGATTCAGGCGGTAAATGAAAACTATATCTCTTCTTTGTATTTTCCTCCAACGCTAGTGTTTATTCTGTGGTCTGATGTTAAACCTCAACTGTTAAACTAATTTCAGCCCTTATTTTGCTGCCACTCATCTTAAGTGGTCTTGCTTGGCCGAGCACCTTCGGTGTGCCCCTGTCAAAGCCACAAGACTATTTATCCTCGCTCCTAGTTGTCTAACTGTCAGACCGGCTCCATGTGGGTCAACAGATGAGCTCAAGCAGAGTTCTGTGTCTGGCCTAGTTAGCAGAGAGAGCGTGGGAAACTGGTTTGCTGAAGTAGACTAATTGCTGTGATGATTTTTGTGTATGCATGAGCTGAATGTGTGTGGTTTGTATGTGCAGGAGCGGTGCGAGCGGAGCGGGATCACAGGCAGGCAGAAAGAGCTCTGCTGGTGGTCAGTACCGATGTCCAGGGGGGGACTGTGGACCCCCAGCTGACGGCTGTGCTCCAGTGGATCGCCGCCTCTATCGCTGATCTGTCTTTAATGCAGCTCAGCCATTTCTCAGGCCAGGAGCTCCTCCAGGTGAGAACACTTCGGCTGTGTCAGGTCAAATCCGATTATTTGTGTATCCAATCTAAATTACTGACCCGTGGTTTTCTTTTCTTTTCCTGAAAATCTGCATTGGTTTCCGTGGCAATGACTTTGCTTTGGTAGGCATACGGCTAAAACAGCAACAGCAATGTGGATGGGTTTTCAATAAAGATGTTGTCTTATTTTCAACATGACAATACTGCGCTAGACTACTTCATCTTCTGAGGCAGTGGCAGAAATGTAGGATGCCGGTATGCGCAGCTTTATTCTGTGCTGTCGTCTCCAACGGTCTCAAAACAAACAACATCTGACATGTTTATAGTTTATGTGGCGTGAGAAAGTGACATAAACCACGCGAAATCCAATTATAGCGGTCAAACTGAATTTGTATAGGATTTCAAACCACATATGTAGACATGAATGTAGTTCAATGCAGATTTTGTTGCCATTCACATTTGTTACATTTTGATAGGACTCCAATCAGATATGCACAAAATCGGATTTGAACTGACAGTCGGAATGAGGTTTTAGGCTTAAAAAATAATGTTTCGCATGTGGCCAAAATTGGATTTGAGTGTGAACAGGTCACGATCCTGAACTGCCCCTGTATGTGCAAAAGTACAATAACAAAGACACATACAGCACGCTGTCATACGGAAGTAAACACGGCATTTACGCATTCATTTATAAGGCGATAAGCTGTGGAATCCAGGTGAAAGAGAGCAAAGTTTTTCTTGTACAGTTTTTCCTTAAGTTTTGCTTGAATAGAGCTGTCACCGTAATACTTATGAGTATAACAGCTTACCGACCCTTCACTGACTAACTTCACTGCCATCTTCCATAATCACTGAGTGACCAAAGAACTACCAACATGTACGTTCTTTGGAGTGACTCGTATCAGCGCAGAATTCTGACGAATAATGATCTGGACTGGAGTGATTTCCAGTATGACTGTCCAGACTGAGGTCGCATTGCGAAACATCTGACCTGTATCTGATTTAGGACCACATATGGACCAAATTAGAATTGAAAATATCAGATTCCATGCGGTTTGTGCTGTTCACTGTTATTCTGAATCGCATATGAGCAAATTGGATTTGGGCCACATTTACCTGCATTCTGAATGTAGCCTAAGTATTACTATAGTTATAAACTTATGTGCAGTATATTGCAAGTTATCAATTAATTGTTGACCGTTTAGACCAATTTCATAAGGTTTCCTTTGGTTTCTTTAATTTTATTGAGGCCTTGGAGATATTTAATACTTACTATTTGCAGTGATTTTGCTGGCGATATAAAATTAAGCAACTCTGTGAATATCACAGTGTGCTTTGTCATTAGTTTTTATGAGCTCTTTTTGTCTCATAACTTGAGTATGAGTACATTGATATAGATTTAATAGCATTTTACAGTTTTTCTCCATTGGTTTGGCTCATTTCTTGAAACAGAAATGACATTCTCAAAACAACATGGACAAACCTCCAAACCACTTGGCAATTGTTCACAACAGAATTGAATTTCTCATTCATTTCATCAAATTGCAAATGTCTAAGTACATGTCTCAATGTCTCAGTACATCTTTGCAAATGATTAAGTACAGGTAGCCTATATTTAGCACAATTTCCAAGTGAATAGATCTTGTTGATCTAAACTGATTGTTGATTCTCAGTCTAATGGTTGTTCGCTCCAAAACATGTCAGCGTCATTTCATTGTATAAGTCATCACATGCACAATAGTCTGTTCAATTGTCAAAATTAGTCAAGAACATAATACCATGAATACCATATATGTGTGTGTGTGTATTTATTTATTTACATTTTTAAACGTATACCATATTATATACCGTATAACATTACTGGCCACCGGGCCACGGTGGATGTCCCAGGCCAGTGAGGGGGCAATATAAACTATGTGTGCTGCCATATCTGAGAATGGTGTGGCCACTCACATCCCCAGTCTTGGCCCATACAATACACAGAAGCTCCTCATCTTCTTGGACCGCCTTCATTTTGATTTGATCCCTGAAAATGAGAGAGGTCTCGTAGGGCCTCACCTACCACAATATGTCATTGTATGGGACAATGTGAATTTCCATTGTATATCTTCATAATATATTAGAGTATATTATGCTGTATACATTTTCTTTTTACTCTGATGTATGGAAATTACTTGATGTGTGTGAATAATAGTGGTTACAATTTCCTTGGCAGTATGAGTGCAATGTGTGATGTCAAACCTTGGAGGCTACTCTTACCCTAAAATCCTATTCTTTTTTTTTTTTTAGTTTTATACACAATTGTATTCTGTTAGCTAGACAAAAAACAGTACAGTAACCATTGTCAATGAAGGACTGGGCTAAGACTGAAAGGTGGACATGAGGGTTATTTCAATGGTCCTCTGCCATAGTGACAAAACATCTAATCATTTTGACTTGCAGTGCTTACACAATGCCAAAGGGACAAAGCATTTTGGGGGCGCTGACTGTTTAAATGAGAAGGAAATTTAGTTCCTAGTTTAGACACATGAGTGAACTGTTTTGGGAGAGGTATGAACTTTTGCAGGTGAACCATGGTGTTGTGCCGAACCATCCACGTTATTTTGGCAAAAGCACCAAGAGTGTTGAGAACGTCCGGTCTGTTTCAAGAAATGAGCCAAATCAATTGAGAAGGATCTTTGCCATTTTCGTGGCACTGACTCTTTATATGGGAAACAGTTTTGAAGCATGAGTGAACAGGTTTGGGAGAGATATGAGCTTTTGCAAGTGAGCTATAGTGTTGTGCTGAACTGTAAGACTGTTTTGCCAAATGATCTTAAGAGTTTTGAGAATGTAATTTCTGTTTCAAGAAATGAGCCAAACCAATGGAGAAAAACTGTAATACCATCTCATTTAATAATGTAACATTACCGTTATAGTTTGTGGTCAGTAAGGAATTTTTTATTTTATTTTTTGACGCGCACTCAGGCTTATTAAAATACAGGAATATTGTGAAATATTATTACAATTTAAATTAAATATTTTCATTTTTTAATTTATTCCTGTGATTGCAAAGCTGTATTTTGAGCATCAATTAGGCCTGTCACGATTATGAAATTTGGCTGACGATTAATTGTCTAAAAAATAATTGCGGTTATGCCGATTAATTGTCAGTTTTAGGGCTTTGACGATTAATTGTCTGTGTTAGGGCTTTGGCGATTATGCCGATTAATTGTCTGTTTTAGGGCTTTGTGCTTCATTCATTAAATAATTGTGATGAATTTAATCCTTTGTAAGTTATCATTTTGCAGTGTAAGATTACAGTTAACACCTTTAAATATTAAATAAATATATTCAATAGCTATGACAATTTGTTTATTAAACTTAGTGAGTGTATAAATCAGCAGCAAAAAGTAATTTTTGAAAACATCTGCACAGTAATTTAATAAAATCTAAACATGTTAATAAAAACAAATGTGCACAAACCATGATAATATGATACGCTTCAAAACAGAGCGGAACAAAGCGCATGCGCATCGCGGGTGCAGAATGATGTGCTTAATGCAACATGGAGTCACAGTGCGCAGCGCTGCACAATTGCGCATTTAAAAGTTCACGGCACAAAGCGAAGAAATGTCGAGGGCACAAATCCTAGTGTATATCAGTCCAACAGCAGGGCTCCATACTAACTTTTTGCCTTGGTTGCACTGGTGTGCCTAACTTTTTTATTTAGGTGCACCAGCACAAAATTTGGGTGCACCCAAATTTTTCCTCGGCTCGCATCACCTTTAACGCCACAATTTCAAGGTCACTTTTTTATCACGCTCTATACATATTCATATATATTATGTAAATGATTTTAAACAAGAAGGTGTAGGTAAATACTTTTTTTTTTTTTTTTTGAAGCATAATTAGTAACGGTATTCCTATTCTTACCAATACTGCTTATCGATCCGGTACTTTAACTGTATTCTTATGGTACTTTTTGTTTTATATATATAATAAACAAAGATAAACAATAGATAAACAAAAGATAAACCATTAAACAAAGATACACATTATATAGGCCTACACAGTGCTTTAATTTCAGGAAGGCCTACTAACATTACCGTTCAGGCATGGTCTAAAAAGAAATCTAATAAAGTAATAAAATGTAAAATAACACTGTACAACTTATCATAAATATAGGCTATTAATGCTTATTAAAGCTGAAGTTATTCTTTCAAGAGCTGTGAGTGATTTTTCTCTTGTTGTTTGATTGGCAGTAATGGCGCAATCGTCCGCATGTTTATTATTGTATTAGACTGCGGCCCCTTTAAGACCGAGTGCAGATCTAATAGGCGACTGATGCACCATATTCTCCCAACTATTTCCATAACTACGTCCATTTAAGACATAAACTGTTTTTAGTTAATCTCCAAGCCGGTAATTTTGACACACTTTTGTGTACAATTGATCGTTTAGACGCGCACATGAAACCGAAAGTATAATTTGCTTGTCTCGGTCTGTTTCGGAGCGCGCGCCGTCTTGCGAACAGCATCTCTTGCGCTGATTTTTGTGTTTTTAATAGCTCTTTTAATTATTAAACGCGTCCCGCAATTTAGCTACAGTAGTTAGACTGCATTTTACAACATTCACCGATCGTGCTGATTCTGTCGTTACGTTTGTTTTAGGGAGAAATGACAGCGTAATGCTGCGAAGGGAAGAAGTTGCGCTTAGTTAGATAGTTTTTAATGGTTTTACCTCAATATATTATTTTTTAATAATCTTTGGAAGCCGAAATTTAAAATAAAATCAGACTAATATAACAGACCTTAAGTGTAACCAGGCTACGTTTGAATGTTTAATTCTTTCCTCCGTCGTCACTCATTAAGCAGGGCTGTCGTTTTGTGCGAGCTGTGGCGCCGCGTGAGAGAAAAGTGTGAGTTTCGTCAAAGGAGAACATACGCTTTCGTGGAGAGGCAGCGGATGCGAGGACGTTAGATGCACCGGTGCGACCTAGGAAAAATTTTAGTCGCACCCTTACAAAAATTGGTCGCACTCTAGAGCCCTGAACAGTTCATTGATCATCTGTCCCTCACATTAAGCTATGGAATGGCTTCAGATGACTTTGAATATATTGCTGGAAAACGTAATTAGTGCTTGTCTATTTATTTTGGTCCATGACTCCCCCTTGTGCCGTAGGCCTATAAAAGAGCGCAATAATCGCGGTTGTCTGAAACAATCGCGGTTAGATCAAATAATCGCGATCAGACGGTTATTTAATTATCGCGACAGGCCTAGCATCAATACTCCAGTCTTCAGTGTCACATGATCCTTCAGAAATCATTCTAATGCTGCTTGCTGCTCAAGAAGCATTTATTATATTATCAATGTTGAAAACAGTTGTGCTGCTTAATATTTTTGTGGAAACTGATCATTTTTTTCTAGATTGTTTGATAAATCGAATGTTCAAAAGAACAGAATTTATTGGAAATGGAAATCTTTTGTAGCATTATAGATCAATTTAATGCTGAATACAAGTATTAATTTCGTTTCGAAGAAGAATCGTACTGGCCCCAAACTTTTAAACGGTAGTGCATTAGTTTATAAAATGATAAAATATAATTGGCTGATTTCACAAAATTGAAACTTTAAATGTAGGTACATTTTTTTGAAAAATATCTTTCTTTAAAATATTTTAATATACAGTATATATGCCACACAGGGGCTGATACAAATTGTTGAATAAATTGATTCACAGTTAAAAATTCAAACAGTTTGAGAGTAAATGCATAAATATCCAGAGTATCATATTACATTACATTACAGCTCTATCAACCAACTCCATCAGTATCTATCAGGATGTTTCCTGTCCAAAAGTTTAGCTTCATTTCACGTGTGTTTTTCTCTGGCTCTAGCTGCCGGCCGTGGCCCAGAGGCTGAAGGAGAGAGAGTTCAGGGTCGCCGACCTCCTGCAGGCTCTGCTGAGATACTTTGAAGAGTGTCGCACCGAGGAAGAGCCCGAGGCTGAAGACACAAGGCGGGGCCGCAAGAGCCTCTTCCAGTGGCTCCTAGAACAAGCGTAAATCACCATCACACACTGACACCCGTCAGCTATTAAAGATGATTAAAGAAGTTTCCTGTCGCTTTACAGTGATCTGCAATTTATCTGCCAAACTTAGAGGCATAGCCAGTGGAATGTGTTCGTGTTGTGTATTGCTTGTGCACCAGTGGCCACCCAGGGGGCGCCATACTGAAGTATACAAACAACTGAAATAATCTAAGAGCCGTTCGTTCAAGTGTGTTTTGCATGCCGTCACTTGCTTTCATCTCTCTTTTTATTGGCACGTTGTTTTCTTTAAGGTTACACTGCATATCACACGTTTGGCGCACCGTCAGTGAGTTTTGCTTTCACACCTTGCCACAACACAAAAGACTGATGGGTTTTATGAGTTGGTTTGTTGTAAGGGAATCCCCATGGCTGCAGGAAAGCTTATGTCATCTCCATACCTTTCCTTTACGGTGATGTTTGCACTTGTCGAAGGGACCAGCCATGCAATCCAGCAGCGCTCCGGGTCACCGGAAGGTATTCCAATGACACAGAACTCAAAAGTGAATCACAGTCAGAGGTAATTATGATAATTACCTAAAATTATATTTACCCAGTTTAGCACATTTTTGGCAACACTTACCAGTCATAACAGTTTAAAAATATCGTTCCATTGGCAAGTAGACACTAGATAGTTGCTGTTGAATGAATCCATCAATATGTAGTCATTTTTACATTCCCCTGTTGTGACTCGGAAATTTTTCCAATCATTATTCCTGAATGATAAAAGTCCTTTAGCTATGTACATTCATAATAGTTCAAAATTAATCGGTATACCTGTAAATATGCTTTTCTTTAAGTTAAAATTTAAATGAATTGTTTACACCAGAGGCTGCAATTAGACTCCACATGATCATAAAGATCACTAAAGAGTGGAGGGGTTTGTGTTGCCAACTTACAGAAAAACACAAATATACTTTAAAGCCTACTTTTAAAAAGCTGCTAAACATGTAAACCCCCTTTTGCCAAAAGAGGAAACTCGCAGTAAGGTTCTTTTAAAACTATTGAACGTTCTCTACAGGGGACTTTTCTCTAATTTCCTCCTGGCGTTGTACACTCAGTGAAGGTTACTGTGACGCACTGGTAGTGCATTGCTAAATGAGGACGCCTCTGCAGTGAGTATATCTGAACTAGTCACCACCTCTACAGTCTCGTCTACGTGGACCTTCTTTACTCACTGCCTTCCCTTTAGTGTGCACTACACCGAATATTGCACTTTACTGAGGAATGGTCAGACAGGCCTTTCCCTATATCTTTGTTTAGACCTCAAAAAACAATCTTTATTATTGCAATGCATAAGCGATAGATCGCCAACAGCCGGTAGGTGTTTTTCACGTGTAACTTACTAAGCCTCAAGGGACCTGTATGAAAAGTATTTGCACTCTGCAGTTTTGTGCTTCAAGGAAAACTACTAATTTTCTACTCACTCATGTCAGTCTAAATCTGTATGTTGCTTTTTTTGTTTTTGGAACACATTCATTTTGTTAGAATCTTAACAAAGCTATTCCCACATAACAGTAATTCCTAGTGACTACGACTGCCAAGCTCCAAAAAGGGAAAAGAAAGAGAAGTAGTCCATACGACTTGCAAGCAGTATTCTTAATATTAAAGTCTTCGTACGAAAGTTTTCTTTATTAAATTTTAAATGATCTAACCCACATTTGCGTCCAAGATTGAAATAATTATGTATTATGTTCAGTTATTAAACAATCACAAGATAATTTTTGAATGTATGAAATATAGATGAGCTTTGAAAAAGTGGATGATACATGTGACATAATGGTAAAGAAAAATAGAGATATTGTTTGGCTTCAGAAATGTTTTTTTTTTTTTTTTTTTTTTTTTTCAGTATGAACTAATGTTGTATAGTGTAGAAATGAATTGAGATTCTACAAAAATTCTGTTTTTGCGTTCCACTGAAAAATAAAAGCATATGGATTTGTAACGGAGCCCCGCACATGACATGCAGGAAAAAAATATGTATATTGTGGCCACAAATTAACAATTTGTTCCCATGATTTACTAATACGTCAGCACGTTTTACTAATTCGTTCCCTTGTTTTTTAATAAATCGCACGCACAATATAATAATTTGTTCCTTTGATTTACTAAATCGTGGCCACGAATTTGTTCCCTTGTTTTAGTTGACTCCAAGCGAAGGAAAAAATTACTTCAATGTGGCCATGAATTAATAAAACGAGGGAACAAATTACGGTAATAAATCGTGGAAATGAGTTTTTTATTCATGGCCATGGTTTAACTAAAACAAAAAACAAATTCTTAATTCGTGGCCAAGATATATATATTTTTGTCCGGATGTCATGTGCGGGGCTCCGTAGTTTGGAGCAACAATGCGTGCGAGTAAATAATGACAGAAATTTAGTTGACCTGTTCTTTTAGTTTTATTGACATGATCCTGCATGTCTTGCTCAGATACTTTTACAGTGTGACTTGATGATACGAGGAACAATATGAAGGCAATCAGAGTTGTAGAGATCGTTGTATCTTGTGGTTTCTTTGCCCTGTAACATGCATGATGCGCTTTCGGACCATGCTTCATGTACTTCTCTTTACGTGTGCATGATGCTGATTCATTATCTTGTGCATGGTTTCAATCTGGCTGACACCATATATGCTCACACTACCTACTACAATGAAAAAAAAAAAAGCATTTCTGTATTCATGCTGTTATAACTTCAGCGCTGCCAAATATATTTGGATCTGCACTTACGCGGTATTTGTTCACATTCTTTTGAAATGTTTTTAAAAAACCTGCCATACACTGTTGAGTTGGACATTTTCATATGATAGCAGTATCACTTAAACCATAATGTGGGAGAGGCAAAATAAGTTTAATACTGTATACGAACATTGAAGCTTGAGTAGATTTTAAAAAAAAAAAAGTTGGCACATTTACGCCGTGACCATCAGCGCTGCCTCATTATTAGTGGGACTGTACATGCATCCGTGTTCTTGCAGTAATTGTAAACATTAGTGCTGTAGATGTTCTGCCCTTGTGTTCTTATTCACCTTATTTTTGTGTACATTCCTATCGTTCACAAATGATCTATAGCTATTTTAAGTAAGGCTACATGTATAATGCAAAGTACACGCCATACTAAACAGATGAATATTTTGTTACTTGTGCAGTGTTTATCCATTCTATCTCATAGTATAGTGGGCAAATGATACACAGTGACTTCTCTATTTTCTTCCTGCCCATTTGTATAATCTTGCCAAATAAGATATTTAATAATTTATGTAAGTATAAGTTGCAATGGTGAATACACTACTTGTCCCCCCAGTGAAGTTGCTGAGTAGTTTACACATGATTAAAGCTTAATGCACTACACCTGTACACTGTAAAAAGCTGTGGGTAATAAAGCTTTTTCATTTGAATTGTGATGTGTGCTTATTTACTTTTCGCATGAAAGGGCTAATGTAAGGAGGAATCACATTTTTCTTGATTATCATGTACAGACATCACTGATGTGCTTATGACATGCAAATAACTATTTGGGCTTCAGGAGCAAATCACACTTAAAAATGGTATTATGCAGGGCAGTCTGTTAACTTGAGCGCCCAAATTTTAGAATGCAAGACCATGTGAGCGCAACGGTCAACCGTGTCTGTCCAGTGCATGTTTACATAGAAGGACAATGGAAAGGCTGCACAGTGGAATGCAAAAACGCGTTCTGTGTGAATGGCCCCTAACATGACAATAAACATGTTTGCCTGTGCAGTTATCGAGCTACAGTGGAGTATTACGTAGTCGAGCTAGTCTGTCCAAGTATTAAAGACAATGTTTAATTGTAATGCAATTAACATGCATACTTTCTGGATGAAGCTGGGCTACAATTGTACGGCGGCCGAGAGAACTCAACGCGCTGCAACTGAAGAAAATGCATGGAAATAGAACATTTTCATCAATTTAACAACACGTGCTGCAAATACTCACAACGCAACCAAATACAGAAACGCACTGCAAATACTCACAACGCAACTAAATACAGAAACGCGCTGCAAATACTCACAACACAACCAAATTCAGAAACTCACTGCAAATACTCACAACACAACCAAATTCAGAAACTCGCTACAATGCAACCAAATACAGAAACACTCTGCAAATATTCACAACGCAACCAAATACAGAAACACTCTGCAAATACTCACAACACAACCAAATACAGAAACAATCTGCAAATACTCACAACGCAACCAAATACAGAAACGCTGCAAATACTCACAGCTCAACCAAATACAGAAACACTGCAAATACTCACAAAACAACCAAGTACAGAAATGTGCTGCAAATACTCACAACTCAACCAAATTCAGAAACACTGCAAATACTCACAACTCAACCAAATACAGAAACGTGCTCCAAATACTCCAATGCAACCAAATACAGAAACTGCAAATACTCACAACTCAACCAAATACAGAAATGCGCTGCAAATACTCACAACTCAACCAAATACAGAAATGCGCTGCAAATACTCACAACACAACCAAGTACAGAAATGTGCTGCAAATACTCACAACTCAACCAAATTCAGAAACACTGCAAATACTCACAACTCAACCAAATTCAGAAACACTGCAAATACTCACAACTCAACCAAATACAGAAATGCGCTGAAAATTCAACACAACCAAATACAGAAACACTGCAAATACTCACAACTCAACCAAATACAGAAATGCGCTGCAAATACTCACAACACAACCAAGTACAGAAATGTGCTGCAAATACTCACAACTCAACCAAATTCAGAAACACTGCAAATACTCACAACTCAACCAAATACAGAAATGCACTGCTAATTCAACACAACCAAATATAGAAATGTGCTGCAAATACTCACAACTCAACCACATTCAGAAACTCGCTGCAAATACTCACAACTCAACCAAATTCAGAAACTCACTGCAAATACTCACAATGCAACCAAATACAGAAAAGCGCTGCAAATACTCACAACACAACCAAATTCAGAAACTCGCTACAATGCAACCAAATACAGAAAAGCGCTGCAAATACTCACAACACAACCAAATACAGAAACACCCTGCAAATACTCACAACTCAACCAAATACAGAAATGCGCTGCAAATACTCACAACTCAACCAAATACAGAAACGCGCTGCAAATACTCACAACGCAACCAAATAACAGAAACACTCTGCAAATATTCACAACGCAACCAAATACAGAAACACTGCAAATACTCACAACTCAACCAAATACAGAAATGCGCTGCAAATACAACACAACCAAGTACAGAAATATGCTGCAAATACTCACAACTCAACCAAATTCAGAAACACTGCAAATACTCACAACTCAACCAAATACAGAAATGCGCTGCAAATACTCACAACACAACCAAATACAGAAATGTGCTCCAAATACTCACAACTCAACCAAATTCAGAAACACTGCAAATACTCACAACTCAACCAAATACAGAAATGCACTGCAAATACAACACAACCAAATATAGAAATGTGCTGCAAATACTCACAACTCAACCAAATTCAGAAACTCGCTGCAAATACTCAACTCAACCAAATTCAGAAACACTGCAAATACTCACAACGCAACCAAATACAGAAACACCCTGCAAATACTCACAACTCAACCAAATTCAGAAACTCACTGCAAATACTCACAATGCAACCAAATACAGAAAAGCGCTGCAAATACTCACAACACAACCAAATTCAGAAACTCGCTACAATGCAACCAAATACAGAAAAGCACTGCAAATACTCACAACGCAACCAAATACAGAAACACCCTGCAAATACTCACAACTCAACCAAATTCAGAAACTCACTGCAAATACTCACAATGCAACCAAATACAGAAACGCGCTGCAAATACTCACAACGCAACCAAATTCAGAAACTCACTGCAAATACTCACAACACAACCAAATTCAGAAACTCGCTACAATGCAACCAAATACAGAAAAGCGCTGCAAATACTCACAACGCAACCAAATACAGAAACACCCTGCAAATACTCACAACTCAACCAAATTCAGAAACTCACTGCAAATACTCACAACGCAACCAAATACAGAAACACCCTGCAAATACTCACAACTCAACCAAATTGAGAAACTCACTGCAAATACTGACAATGCAACCAAATACAGAAACTCGCTGCAAATACTCACAACGCAACCAAATTCAGAAACTCGCTACAAAACGCGTTGCAAATACTCACAACGCAACCAAATACAGAAACACCCTGCAAATACTCACAACTTCCATACGATCAGGATGTTAAAAAACTCACCTTTCAGGACATCAACAACACTGACGAGTAGACATTGAACAATAAACAGTCCCAGCCAGGTTTGTCACTTGTTGGGTCCCCTTAAAACATGTCTGTGCTATTTTCAGCGTGTTTCTGTATTTGGTTGCATTGTGATTATTTGCAGCGTGTTTCTGTTTTTAGTTGCATTGAGAGTATTTGCAGCACCTGTGTTGTCAAACTGAGGAAGATGTTTTCTAAATTTTCTGGGGGGTTTTCTATTTGCTTGTGTTTTTGCAGCACGTTGAGCTCTCTCGGCCACTGTACAATTGCCGTATGTTAGTCATTTTGTTAGCTCTGTTATTCCAACTGTGTAAAAATTAGACTGGGACAACAACAACTTTTAAAGTGCATCTAAACACTTAATGACACCTTTTCGGTGTTCAGAAACTGCTCATTCTGTCACAGCGATATAATACATCAAGATAGTAGTAGGATAGATGTTAATATTTCTAAAACCTAGCATTAAGAGTAAAATATGTGAAAAGCTTGCACAGCTTGCAAGTGAGTTGTATTCTAATCCGCATGTGAAGACTGAAATATAACGTTTGCATAGTAGCAGCAAAAAAAAAACAAAAAAACTGACCATTTAATTCTTAGGGTCAGTGAGGGGGAGAAGAAAATGTCTGGAAAAACTAGAAAACAATTTTCTAACATTATGAGCTGACCTCCAGAGGAATAAGAAAGAAATTAGATAATATTCCTGTAAGCAAAAGCTGTCAAGTATTGTTTTTCACCCAGTACCGCCACTCCTTACTGTAACTAAAGCTGGAAAAATGTGCTATCCTCCGGAGCTGAAACAACAGATTTGGTGTTTGTTAGACAGAGTTCACAGTAAATTCAGGCTTTGTAATGACATGCTGGCAAAAGAATGCAAAATGTTAGCAAGTCTTACAATAGAGCAGATTCAATGAATCGCCCATTAAAACACTGATGAAAGCCCACGGTGCTGTCATCCACACCCAGCCCTCGCACCATTACACTAGGTGGCTCTCAGCAGTGCTCAGCCAACCCAAGCAGAGACCCATTGACTTTATTAGGTTGGCCTCACGTCCCAACTGGTGTGGTCTGACATCAGAGGCTTAGTCTTGGACTGGAATCCCCCCTTTGGGTCTGCCATGATTCAGGCTATGATATCACTTCCTTCCCAACCCGAACACAACGGCTATGTTGCTGGGTGAATCCTTTGTGGAGGAGAAGCGACTCTGAAATTTATGACATATGGTAAATAATCTCCACCTACCTCATTCTTAATGCTTTCTATTTTGTCTCCCCAATAAAAGACTTAATGAATGTTTTGTTCAAAATAAAACTTCGCTTAACCACACACAGTTGGAATGTGTTCAGTTTGCATCACTAGCAGCACCAGATGTATGTTTTCTTAGTGGATTTTGACAAATCACATTTGGCTATGCGCTGACAACGCAATAATTAGCACACAGTCTAATGCGACGGTCAAGCTGCCGTAATTTATTGCAGAAATTCTGATGACAGCTGGGTGTAGAAAGTCTCTCATATTCATTTCCTCCATTCATAAAGGGTATAAACAGTCATAAAAGTTATTTCTCATGGCACACTACATTTCATTTCGACATAAATACAATAGCTGCCACAAAAAAACCCGTTCAATAAGGTCAGGTCAGTGCAGTGGCGTCTTTCATATTAGTTAAAGGTTGTGGGAGAGATAGATAGCAATGTCTTGAAGAGATTCCAACAACCACCCGATTTGTTTCAGCCTTTCAGAACACGAACTAGATGACATTTGACCATCACAATATGGTTGTCCCCCAGCACCCTTCATGAAAGGAGCGGGCAGGAGTCAGCGACTCTGCAGGACGGCTGCAAGCTAACACCCTGTGCCAATCTCTCTGAATCTATTAGCAATTCATTTCCATTCGTGACCACAGCCCATTGTTTTACCTCACAGCAAGGAGTATCAAGTGGCCGTAACCAGGACGTCTCAGACAACAACAAGACGCATATGGCAGTGGTTTCAGTTGTGTTTCTGGGCTGAAATAGAACTCTCGGGTGGGTGGTACAGGGCTCTCTCACAGCCCTGAGCTAGCAATGTTGGCCCTGTTTACCATGGAATCGTCCCACGGTGGGAGAGCGTCAGCTTCAAGAGGTCTTCAAGACCCCTCATTCACTCATGAGCAGCTGAATCATTTCAAAATATCAGTGTTTACTGGGGCTTTACATGAGAAAGTGACCCTTTGCTGCTGTAGAGAGGACTCAGTGTTTCCCATGGTTGAACATGTTTTTATTCAAGTGACTGAAAACACATTAATCACATGTGGGTGAGAAAGCAAACCTTGTCTTAGACACCGGACTTACATCAGTCTGACATATCATAATATCAGTCCTTTGATATTGATGCTTCCTGTCTCCTGACGAAGTCATTCCTGACTCATACATATCATAAAATGAAAAACAGTCGTCTATCATGACATCAATTTTCCTGTAGTCATCCCAGTCGTAATACCAAAGGGCAAGTACCTCCATATTGACATGGTAATGGTACGGATTAGATTGGGGGGAATTTCAGATAAATGGGGAGTCGTTCTTAATCACTGTGTATGAATCATGTCTCCAAAAATGTGAGTAAATAACCAATTATGCATTATGTGGCAGCCGCAAGTTGTACCATCTTCACAGTGGTAATACCTTGGTCAGTAGGGCAGGAACTCTTTGCCAGCTGGTAAGCTCTAGAGACGCGGGCAGGGAAAAACTGTCAGCGGCTTAAATGGGCAGCGCTGTGGCTACTGGAATTAGGCCTTAACTAACGGAAAAACAAGCAGGAAGCTGTTTGTGGGGAGTGCAGGAAAAGGCAGGGAGGCAGTGCTAAACTGGTGACATGCTGCATGTGTCGGTTTTGAGAGGAGTTTGGATGCGGCTGTGCACTCACTGAGGAGCCAGTTGCAATTTATCTTGGGATAATAAGAGACTGGGCAGCCTCTAACTGACGGTTTAGCTGTACTGGTCTACCACTGCCCTATTCCGCACTGTTCATCTTAAAATCATCGCCCCATGAGCCCCTTTCACACAGCGCGTTGATCCCGGGAAATTGCCGTAAAATTGCTAGAGTGCCTTATGTGTGAACGCAAACACGTCCGGGGATTGATGCCGGGATCGATGCCGGGATGGGGACCTAGTAACATTGCCGGGATCAGTCCCGGAACGCGCCCTGTGTGATTCTGGAAAATCACTGACAATGTGAATGAACCAAAATCAAATCCCGGGACACATTATCCGTGTATTTTCCGAAATCTCTGTGTGAAAGGGGTACAGCAAGCACAACCTGAATTTATATTAGTGCTTTTCTAAAACCTATTGTGCTGCCTACATAGGCAGCTGCCTCTTGAAACCTTGAAAACAAGTGACAGATTTGTGTGCAATACAGAAATATTGCTTACAGTAATATCTAGTGTGCTTTTCTTTTTTCCTCTATTGCTCAATCACTCACACATGCACTGGTCGTGTAGACAAAATAAAATGGGCTGCATCATTTGACCATGTGCGCAAACATCAGTGGACTGTGTTGATGGCTGAAAATGATGTCATATGGACTCTCTGCGAACCGTAGCAAAACATTGACAGGGGAAAGCATACTTTGAGCTTTAACATAGTATGATGCCTTAAAATGCTGCCTCTGTTGGCAGCTCAGTAGGTTTTGGAACAGGGCAAGTATGTGAAATCTGATATGATCAAGTTTAATTTCATTCAAAAATTTCCTTCCAGCGGTTTGTTATATGGTCCATATATTTTCAAAAATTGTGTTGCCAATGCTCACTGAACAACATAAAGTGAACTGTGATCTTTGATCTTTGACCAGATCTTTGAAAGCTCTTGTAATATATTAAAGCCAAGTATTCTGATGAGCTGCCTTCTACAAACCATAACAATAGATCGCATATCAAAATAAGAAGCTATGTTGGCTATTTCCGCCATCCAGAATGGTAAACCTGATCACAGCGCATGCTGGCTGGCACAAGTTTCATAACAGTTCCTAGAAATACTAGAAGCAATTAGACATTATAATCCCTAGACTGAGCTTAGACTAGTGTGATGATTTCTCTGGCATGACACCAGTCTTTGTCCAGCAAACCATTGATGCTTTGTATTCCGACTACTGAAACCACTCATAAACTGAAACTGAATATATGCATTAAGACTGAATATTTTTGGCACATTTATTTCGCAAGTGATGTTTTCAAATCAGTGCTTGGTCAAAACCACATTCCCCCTCGACTTCGAGTAGCCACATTTTTTTTATTACCAACAAAATGTCTAGTCCACTTTGCACTTTAGTAGGCCAAGAACAGCCCACTTAGACAGGAAGTGGCCGCCTGACCGACATGTAAGGGGACCAATCTCCAAACGAATTTATTTTGAGTATCAATTCCATAAAATTTGACTTTGATACTTTGATTTCGACATCTGATTTGAACCCCCTGACTGTTACAAACCTGTAAATCCTGCACAAAGCCAGCCAGTCATAATGGAGCATGGAATGTCTTTTGGAGCTCCTGCCAAGTTTGTGTGCCCTATGCATGAGAAGGTTAATGGGTGTGCCAACTTATTCGTTACTGTGTAGATTGTTACACAATAATCTTTGTTAGATAAAATGCAAAGACCAGCAGACATAGAGTAGAGCTCAAGTGCCCTTCTCAAGACCTCTTGTGTTATGGTGTATAAAAGAGAGTGAGGAAGGAGAAAGAGGCGGGTGTTCTTTGTGTGCTCTGGGATGACTTACCACACAGGATGTGGCGGAGAAGGGAAAGGACAGCACTGCACTCTTTCATGTCTTATTTCTGCAGTCTGGAACGTGGCGGCTTTTTAATTCTGTGCGTATGACACTGATCACAGATTAATACGAGCAATGTCCGCAGTGCCGATTCTCTGTTGTTAAAGGAGTAGTTTACTTTAAAATGGAAATTACCCCATGCTTTACTCACCCCAATCATGTATATGATTTTCTTCTTACAGACGAATATAATCGAGTTATATTAATGAATACCCTGACGCTTCCAAGATTTTTAATGGTAGTGGATTGCAGCTATCAGTTTGAAGCTCAAAAAAGTGCATCCATCCATGATAAAAGTGCTCCACACGGCTTCTGTGTGGGCATTCTGAAGCGAAGCGGTGCGTTTGTGTAAGAAAAATATTCATATTTAACATGTTACAATGTAAATTTCTAGCTTCCGGCCAAACGAACATACGCAGTCTACTTACGTCTAAATCGCAACTTGTGACGTGGGAAGTAGCGTAGTGCGTCATGGCGTAGCGTAAATATCAGCAGTACGTCGCATAACTCGCATAAGTTGCGCTTTAGGCTTAAGTCGAATCCGTATGTTTGTTTAGCCAGAAGCTAGTTATTTTACTTTATAAAGTTTTAAATAGGAATATTTTTCTTACACAAACTCATCGTTTTGCTTCAGAAGGCCTTTATTAACCCCCCGGAGCTGTGTGGAGCACTTTTATCATGGATGGATGCACTTTTTTGAGCTTTAAACTGATGATTGCGATCCATAAAGCTCGGAAGCGTCAGGGTATATAACTCCGATTGTATTCGTCTGAAAGAAAAAAGTCATATACACCTAGGAGTAAATCATGGGGTCATTTTCATTTTAAAGTGAACTACTCCTTTAAGCACCATAAAAGCTATGAATATGTAATCTTACAGGCTAAAAGGACATTGAACATTTCCATGGGATTCAAACTCCCATGAGCGAGGCTCTGCGGTGACGCTAATATTTCAAATCGAACTTCCTGCCTCTCCTTGAGTGCTGAAATATTGTGAAGTTTATGCAAAAAAAACAAAAAAAGCAGCGGCCTGAGACACTTTAACATAGCCGCATGGAGTCTGCAGCCTGAAAAAAACCTCCTCACAGTGACTCCACAGTCTGCAAAACATGGGAAGGATTCTGGCTTGGTGCTCTTGCTCATCCTGTGTGTACAGTACCACGCTTACAGGAGAGCTAATAATAAGCTCGCGGGGCCTGCTCAGCACTGAGGAAAGTGCCTGCCAGTGGTTTCGGCTGCTTTGCTCTCAACACTGCCTGGTTTTGGCCGTCTGTCATATTCTGATGGAGTGCTGGGTTCGGCGTATTCGACTACCTTCTGGCTTGGGCAAGAACAGCTCACATGGCAAAACAAAAGGGTATAAATACCACCCAAACCTTCCTGCCACAGCGCCTGCATTCTGTGGAAAATAGCTGAAGGCACGAGAAACCCACGGCAAAACAAGGGTTCTCACGGTATATTAATGACTCTCCAGCGAACGTGGCGTGCTGCGGGATAGCGGTCCCTGAGAGGGCAGCCAAGTTCATAAGGTTATGGAGTGTGCTTAAGCTTGTCTTGCCTTGCCCTAATTTCAGAAGGGGAATGCAGGTGACCCGATCGTCATCCGCAGGAATGAGCATTGCCAAAACACTGCGAACAGACACGAGTTACGCAGAAGTCACACAAACTCCATTGTGGTGCTTTTTGCAACCAGAGTAATAATTGTGGTTCTGTAAAAAAAAAGCTGATTTAATGGTGAAGCATTGCAAGCTTTCAGCGCTGGAGGCTGGATGAATGGGGGAAAGCCAAGCACATGAACTCTGTTCATCAATTCTCAAATTCGCATTTTCTCTGCAGCTGTCTAAAATACTTGCTTTAAAACAGGTTTCTCTGGTGTGATTTGTAAGCGCTTGAGCATCAAAAGGCGCATTCGTTTACAAAGCTCTGTTCTTTTTTACGTCGCTCTAGCTTGGCAATAACGAAAGGAATTTCAGTGTTTATAAGTTCAGATAAACACACAGTGACTCATTGATTTTCTTCAAGAATATCATGGTTGCTGATCTGAATAGTGGGTGTTATTTGGAAAGTCTGTTTTTGGACTGTAAATTAATTTTCAATATGATAGAATGTAATGTTCCTCTAACGTTTACATAATTCAAGAAAAAACTTTCTTAAAGTCCCACCTTAGAACTCAACTTTGATCACCAAAATTACATATTTAAAAGTTTTTCCCTTGAAAACTAATTTCTTCATGCCTTAAAATAGCTTGAATGTAACTCTACACCCTTGCCTCATTTGTTATACGCGGTTCTATGAATATGCAAATTAGCCCTGCCTCCACTCACTCACACCAGCTCAGAGATACACTCGTTGACCTGATTGGTTACAAGGTAGTTTGTGACGTCAGAAACACCAGCGATTTCAAACCGCATTTTTGAGACTGTCTTTGGTTCACTGCAGTTTTAAGGAGAAAATACTCAGCAATGATTATGAATTTGCACATGGTTTGTCTTAAAGCATATTAAAAACACCACATAGATATAAACAGCATTAAAAACTTGATTTTCCCCACGGGGGACTTTAAAACATAAAAAAATGGGATGTTTGGAACATTCAGAAGTGACGTTTTCATAACATTTTTAAAATGATAGAATGGAATGTTCCTTTAACGTTCACATAAACAAAGAAGCGTTCTTAATACATAAAAAAAACCTGGACATTTTGTGTAGGTAGGCAGCTCACTAGGGATGATGCCCAATACTGTTGCACTGGTAAACCGCTCACTCAGCATGATGACACCAAAACTGGTGTTTACATAGGCAGCTCAATAGATGTGATGCCAAAAAGTTGTTGTCTATAGGCAGCTCACTATAACAGTATATGATGCCCAAAATGGTTATCTAGGTAGGCAGCTCACTATACAGTATGGCCAAAAGCTGCTGTCTATAAGTATCACTAGGCATGATATCCAAAAAAATGCTGTCCGGGTAGACTAGTTATTTTTGTTTTTTTGACACAGACACAGCCTTGTGTGGTCTCAGTATTACAACAGACAACCGCCAACAATATTACATCACTCCAGGAAGTAATGGCAATTATAAAAAAAACACACAGAGCCATTATACAGTGGGTTTAAAGTGCAAGTGGTTTATTATTACTCACTTGTTATGTTAATCTTACTGCTTTTAAGAAGCTATCGGTTTTAATCTCGTTATGGTTTGTATGGTATGCCTATTTTGTGTGCGAGAAGGACAATTAATAACCACAAATGCATTGATTTATTCAGAACATTTATAAAGAGGAAGTAAGGGCAGCATGACTAGTCTCTCAAGGATAGTGCAAACTTCATGTAGTGGGCTAAGATATAAAATGTGACAGCATACTCCGTCAACCTGCTCTTGACTGAACTCACGCAAAAAAAAAAAAAAAAAAAAAAAAAGAAAAGAAGAGAAAAAAAAAAAGACGCCTGAAAGCGAGATCATCTGTGTCTATTATCTGATTGGCTGTTTTACGAAGCTAACTGCATTGCCCACCCCCATGTTTATATGAATCGTTGATCATTTGTCGAGTCCTCCCACTGAGAGAGGATTTGTTCCGCGAACGAGCGCTCATGGCAGCTAATGATTATCGCGCGTACCTGCGGAATCATATAGATATGGAAGAGGCTCCGGCGCGCGCTCCTCAGGCGGGCTCCACGCACAGAGCGCTCATATTCTGCACGCTCGCTGTCATGGGACTGCTGCAGGTCGCGTCGAGTGTGGCGATTTTGTTGCACTTAACCGGTTATCTCCGAGAGGTAAGAACTCAATTACTCTCTACTTCTTAAAGTCTTTCAATACAACAGTTTAACTGGACTTTTCACAATTTTAGTGCATTAATCATAAGGTTTGACATGCGTTTCGACAGGTTTGAGACCAGGTTCCGTTTAACTTGTTTTGAAATCTGAATTTCAAGTGTTGCAGGACGGATCAGTGTGTGTGTGTGTGTGTGTGTGAAACGCGCCTCTTCTGTTCAAGCGCGTTTGAACATCAGAAGGAGCGCGCGCTCGCAGAAGCGTATTGTGCCCACTCAGTGCTTTTTGTGGGTTTTGAACGTAACTTTTAAAACCATTGCTTCTGTGTTTTACATGCTGCACAATTGTTGGAAGTGAAAGTGTTTGACATAAGAAATAAAAAAAGTATGAATTTGGTCCGTCCAATTGAGTCCCACCTTTAAAGGGTCTCCGAATTGTCATCACCTCTGTTTCTCCAGCGTATGTCTTTTGACATTTAATAATAATAAAAAAAGCTATTATCAAAATGTTGTTTTCTATAAATCATTTTCAGTGATCCATGTTGGTTTATAAAAAAAAATTAAAAAAAAGTAGTTTATAGCCAATTTCTTCGGGATTTGAATCTCTGTCATTGCACGCGACACGAAACATTACTTTTCAAGTGTTTGTGTTGTTTTTTTTCTTTTTCTTTTTTCATTAGAGACATTATTGCTACTAATATCATCTCAAAAAGATAGGCCCATTGACCTTAATGTGAGATTAAGTGTTTTATTTGTAGTATATTTATTCTCTCTCCGAATTCACTCGCAAACGTTATTGTCATTCAATTTGCTGGTTAGTAAAGGTTTAAATAGTTTAATTTTGTACTCAATGTTTTGTTCTGGGGAAAACTATAGCAGTCTAATCCAATTGCTGACGCAGGAAATTTTGGTTTTAGGCAGTGTTGATCTTCATGAATGTGTTGTTGGTCCAGCACTGGTTTCCTTTTTTTCGCATTTTCCATAAATCTGGAGAAAACAGGCATTGACCAAATATTGTTGAGAGTCTCCCACAAGTGATACAAAGACATGCAGTGCCAGCCAAAAGCTGGACATGTCTGCACATTCTTCTATATGACAATATATATATATATATATATATATATATATATATTAGAAAAAAATATTAAAGTTTGTAACATTTGAATAAAATAACACAAATGGAAGAATGGGAATTATAGTGACCGAAACATGTAGATCAAATAAAAGGTTCTTCTTTACCTAGATTTCAGCTCTGCTTACCCTGGACAAACATTTACTCAACCAACTTTAAGAACTGCATTCTAAGATGCTTTTAAGGATCATAATTTCCTGGAATTCAAAACGTCGGCACTTTGGACGGGCAGTGTAGTTGATACAAAGCACTCCCCCCCCCCCCCTGTTGTTCGCTAGTCATGTCAGGTATGCATTTTCCCCCTGACTTCATTTGCTCATCTGGTGGTCTATTTAAATGTTTGGTAGAGATGCAACAAATGGGATGCTGAGAAACAGCTATCACATGTTGTCATACCCAGATCTCTCTCCTGTAGTGTGAAAGCTGTGGAGGATATTATGACATCTTGTTTCATGAGGCTTTGGCACAAACACAGCGGTGTATGTCGGAAGCTTCTTGTGCATGCGCTGGTGGAGGGCCAAAGCAACAGATGCAAGGAAAGGAAAAAGTTGAATGTCAGTTGTGTTTGGCGCATGGTTCATGTTGTCTTCAGAAATCGATACAGGGACAATCCTCAACTGAACCGAACCATATATGATTATGAAATGCTTGTCATTCATTTTATAGTCCATGAATTTCAAATGCAGTTCAGTTTATCAAAGGAGAGGAATAACATCACACACTGCCTACAAACTGTTGTTACTTGCAGTCACACACAATTTCAAGAATTTCCAAGTCAAGAATTTTGCAGTGTATCATATTACTTCCTGATTGAGCACCTGCACCCTTTATAGATTAAGATGCATTCTTTACGCTCTGGTTTTACTGTATTACCTGTTGATCATAGCGCAAGATCTGTGAGAATGGTCTATTTCACTTCCAGGAATGTGGAAAATGTAAAAAATTGTAGAAAAACATGTTTGTGCTTGAGGATACTTGAGGAAGAAAATACTTCAGTGTTCTTCCTTCTTCATTAGGCAAATAAGGTTTCACATTTAAAAGCAGGAGATCCCATCCTCCCTTCAGAGCGCTTTTACTTGATGAAACCACACCTTCTTCAAAACACATGAACGCACACACACAGCAGAGTCTCCAAAGAAAGATGGCGTTAAATTACATGTCGCAAAGCACATAATATTACAATAAAAAAGGGTTTCCGAAAAATGCAATAAGCGAAAGCACCAGAGAATTTACACCGTCAGTAGAATTGTATAAATGGCAGACATTCCAATTTTGCAGCAGAACTGGAACTTTTTGCAGTATTCTGCGGGTGCAGATTCTATGTAAGCCTGCTACTTATCCAGTGTTGCCAGATCAGGTTGACGGTTTCCGGCCCAAAAGCTCTCACAGCCAAAAGAATGTGAGCAAGTACCATTTACCTCTTTAAAACTTAACAATGACTAAAAAAAATTATAAAAATGACCGAATTCCTTTGCTAGGAAAACAATACAACAGGGAAACGGATCCAAACATGTACAGTAAAACAAAAATGTTACTACCTGAACAGGTAGAAACTTTAAAAATGTCAAATATTTGCAAAAGGCAGTCAAGAAATTAAGACTTTAAACCTCGCACACACCTTAAAAGCTGTGGTCTATTACTAAATTAACAACAATAATAATGCGTGTAACTTTGTGTTCCGCTTTAACTTCAAACAGAACTAGTACATCTTTCTTGAAGTTCACATTGTAGAACAGCACAGAACTTAGCACAGTCAAAACTGATTAATCGTTGATTCAAAACCTCTTTCAGCAGCTGTCGGGGATGGGTAGAGTTCAGTCTGGATAGTTTAAAAGTTGCAGATGTCGTGGTCAGGCCAGCGTGCCCATGACCATGGATAGGAGTCGTCCCATATTTGATTTCAATTCAAGTCATTCAGCTGTGCTCTCAGAGTTAGTTATAGGCCTATTTATTAAGGGGCTTCGAGTCATCTCACATCACAGGCGTAATCCACGTTTTGAGAGTTGGGTCACTCTCCCATGCTTTGCTGTAGATTCAACTTACTGTATATTTATACCACTTGACAGTGATGTCTTGTCCAGCTCAGTTCAGTTCTCATATAATGGTGTCAGTTCAGGCAGATCAATATTATTGTTGAAAATTAAATTAAATGTTAAATTTAATGTCCCCAACTAAGCAAGCCAAAAGCCAATGACAACAAAGGTGGGAAAAGGCGACAGTGGTAAGGAACCAAAGCTCCTTAATGTGGCAGAATGGAGAAAAAAACCTTGGGAGAAACCAGGCTCAGTATAAAATATTATGAAATATGTTGTGTGCCTTATTCTGTGTAAGAAGTCACACCATCTCACAGAAGGATGCTCAACTGTCGTTATGAAGTGAGTTTGGAGTAAAAATGTTGTCTTTTGTTGGACAGGAGGTTTGGAAAGTCGTTTTTGAAAATAAACGCGTTGCATTTTCAAATGCACGTCATAAGAGACTCAAACTCGCAGTGCTTTCAGATGGAGCAGCATTTGCTACTGATCACAGAGCCGTACGTCACTGACAAGCTGCGCTTTCATAATCGCAATAAAAGCCCAATCAGTTTAAACACGATTTTAGGTTAATTGCGATTAATCGTGCAGCCCTGTTGTTGCTGCTGCAGAGTAAGTACAGGACTTGCTACTGCCAATACACACACGACACGCTGCTGTGAGTAAGACATGCTGTTGCTGTACAATATAACTTACATGAATTACCATAGCAGATCTATACAGGTGGAGCTGGGGAAGGTGGAGGGTTTCTGAAAGCATGCTACAACTGCTACAGAAAATGCTGACCGAGTATATGAAGGTTGGCTACTGAAACAGCAGGAACCAATCAGCTGTGCCCTATAGAGAATGATTTGATTGCAAACAGAGTTGACTTAAGGACCATCAACCATCTAGAGTTTCATGACAGTATTTGTATTAGTTTGTACTTTGTATTAGTTCACACTGAATTGGATAAAGTATATCTTTAAACACTTTTGTACACTTTTGAATGTCAAGCACAGAAAATGTCTCTATATGAAAATAATGCTGCTTTCCTGTAAGTTCATTAAAATCATGCGTGTGCAGTGGTACCTGTTAGTTAATAGCAATCCAGCTGGATGCAGTTGTGTAACCGAAGTGTGTTTGTTTGTTTTTTTACAGGTTGACCTTGCCTCAGCCCAGCAGAGTCCTAATGAGGTGAGCTAATAAACTTCAAAAGATGAGTCTGTTTTTCTCAAGTTTGTGTGCTTTGGCTCAGACTCAGAAACTGCATCAGTTTGCAGAAGCATTAGTTTTCTCTTGTTACACAACACAGTTTGGGTTTTGAAATCTTTTGAAAGGAATACAATGATGACACCTTAAATCTCACCATGTCCCTTAGTCTTTAGACCTTTTTATATGCTTTTTTTTCAGGTTTTGAATTGATAGTTGCTGTTCAATGATGAACGAATGAATGAATGAATGAGGCATTTATATAGCGCCTTCATATGTACTACTGTACACCCAAAGCGCTTTACAATTGTATCAGGGAATCTCTCCTCAACCACTACCAGTGTGCAGCATCCACTTGGATGATGCGACGGCAGCCACGGTACATTGGCGCCAGTGTGCTCACCACACACCAGCTATAGGTGGAGAGGAGAGAGAGTGATGGAGCCAATTCAATTAATGGGAATTATTAGGAGGCTATGATTGACAAGGGCGAATGGGTGGAATGTGGCCAGAACACCGGGGTTACACCCCTACTCTTTACGAGAATGACCACAGAGAGTCAGAACCTCGGTTTAACGTCTCATCCGAAGGACGGATATCGTCTTACTTGACATACTATCGATACTTGACATAGTTGACACTCATAATTATTTCGGGAGGTGATGGGGTGGGCTGTGATGGTCTACTAACAGCGTCGGCGCCACGGGTTGAGAGTTAATGGTTAGAGAGTTAGACTTGTAACCCGAAGGTCGCAGGTTCGAATCTCAATACCACCAGGAAACTATTGAAGTGCCCTTGAGCAAGGCACCTTTTGCTCCCCGGGCGCCGCAGTAAATGGCTGCCCACTGCTCCGGGTGTGTATGCACTAACTTGGATTGGTTAAATGCAGAGGACAAATTCTGAGTATGGGTTACCATACTTGGCCCTCACACATTACAATCTTTATTTAACGTTTTAAATGGTCTACAGCAATGGAGCCATCAATACAGGAGTGCCGGCGATGTGCTTTCGGTTACGGATGCCTCCTTTAGCTTCAGATAGCTATTCTAAAATTCTTTTAGAGCTCCTTGGATTCAGCCTCATTTATTTGAAATGAACTTACATTGCATATGAATAAACTGTAGGCTATATATACAATTATTGTATTGTTGAAATATTTATTTATTGAAATATTTATAAATTATTAGGTAAGCTAAGGTCATGTAGATAGATTCTGACAATTAAAACAAAAATCAGGCTTGTGTATTTATGACATCAATTACTGCTGTATTTGTTCAGAAACTAAAGTTATTTGTGAAATGTACTTGTCATATTTTTAGTATAGTACAGCAAAACTACAGCACTTCCAGTGGGCTATTTTATGGAGCTGTCAACATTGGAAACTCAGACAGCATGCCTTCAGTTGACAAATACCCCATGCATATAAAAAACTATATGTTATAAAAATGGTATATGTAAAAATTTTATTTACTAGCTTTATTCGTTGCACCCATTTCTGAATATTGCTTCATCTATGTAGTATACTCTATTTAGATCAATCAATTCTCAGAAACAGGTGCAGTTTTTTTTTTTTTATTCCCGATGGGGAACGGACAAATGAGCCACCCAATCCCCCAGACTCGACATGCCCACTCACTTTGTGCACTCTGGCGCGGACCCTGTCAACTAAAAACTCCTTTAGGCTAATTTATTCATTCTTAGCATTATAGACATTCCACATGCCCAAAGCATGGCATTTCCTCCTATTAGCACAAAGACATTCCAAAACTATGACCTGAATTAATGTTGATTGGACTTATAGAATGTGCTTCTAGCATTAATAGTATCAGTGTTCCATTGTTAAACATAGGTTATGCTTTGGTATTTTCACAAAAAAAAATAGTTTAAAGACGAGGATCAACACACCGGAGAATGCCATGGTTGCTGTAAAACATTTCCTAAACCAGGATGGTGTAGTCGCTTGTGAAAAGGTCAAGCCAAAGTCCCTGGAACTTTTCTTTGTCAGGATGGCTTGCTTTGCCAGGTCATGAGAAGTGTACTAGTTTTATCATTACCCTGGGACAACTTAAGTCTTTAAATATATGTTATATCTTGGCTTTTTTTAATGCAGCTCAAATGCAATTTAGTTTGAGAGCGTGTTTGTACTGGCCTACTTTGTTTGCGGTGTACCAAAGTTCTTAAGAAGGTCAGAGCATCGAACAAAAACCAGAACTCTGCACTTGAAAGACCTAATTATTATGTTAGTTTGTTATTTGATGCTAGTCTAGGACTAAAAGCCTAATATTATAACATTTAGATATTTAGTTTATATTTCATAAGGATAGCTTTTACTTAGGCCTTAATCTACTACCACTTATACAAATCTCTTTGTGGTATGACACACAGTTGAAGTTCAATTCAGTGTTTTCATGAATTGCTAGATTGTTGGCTTCATTTTAAAGACACCTTGCAACTTGAATACCGTAACAGAGCTTTTATTCTTTCAGATTTTTTTGGTTTTGTTTGTTTTTTCAAAATTTGCTTGAGGCACAGAGAACATTTCAGTCATACCTGAGCTGTGAAACTGCAGAGGGGAAACCCCTTTATTGCCTGTTATGTTGGTAGTGTCCTTGCATTCTGGTCTCCTGCATATGCACTTTTTTATGTTTTATTTTTTATATTTCCTTGGTGTTACCTATCATGCACGGCGCCCATACTGTATATGAAGACTTTTTTTTTATGTTAAAATTGTTTCTTCTTTGAACCATTTGAATGATGAACCAACTGTTGAACCAATTATTTATTTCTCAAACATGGTTGACACACACAAGTACCATTCCACTTTACTCAACACATTGACTGTAAGAATATCACTAACACAGATGAATAAACAGTATAAGGTGAGGCTATTAAAATAGCAGTCCCAGGCTAGTTTTTGTTAATAGAATAAAGTTAGTGAGTTGGTACGGTCACCAGAGTCATCAAAAATATAGAAAATAACACAAAGTGAAAATAAAGTGGTATTTTGGGTTCAGTTACCAAAGTAAATACATAATGATCATTTGAACTGTTAATAAAACATATGGACACTGATACTGATAAATAGAATAAACATCATACCTGCATGCAAATCCTTCCTAGCTAACACACAACATTAGCCTGGAAATCCAGACCTAAATCGAAAAGATTAATGGTCTGGCATCGACTAATGAAAATCGGCCAGCTCGAGGGGCGGCACCAAGCATGCATTTGAAAATCTCACTGCACGCAATTGGATAACACTACGACCAATCAGGGATGGGGACCTAGTAACATTGCCGGGATCAGTCCCGGAATGCACTCCGTGTGAACAAAAGGCAGGACCAATGGCGTAAGGAGTGCTGGAGGAGGGCTGCTTACAACACTGTTTTCTGTCCGTTTTATGTCATGGCATAATTACCGCAGTCTCGATATGACAACCTATCACGTTCTATTTGGAGCTTTTCACGTCCTCGGTCTGGGGTATTATTCATTTCTATTGCAACACTATAACGCCTAAATGAATCTGCAGCGGTCAGGTGGTACGGAGCTCTCATTAAATTCCAATCTTAAAAGCTGCAATTACGAGCTCTACGAGGAAGGAAATGCTTTTTACATGTGGAAATCTCGTAATTACAGTAATTACTTAACATGGCGTGAACGCAACTTTAAACTGTGTCTGACAGCATATCTTATGATAAAAGTCTCGCGTTCTTTGACTACACATACCGCGACCCACTCAAAGCGGTCTTGTAATTCACATTTGGGTCAGGACCCACCGGTTGAGAAACTTAAAGGAGAACTCCGGTCAATTTTAACATTGAGCTCATTTTTTTGTAAATTTGGAGTGCTGTCAGTACAGAGAACAACGACAAAAATCGGTGTTTCCTACACCGTGTTATCCTCTTTTTAAAATTTGCACCCTGTTGACTTAAATGGGGCAAGTTTTAAACCTGCTTTTAGCCTCTTAACATCCTTGATGTGTCATTACAAGTGCCCAGCCATGTGAGTGATTCCTTCAGAGTGAACACGGGTGAATCTGACTGCAGTAGATGTGAAAGATATGAATAAAAATGATGTTAATTCAGCCAGCGCACATACCTGTATTTACTTTCGAAGTCCACAGTAGTCGATTGTCGAGTTCACGCGCGTGATCATAGGTAACTAAGCAACAGTGGAGAACTTGACAATCGACTACTGTGGACTTCGACCGAAAACAGGAAGTAAATACAGGTATGTGCGCTGGTTGAATTAACATAATTTGTATTCATATCTTTCACATCTACTGCAGTCAGATTCACCGTGTTCACTCTTAAGGAATCACTCACAATGGCTGGGCACTTGTAATGACACATCAAGGATGTTAAGAGGCTAAAAGCAGGTTTAAAACTTGCTCCATTTAAGTCAACAGGGTGCAAATTTTAAAAAGAGGATAACACGGTGTAGGCAACAACGATTTTTGTCGTTGTTCTCTGTACTGACAGCACTCCAAATTTACAAAAAAAATTAGCTCAATGTTAAAATTGACCGGAGTTCTCCTTTAACCCTCTGGGGTCTGAGGTGTTTTCTGGGTCCTGGAGGTGTTCTGACATTTGTGCTTATTTCTGTTACTTATAACATTTTCATGGCTAAAGTCTGATTACACTGTATTCAGCACAAACTCTGCTATGATAATATGTGTGCAGCGTGTATGTAAAAGTTTGTAGTTTTGATACAATTACGTTTATGCGTAGTTTGTGAAAAAGCGATAAAAGGTCATAAAACCCATACTGAATATTTGTTCGTAAGACTTTTGAAAATTGGATCTTGTAGCCTAGAATTCTAATCGACATAGCATTAGATATAGAATGCTTCAAAATAATATATTGTCTGCCTAATCCTGTGATAAGAAGCCACTTCAGATCCCAAATGGAATTTATTTCAAACACGTATGACATTATGAAGTGAGTTTACGTCATGTAATGTTTGACGCTTTTTGCTTTTCAAATGCACATCAAGTGACAGAAATTATTTTTAGGACACTTTTTCTGGTCATGAGTCATGAGATTCAGTTCGAGAATGTAGCAATGTAACCATTATTCAGAATTTTGCTGCTTGTGTGAAAAAAGGAAATGTGACCATGAGGACACGTGGTCACAACATAGTGTATCGTATTTCTTCTTTGAATGAACAAGAATAAAATGAGCTGGTCAAAAAATAAAAATAAAATGCTGAGCAGTAGAGGGTTAATGTGTCATTTATAAGGAATGTATACCTTTACACCACTTCCAGCAAACTTGCCTGGTTTCTATTTCTGTTGTATTGTGCTAGGTACTGTAGATACTGTATAGCCGATGTGAAATATCATTGGTCCAGAATTCTGCTCCTCATAACTCTACATTAAATATCTACAATAAACATCAGATATCCAATGCTTAAGTCCCGTTCACACCAAGAACGATAATTATAACGCTATGTGTCCACATCAACGCACAATATCGTTCTGTTTATTATAAGCAGGTGCTGCAGTTTTGTCGTCTGCCGCTTTAAATGCTCAAGTTCTTTAAAGTCGGGTGGATTCTGATTGGCTGTCAATGTGTTTATCGTTCATCAGCTGGAAAAAAATATATAATTTTTCCATCCCATTATCGTGATAGTTGTGGTGTGGACTGCTTTTCTTTTATATTTAGAAAGATTTTTGTAACTATATCTTTATCACTGTAGTTATCCTGCTTGGTGCGAATGGGCCTTTAGTCTGTACATATGTAGTTGATTTCTTATTGTATGATTATAAGAAGCTGCACTGTGAATGATGGATTCAGCGAGTCATTAATGTGTTTGTTTTTTCTTTCTCAGGAAATGCACAGTGAAACATTAATAGGCGATCCGATGAAAACTTTTCAAAAGGAGAGGAAGGAAAGATGTCGACAAAAAAAGGACACACGCATTCCATCAGCTCACCTTCCTATAAAGACACCCACAAACTTTTCAACCAGTAAGCATAAGCTGTTTATTTCAGAATCACATGACATGGTTGTCGGAAAAGTTTCCTGAAATGTTAGACTTGTGATAAAAAACAAAACTAATTGTTGGTAACCTATATTAAGTGATCTTGACGTAATGTATATCCATATTAATATCATCAATGTTTATTCTGACCATGTTACTGGTGCTTTCGCAGAAGATCGAAATGATTTAACCATGATCCCCTGGGACGATTTTCATGGGGAAAATTTGAAGAAGCTGAAATACCGTGATGGGCGAATTTTAGTGAATGAACCTGGCTATTACTACGTCTATGCCAAGACCTGCTTTCGATATACTAAGGTACACGACTCGGACAAAGTGGACGTCAGCAACGTGCAGCTGTTTCAATACATCTGCCACGAGAAGCACACGCAATCTGTGATCAAGCCCATTGTCCTTGCAAAAAGTGGCGGCACGCTGCAGTGGAACATTGCGGAGTACAACATGTACTGTGTGGAGCAGGGCAGAGGTGTCCAGTTGACTAGGGCCGACGGTATTTTTGTCAACGTGTCCAATGCATGGCTGCTGGACCCTGAAGCTGAAGGGACATATTTTGGTATTTTTAAGATAAGCGATTGACTTGCATAGTTTTTGCTACTGAACATGTGCACATTTTGCAACCTTGCAAACTTTTTCAAAGTGATTATGAACCACTGAGCACTTGTTTTTGATCACTGACTTTTGAATTATTATTTTTTTAAGAGCACATAAAGATTTCTCAATCGTACCAATACTGGCAATAGGTATCAGTCCATTGTTGGTACCCATTGGAAAAATGCTCCAATACCCACGGCCATGCAGCGAATCGCAGCGGTGGAGTGATGCTGGACAGTCCCAGTAAAGTACGCCAAATCACAGTAGTCCGCTGCGACCTCCACAACAGAGGAACACAGAGGAATCATACGAACTAAGTGGTCAAATTTAGTTTGAAATTAAATCTACTCAATACGTATACTCAATACTCAATACATTTGCGGCTTTGCCCGTAGTGACATTGTTATCAGTGAGTATGCAAAAAAAGGAACAGCCTTAAGACGACATATCAGTGCATCGCTAGTTTAAGAAATTTTACATGAACATTTTCATCATCACATCGATTGATTGTAAAAACAAATCCGTCCAAATACCATGAAATGTGTCTAACACAATGTTAAAATGATAGCTACAGACTATGGGAAGGTTTCTCTCAGATCATTGAAAGCATGATTGATTGAAGAAACCTCGACGTCAAGGAAATTTGAATTGTGACAAACTGTTGGATAAGTACTTCCTGTCTCATCAAGAAAATGTACTGATGCTTTACTGATCGATGAATTTCACTGTTGGATGTTTGGAGCTTCCTTTCAGATGATATTTTAAAATTTCTTGAACAAAACGTATACAAACATTCAACAAAAATCAAGGCAGCTGGACTGTCTTTGGGAAGCGATGTGCAGAACCAAACTGAGTTTGGTACGCTCTAATTTAATTTTGTTTTTAATGCACTAAGTGTATTTATTTATTTTCAATAATGATAGAATGTTTGTAAAATGTTCTGTCTGTTGTACAGTTTTGTACATTGTGTATAATTGCCTTTATTCCATTCTTCAAGAGGTTTTGGACAAAGGGCATTGACTTTTCGGTCTGTTATACATGCGCTTTTGTCCCAGGCACAGGGCTCCTGTTTAAAGCTTAAATTGATTGGTTTCTCACTAAGAAACTTTGTATTTAAGTATAATTAATTTGACAATTCTGTGTTCAAATGTTTATGGACAGCAGAATATATTGTTCCAGGCCCAAAGCAAACCTAAAAATGTTTGCAAACTTAAAGTCTAAGATTTGTTTTTTTTTGTTTTTTCATATGTTAGCAAAAGTTCAGTTTTTTTATGTTTATTTATACTATTCTGCCTAATAAAGATACTTTTCTAAATAAAATACTAATTTGTTCATGAAAATGCTTCATTTGATAATGTGATGTAAATCCAGTTTCATATTAACCATGTTTTCAACCACCGGAGGCCTTCACCTAGCCATTCGTAGTTTACATATGCGTTAATTCTATTTTCATATTGCCTCGACAATGAAAAAGTACATGCAGTTCCCAGCGTTAACTGGCTCCTCTCTGGATGTGACAGCTAAAGTAAATGTTTGGTCTTTCCTTTCTTTGTGGTATTGTCAAGCAAACGGGTGAATTACACTGGCTGTGGGGTGGGAACATGGTCATCCTTAAAATAATATCCACACGTTAGTGGCGGTTGTTTTAGCCTCTGATTCTCAGCAGATATTTGCAGCATAATTTTGCTTGGACTTAGTTGCTGAGAGAATAGAAGTAGGAGAACCAAAACAAAACAGTGTCCCATTGTGTATTTCTCAAGTCTAACCCAAGTTAGCAGATTCATTTGAGAGGAACTCCCAGTGCTAGTGCTCGTCACTCAACATAGCCAACCATTTAAAGCACTGTGGTCTGTGAAAATCCAAGTGTGTTGGAAATGGGACACATATGAAGTTTGACCTCAATATTGCAATTGCATATATATATACATATATATATATATATATATATATATATATATATATATATATATATATATATATATATATATATATATATATATATATATATATATATATATATATATAACCAAACTTGTACATTTGTTTTCTTAATATAATCATTACTTTCAAAAAAGGTGTCCATGCTATAGTGGAATCATACATTTAAATTCTGAGCAATAATAATTAACTCACTGTATAATCATGTGTTAGGGTTAGGATTAGATTTGGTTGAGGGTTAGTTGCATATAATTATGCATAATTTATAGTTGTAACTACAAGGACACTGTCAAATAAAGTGAGACCAAATATACTATTTTATAAAATATAATAAAAAGTAGCGTAACCATAAAATAAAATAACAAAATTTGTCTTTGTACTTTAAATACAAGTGTAGTAAAAAAAAATTAAAAAAAATTAAAAATTATTTTTAATTTTCTTCATATTGTAGTTTTTATTTTAAAACAAAATTGTTTTGCTGCTTTTATATATACAAAAAAAAAAAAAAAAAAAAATTAAGCCAACATTTTTTCAAGATTTTGCCTTTTAAAATTCAGTTTTTGTTCCTAATTTTACTACAGACCCTGTTTTCGTTTTGAATGCTGGCACGGCAAACTTTCTTCTGTCTGTAAAAGTTTCATTTTTTTGGAAGCAATTACATTTCTCAATACTTTCATCGGCACACATGTGGTACCATAAAAATGTCAGGATGTTTGCCAACTGTACTGCGTGCACATACTGGCTTTATGTCCCCTATATAACAAGAAGGCTTTGCTTCACTGGACTTGAGTTTTGTTTTGTTTTTGTCTTTTTTTTTCTTTCGTTCTTTTTAGACTTTATTGTTTGCATGTGTAAAAACAAAGGTTTCGGGTTACTGGTTTTCAAAGCCAAAATCGTAGCATTGCAGCTGAACTGATTGTTTAAAGTTTTTGTTTCGAGACAGTTGAACAGTCTATCCATTATCTTCTCAAGCAGCCATATATGTGAATGTCGGTCCATTTACAGCTCAGTCTATACGGCACATACTTCACCATAACACATTTCTGTGGCCATCAGATGTTAGTAACCCAGTGTGAAAGGTAATGGGCTTGATGTGTAATGAAACGTTTTGTGACCAAATTGTGCTTAGTAAGCATATATCACAGGCATTGATATATATTATTAGATTAGCTAACTCCGAGTGCCTCTTTTAATGGGATTCTGTGGTGAGAGGGAAATAGCTTCAAGGTTAGATTTATGGAGCAGCTGGGAGCTTTGTTATACACATTAAAGTTGCTTAGCAATTTGCACGCTCACGCATTCTTCCTTTGCTGACTAAGCTTCACCAGTTGTTTTTACTGGTCTACACAGCTCTCTGACAAGACAGATTGAATGTTAACATCTTTAACATGGTACCAATACACAGCTATGCTGATGTTACACTACATTTGGAGAACTACATGATATGTGATTATTAGTCATTGACGTCATTACCAAAATGAAAATTCTAAATCCATTACAGACTACTGCACAAATAAATAACATAAATAAGCGAATAAAAGATATTGGTAACACTTTACAATAAGGTTTCATTAGTTAAACTTTAGTTACTTAAACTTAAACTTAAACTGCACATCTACAGAATTTATTAATCTTTGTTAATGTTAATTTCAACATTTACTTATATATTATTAAAATCAAAAGTTGTATTTGTTAAAATTAGTTAATACACTGTGAAGTAACATGGACAAGCAATGAACAGCTGTAGTTTTATTACCTAACGTTAACAAAGATTAACAAATACAGTAACAAATGTTTTGCTCATGGTTAGTTCATGTTAATACATTGACTAATGTTAACTAATGAACCTTATTGTAAAGTGTTACCAATATATTTTTCAAATAAGTACAGACACACACACACACACACACACACACAAATGCCCCCTGCTGATGTCCGCTTGTGTTTCCACAGGCTTCAGGACCTTGGACAGCACAATTCCAATCAATGTCCAAATTTATCAGACAAGACAGTGGCCACTGCAGATGACCCAGTCACATGACCATGCACATGTGTTCAGGGTGAACTGTGCATGCTAAGTACCACCTTTAATCAAAGCAGAACATACAAGTTCCACCTAGTCACAATGTGTAAAGTCATGATGAAACATTTCTATGCATTAATTGTTGATTGGATTGGACTAAATTAAGCCATACATCAAGAAAGAGAAGTCTGTCATTTCACTGGAAGATCCAGTTATGATATTTTGATTAAACATTACAAGGTCAAAACATAAAAATAAAAATAAAAAAACATACGTACATATTTTTGCACAATACGATCAATAACATGGACTTAGAAAATAGATAGGGTGAATATTCATTTCATGCTGACTTTAATTAACAATCAAATTTTATATAGAAAAGAAATTAGAGTGTTTTAATTATTATGGGATGGCAAATTTTGTACTGTTGATTTTGCACTCTAGCACCACTGCTATTCCAGTGCAATATTTATTTGTATTATTTTTGTTATTTAAAGGAAAATAAAAATAAAAAAACACTTACAGAGGCAAACATGTCATCCAGATATTACTTTTCGAAAGACCGAGCTGTTTTGAACTCTGTTATCAGATGAAAAAACACAATTTGAGCACCAAACAGGAAAGGTTGAGGTTGAGGCAGGGAATACCCTGCTGACTCATATGAGGTGATCTCAACTCTTTGTGATGAGATTACATATCTTTAAAAAGCTTCTGGATTTTTAACCAATTAAAGTATGTGTGTTACTGAGGTCATCGGTTTACATATGGATTCAAAAATGTTCTTTCTAACAAGCCATTTCTCTAGATCTCATATGAGCTTAAATAATTTTTTTACATGATAGTTTTGCTGAAAATTTTCATTGAGTGTGAACACTAGTTAAACCACAGAGTTATGTAATACCTGAAGAGAGCTGTCCGTTAGCATTTCCATTCTTTTCAGTGGCAGTTTTGGAAGCATTTGACCTGGGAAGTCATTACTTTTTCTTTAAAAGCAAAACAAAAACCTTGGTTGAAGTGAATGAGGCCAATTCATAAATACATATATAAAGAACTCACTGTATTAATAGTATAGCTTCAAGACAAACAAAATGTGTGTGATTTTATTTAGAAAAAACATTAATTACAAAATTAATGTAAAATTGACGATTTAAACAGCTCAAATAATGCACATTTGATCAGAAACTCCTCCAAAAAGTTGTACCTCACCGTAACCTTGTATTCTGCTTCTACTTTTTAAGAAACCAAGGGATGAGTCAAAATTATATTTTGAGGTAATCAAAAATCATGTCACAAATGCTGTCACCTAAAGTTAATTTGCATTAAACATTAATCTCATTGGAAAAAATTGCACTTTCAATGGCCAAAAGATATTACAGTGCTACTTGTATGTTCTGTTTAGTTCTAGTTCCTGTACCTGTTTCATTTGTTCCCATTGTCCCGCGACTAGTTAGTTCCTTGATTACTGAATGCTTCTCAGATGTTTCAATTTCTGTTGATTAGCCTCCCCTGTGTATGTAAGCCTTCAGTTCTCACAGTTCTCTGATCAGTGTTGATTGTCAGTTGAGCTTACGTGGTTGTTTGATTTATTTCCTGTTTTTTTGAGTGTTCTAAAGTGTTTTTTATTAAAAAACTGTTTCTTTAATAACAATAGTACTTCTTGAATTCTCTTGCGATGTACAATCATGGCAACCACCCATTTGTGACAGAACACAGAATCAAAATAAAAGAAAGGATAGACATTCATGTTAACTCTACTCTGCTGCACGGATCCGCCTCGGGCCTTCCAGTCTCCAGCTCTGCCTAGGCATTTTGATCCCCTGTCTCTGCCTCTGGCTTCCGGCTCCATGTGGGACCGTCATCGTCCTTATGGCTCCACCAGGCTCCCTCGTCCCTCTGGCTCCACCAGCACATTCCTGCAGTTCGCCTTCTCCTCCTAGAACATGAGGAACATTCCCGCGAGGACCACACGATGGATATCATAGACCCCACCTCTGCTGGCTCTCTTCAGTCACCTCATCTTCTCCTCTGTTAACTCTACTCTGCTGCACAGATCTACCTTGAGCCATCTAGTCTCCAGCTTTGCCCAGGCACATGGATTCCCTGTCACTGCCTCGGGCTGCCAAGCCAGTCACACCCCCTTGGCCTGTCGACCAGTCAGCCCCACCTTCCCTCCCCCTCCTTCGGCTCCATGTGGGACCTTCGTCCTTATGGCTCCACCGGGCTTCCTCGTCCCTCTGGTCAGTCGTCAATCTCCTGGCTCCCCCACTGGTGGTCGAACATCTTACTCCACCCTGGCTCCTCCCACCATCGGTTCCATTGTGGGCCTTCGTCCTGGCTGTGCTCAGGGTCTTCAGCTGTCTCCCTTCACTCGCCCTTAGACTTTTCTGCCTGCCTCTCCTTGGTTATGTCCTTCCCCAGCTCCACATCATCTTGCTGGATTCTCATCCGTCATGCAATCATTGCAACCACCTGTTTGTGACAAACAGATGCTAACTAGACGAAACCACTCATGTACAGCATGACTCATTGTCTGGCATCATCTAGAAAACACTCTCTTACCTGGAAACCTACCTTGGAAAACCATCCGTAATTTTATGTTTTATAGTGTGTAGGTTGCCGCTAACTCCTAATCAGCTATGGGCCACTATTACCTAAAAATTGTGTCCATTAATGCAGATTGTCTGTTGTTCTCACTACTTTGAATAATGATAAATGGAGCCAGATTTGTTTTACAAACTTTAATGTTACATCAGTCATTCACGTTAGTGCTTGGCTAAAGTATGCGCTGTTATTGACACAGTTAATGATACAGTTCCCACATGTGTACCACAATAATTTAGAAATACACATTGGTTAGTTGATGGACACACACTTGTTAATGCTGATGGCGAGGAATTACAGTAGCAACATCTCATAATGTACGTCAAACTGAGTAGTGTATCACTGAGAAACATCCTGCTCAAGTCGTCCTTGTGGTTTGGGTTGAACAACTAGTTCTAATGTTTCATCATCGGACTCACGCTCGGATTGATATGGTAAAACTGATGCCATTGTTACTGTCTTTACAGTGTGTACAATCACTGAGCTTTAGGAAGCCTCCGGAGCTGAAATTCAGTTATGGTAATGGACGTGTTGTTTCCGAAACGCTCTGTAAGCGAGAAGAGAGAGATAAACTACCCTCTCAGAATACACACATAATGAAAGACATCATAGTCAATGAAAGGATTGTGAAGATATTTCACTGGAATGTATGGAAATGTATTCAGCTAACCGCTGTTGTAAGAGCACTATCATTTTTGCTACAATCTCTGCCATGTCAATAAAAAATAAAAGTACCTAATTGACACAACATGCTGTTTTTTTATGTAAAACCCAAATAGAGGCAACAAGAGGACTAAAAAAACATATTAATAAATAATTAATAAAAAATAATAGTAATAATAGTTATCATAATAATTATCACATTAATAATATGAAGATACTAATATTCAATGAAAATAAATATCATTGAAAAGGCTTTTTATAACACCATTAAGGTCCTATATCACTTTCAAAGCATGGTTCTTTATGGAACCTTATAAAAAGGGTTCTATTTAGCACAAACAAGGGTTCTGCTAATTGTTACAAGCCGAATAACCCTAACTTGGTACTGTTTAGAACCATTTTTCTTAAGAGTATAGGAGACCTCCAAACCTCCAAAGTATAGGAGACCTCCAAAAAAAACACAAAAACGATTGGATATGCTTTGAGTGACAAAATCATACATTTGATGAAAAATCTAATTTTCCAAAACATACCAGTGAGCATGTGCATGTATTAAAAAGAAATGACAGAACTCACATTTGTATGACTTTATTTGTGCTTGAATGTTGGGTACATTTACGTAATTTATTTTCCAATTCATGAACTCCTGTCTCTTTTTAAAATGAAATGACTCAGTCAGGGTTGAGCCAGGACATGTGAAATATAGACTTAAATCGGTAAAACCTCCAGACTTCCCAAACCACCGGCAACACACCCATACTGAAGACGAGGTGGAATGTCATTCATATGGTCCTGATTTCCCTCCCCACTACCATCAGAAGAGGACAGGAGGGAATGATGCTCAGCTGCAGAAACATGCCAGTGGCAGAAACCCATTTGGTTACTTGCTTACGTAGGAGCTCACCACAAACTTGGGCTATGCACTGGTTAAATATTCTTTGAATCTTCCCATTCCACTGACCATGTGCAAAAGTACAGATAAATATTGTAGATGTAAGACTGGACCAGCACTGACCGCACACGTGCACACATTGCCAGGAACATGATGCACACACACACACACACACACACACACACACACACACACACATACTGTACACTGACTCAACGGACAGCCACACTGTAAATAATTATTTGTCAGATAACCAAAAAAGTATATATATACATGTATAAACTGTATATATGGTGTTTTGCTAAATATCAGGCTGGAGATTCTGTAGATATACGCTTGTAGCATAGTGTAGTTTGGTGATGCAAAAATTTACACTTAATATGACAAAGATACACACTTAATATTACTGCTATGAGATAACGAGAGAATCAGTACCAGTGTGGCTGAAGAAGCTTAAAGATCTGGAGAGAGAAAGAGCGACAAAGACAAACAAACAAACAAACAAAAAACGGTACAAAATCAGCCAAAATCAGGCGAAAGCTTGAGTAGTTCTGCTCAAGTTGCTTCTTTTTTATGTTGGCCAGGTAAGGGAATTAATTATTGTGTAGACTGCCCTATAAAACACTAGTATTAGTGTAATTTAGAGCAAATGATTGTCAAAGTAAAACAAAACTGAGTGATTAAACATTTAATACAAAACTGAAATAACCTTGCCTCAAAGCAGCTTTGCTACTGTTTCACTATGGTTGATACGCTGAGCCATATTGGATTTCCCTTGAGTTTCCCAGTTGGAACTCTGACTTGAGGGGGCATTCTAGTTAAAAGTTCCGGTTTCACTTTATTTTGATGGTCTCTTTAACACATTATGTTGACTATAAGTAACATTGCACCTACATGTCTACTAACTCGCGTTAGAGTGTTAGAGTATTAGTAGACTGGTAGGGTTAGGGTTAGGACTTTCCCACTTCTGAGGACAAATGGAACGCACCATTATTCCGCCTTTCCACTGCACACGACAAACGATGGCTGATGGACCGGAAGGCTGGGTGGGGTGCCAACTGTTTGTGGATGCGGAATGTTTCGGGTCTAATTTGAGCTTTGGATGCATTAAAATAATTGATTGTGAGGGACTACCCTGTATGCGACATGCCGACTGGCTGTTATGTATTCTAATCAAATCAGTGCATGCCAGCATTTATTTACCATTTTCACAAAATTTTCATGGCCCCCAGAATATTTTGTTGTATGAATATCTGAACATGCAATAGCCTATATAAAAAGAAAGAACAGACCCTCTGGTTTAAAAAAAAAAAATTAGTTCATCAAAAAGATGAGAAAATTTAGTTTTTGCCAAAGACTACATCCAGATCAGATTCAGAACTATGATCAAAACATAGATGGAGTAGATCGAGTCCATCAACACCCTTAATGCTTGCACAGTCCTATAGCTCGTTGTCCTGGGTTGACATTTCATTCAGTAACATTAAGCAGTTTTGATTGCTGTTTAATGTTGATGATCGCATTATTTTACATATGCATATGATTACATATGAGATCGCTTGCTTTTGCATCTTGTTTGCATATGTTTTGATCAGGCGATTCTCTTTCAGAAGTTGTGTAACAGCACCCCCTACCATATAACAGTGAAAACACGGAAAGCTGGAAAATTCAGTCAATGGCGGGGAAAGAGTTAATACTGTTTTGTCCTATTATGCCCTTTTACGAAGTCTTGATTTTGTTTTGGGGGGTTTTGTATTATGTTTTCATGCTTGATTGGTCAAGAAACGTGTAATTTTTTCACATATTTTTACATTATTACAGCTCCTCTCTCCCAAGTCTAGGCAAATGTGCCGTTTCAATGAGGCCCCTCCTTCCGAAATACGAAATGTGCAGTGATTGGTTAGCTGGCCCAGTGTGCTGTGATTGGCCCAGTGTGCTATGATTGACAACGCTTAGCGTGTTCGGGAAATGTCCAGCCCCTTCTCACATAGTTCCAACTTCCCAGATCGCTCCCTGTGCATGTTTTTCAAGACAAGCCTGAATAAATGCACAAAGGCATGCCTGTCCTCGAGGGACATTTGCAGAGTGGGTCTGGTGAGTTGCGGTTCTCCATTTATGTCTGCTCTGCTGAGGAAGACATCACCAGCCCCACTCCCGACCCAGAGCCCAGCCAGCCGTACACACTGCCTAGTATGGACATACTGACTGAGCTCACCGCAGACCCCGAGCCCACCCCACACCCACCACAGAGCCTGAGCCCAAGCTAATGCCGAAGGCCCTCTATTCAGATCCTCCATGGGTCTTCCGGTCTCCAGCTTCACCTTGGCAAAGGGGATCCCCTGGCTCCATCTCCAGCCACCGAGCCCATCCCTTCACCTTGGCCTGTTGACCAGTCTGCTGCACCTTGACTCCTCCCTCCCTCGACTCCACCTGGGACCGTCGTCCTCATGGCTTCACCAGGCTCCCTCGTCCCTCTGGCAATGCCTTGGTGAGTTGTCACTCTGCCTACACCATGGACTTCCAGGCCTTCTTCCCTCCACCCCTTTGGTTCCGTCAGGCTTCGCCTCACATCAATGTTAAGTTGGTTGCGTTTATCTGGTTCTCCTGTGTTTATTCAGAGCTCTTGTGTTTCTGTTATGTTACTTGTAAAGTTTAATAAATGACTGGTGTATTAGATCCTGCCTCTCAGCTTATTGCTGCAACCACCTGTGACAAATACAGTGTTGATTGTAAGTTAATTTTAACTAATATTAATGTATACAGCTTTATAGAAGTAGTACCATAACCTCAGTTGTGACCTTTTCTCCTCTTTAATTTAACTAGGGCAGAATGAACATCGTGACTCGGTGCATGTTGCATGTTAGGTTTGATGTTATCTCCTTAAATGTCAGACCAGCATTTGGAAACCTGTGTATGATAAGATGCAGCATCTCTGTATACAGCGAGACACGCTTATAAGTTTCACTCTTATTACCTTGTACTGTTGTGTAAGATTTGGCATCCTCCTGAGCAACAGCAAGGCGGTAACAGTATGACCTGCGTGTAAAGTAACACATTTGGTATGTCACATACAATGCATTGCAAAACTTTTACACAGGAAAAAAACCATGCACATACTGTGCTCAGTAGATAGTAACTTGTAGTGGTTTGCTATATTTGTTTTACACACAAAACGGTGTACCAAAGCTGGTAAAATTCAGAAATGTACAGGTATTCATCACAGAAGCAGACTGAAAATGAAACACTTTTCAACAACAAGATCATTGGCAGTGATCATTGAAGACAGAATGAGAACTGATGTGGAGTTTTGCTCAGAGATTTGCTCTCCTCAGCGTTCTTATGCTCCGAGAACAGCAGCTTGATGACTGTTAAACTGTCATCCATCTCAGAAAACCATATTTTTCAGTCTAAGTGGCAGATTATTTCAATATGCCCTAAACAATAATTCTTTGCTGGAAGAAAATTATACTTATCCTATTACCCCAATGCCTTAAGGGTTTACAGTTGTGACCCATAACTATATGTTAGAGCCACCCTTTAAATGAAAATCTTGATGTTTAAGTTTTCACTTCACTTTCATAGAGTAGGATGATGTGGTAAAAATTTCTAAATCAAAAACTATGCTCATATTTGCAAAATCACGGTCAAAACACTTGGATGTAAAATAAAATATTCGTTTTTTGGTAAACTGTTCTTGAACTGGGGATAAACTGGAAAAATAACTTCCCCTAACATTTTCCCTCATCATAGCGGTTTAACTCGCAACTGATGAGCATTCAGCTGGACCACATATAAATATTTCCCTTTAACAAAACACAGACGTGCTTGTGTATACGTAAGGGGAAGCATATATTCTGCAAACTCTGGAAAAATCTGTCAGAAAAATCCTTGGTAAAATCTTTTAAAGAACATGCCATCAAAACAATCTTGCACTTGACCAATTTGCATGCAGACATTACAAAAGGAGAATGCAAGTCTCCAAGAGGAAGTTGAGAATATGTCTCTGTGGTTAGCTGGAGTAATATTGATTTGGTATCATGATGATGTATGCTACAAAGCGGCGAACAGAAGCATCTGTTTGTCATTACGCAGGCTGGATAATGAACTCCATGATAGGAGCCGTGCTTGTGCGAGATCCAAACATGCAAACACTTGGGCTGTCCAACTCACTCGATTTGCACAATGTGCAGTGTTGTAACACTTAATGTCAGTGTGAATTTAAATTGAAAATGGAACTAATGAGTTAAACAAGCAGGAAGGACTGGAAATCAGGTTTGAGTTTGATTGTCATGAACATGTGATGTCATGGGAGGGTTTGTTTTGGAAAAATTATGACTTGTTTTGAGTCTTCCGGTCAAGTTACACCGCAAGACGTAATACTTCCTGATAGCTGAGCGGTTTCCCTTCAATGAGACATGTTTTGTCTTCATTTCACTGGTCTGACGTACTAATATTAGCGTTGAGTTGAAAATCTAATAGACAAACCATCTTGTACATGTTGTAGCTCCAAATTACATTTAACACGGCACTTTGAGAAGATCATAGTGTACAGTCAGCCGGTCATTACTGAATAAAAAGGAGGTCTTGTATCAAGGCGCATGAGACGCATTTAACTAGTCGGAGATCGGTTCCCTTATAATTAGTCAATTATTGAGTTTAATGGTAATCACATACAAACATTTGACCACAAAATGCTGTGATTGGCCAATGATAATCCAATTTGAGAGAGTCGTATGTATGATTTGTACAGTTGGTTTGCCCAGGGATGATATTAGTATCAAATTGTATACCGGTTTAAAGGGGGAAACATTATGAATGAAGCCAACTTGACAACAACAGTTCATATATCAGGCCGCGTTCAAAAAGGGCGGTGAATTTGCGTAACCAATTTGAACATGAGCGAAATCTGCGTGGGGAACATTTTCATCCTAGTTGTCATGCAGAAGTCTAGATTTATGTTTATGTTCATTATTATTGTAATTTTATGTGCTTTGTGACATGAGGTAGTTTAATGCCGTCTCTTGTCTCGTGATGCTTTGCAGAATCTGCTGTGTGCGTTCATGTGTTTTGAAGAAGCCGTGGTTTTGGAGAGCGCTCTGAAGGGAGGGTGGGGATCTCATGCTTTAAAAGCTAACTTGCTAATTGCTAGCCACTCTGAAAATCGACCTATCCTACCTTTACCGGAGATTGCCAAAAAAAGCAGTGAAATTGGACAGGAATGTGTTAATTTTCAAAGATGCAAGCTTAATAATGTACGGTCACATTAGCGAAATTCTGTGGGGGAAAAAATGTCCATTGCATATTGTCAGTAGTGTAGCAATGCATGAAGAACAGCTCACAAACAGCTTTCTATTGGTCAAAGTGAAAATCTGTGAAAACTTGAACCCATGCGAAATTCGTGTGGGGAAAACTTTCGCCTTCACATGAAACTCCAGATTGCATGGATTCCTATTGAAATGACTGGATTTTACGTGACCACACCATGAGGCTATGATTAAATACTGAAAATAAAATGAGAAAGACCAGAAACAACGTTGTTTAGGCAATTTCCCAGCAAAAATGACCCCATAGCAAAACCTAGTGTCCAACCAGCAGTAATGCCAGTTTAAACATAGATTTCATACCGGTGTTCCTGTTCAAATATACTTTTGTATTGCTATATTGCATGATATAGATGAGACCTAAATGAGACAGACTACATCAAATCAAAAGTTACTGGAGTAAAGAAAAAGTGTGTTATTTTTGTGTTACTTCAAAATCATCATTTTAAATACTCCCCTTTAAAAAGGGAGAACAGATGGAAGAAACTTCTAGATACATCCTTCACATCGTTTTATAGTGAAACGTTCAGTTAGCAGCATGAAACATGTTCAAGTGCATCTGCAGGTATCGCAAACACAACTTTATAAACGGCTAATCAGCATTTTCTCACTTGACATCAAATGAGGGAAGCATGGCCAAAGCACTTCAAAGCATGCCAAGTTTCCTCAGGGATTTTACACACGCAGACCACAGCACGGCCCTTGAAATCCTAGAGCAAACACTACAGGATGTTCAGAATGGTAAGGTCATGGGAATGTTCTTAATTCCACCTATCAAACCTCCACCCACATGCACTAATGCACACACACACACACTCACGCTTGAACAGGACTGTGTTGAAGGAGGTATTCATTTAGCCATGTGTCTTTCAGCCCAGCCGTCATTCTTTCCACTGTGGGAGTGACTGGCTTGCTTTATTCTCAGGTTAACTGGATGCTCTTCTGCCTATAATTCAAAATGAGTGATAGACAGCTTTAATTCAGATGTTATGGAACTGTTTACAGACGTTACACTGTCATTAAGCAGACGTCTAAATACCAGACAGCTCTTCATCACAACAGATGAATAATGTGAATGAATAATGACTGTTTTATGAATTAAAGTAAAACATCTGTGCGTGTAATGAGCGTCCCTCTCCTCCCAGCAGCTTGTTTATTATGGAACGTCAGGGCAGGGATTAGTCTTTTTGACCACTGAGTGTGGACATAATTATATAATTTCCCATGGGAATAGCTTGTTGTTTTACAAGAGCACATGCATATTAAAACAAGATTTCCATCACCTAATAAACTTTGTTCAAAACATTGATTACACATATGCTTCTCTATTGATAAACAACATTTTACACCATTCAAACGTTCAGGCTTCCATGGAAATTGATAAACATCGACAAAAAAAGGGAAAAAAAGAAAAGAAAAAGGAGAGAAAAATACTGCACTCATGATTTTTTAAAGCTTTTATGTCTTGAAAAATACGTTTGCAATCAAGTGGTTAAATAGGACTACAAATGGTACATTAAACATCTACCCTCGGCGTGAGCAAACTTATCACTAGCTTTTACAGCATTTTTGTGTTGAATATACTCACACTCTTGCAAACTATTCTAACTAAAAACTTTCCAACTTGTATATTTGAAACAAAGTCTCAGAAGCTTAGTGGTGGTGACGTTGTAGCCTAATTGTAGCTTTTTAGCTTTTTTACTGGTTGAATTTGGCTTCGAAATTAATACAAAGTGTTCACTGGTAAAGATTATCTTGATAAACAAAACATGTAAGAATCATAAACATTTGTTGGTCACAAATTCTGCAATAACCAAAAAGTCAATTGAAAAATCCTATTGGCTTTTTGTAGAGAGAACAAGTGTGATGCTAACTTCTGGTTATTTCAACAAAAATAGATCATTCCAAGCTATAGGGACAGCTTTAGTTGCAATAAAAAACATTAAGCCTAGAGATTCAGATTAAGCGGCACAATACAGAGGGAAACCTGGCTGAATCATCCATATAATCCGCTCTGCGCTATACTGATGCTGTAGCACACTGTGGGTTGGGAATGAGTGAGTGAACAAGTGACCGACTTCAGGTGCAGCTTTAGTCAGATGCTGGTGGTATTTATAATATACAGTAGGTGGAAGAGGACATGTGTAACGGCCTGGTGGTAAGCCAACACAAAGAACACTAGAATTCAGTCTAAATATTCTTTAATGCAACAACAGAAATATGCAGGATAATCTCAGGAGAAGCATAAACTCTTTCTGCACATCATGTTAACAAACACAGACAAAGAACTGAAAAAAACAGGGAGTACTTATAAACATAAACACTCTCTGACAAAATCCCAGACAGCAACATAATGTCGGCCCTGATCCGGCCTGGTACACGTGGATTCCACACGGCCCAGATGTGGGCCGGATCTGGGCCGACACTATGTTGCTGTCTGGGATGCTTATTCAAAATAATTTAATTGGAAAAGTTTCTTCATTGCATTGTGAGTCATAATTATTTCTAGGTTTGTTTTCCTAGAATATAAAGACTGTACATCTCCTAAGGGTGTTTTGTAGACATTTAGAATTACAAACATCAAGATGACAAAGTTAATAGATGAAAGCAACACAAAATTTTCATTTCAATTTCAAATTTGCCATCCATTTTTATTTCATAGACAAGAACAGCATGGAAATTCTGGACATTCTTTTGTGTTTCACTAAAGAAAGAAGATAATATGAAGTCTTAACAAGATGAGGGTGAGTAAATGATGACAACAACATTTTCATGTTTGGGAGAAGTATTCCAGATGACTTTAGAGAGGTAACCACAGAAGCAGACACTTTGGAATCAACATCACTTGATCCCAGAACAATCATTGACCCCAGAACAATGATGAAGCTCTCTATTCTCAAAACAATCTTCCAGCGGGCACTCTAGAAACAAGTCACTGATGTTTCAGGCATATGAGAAGTCTCGGGTCTTAACTATGCAAGAGTAAACAGGAGTATATGCATTTAAACAGGAGTTGGGTTATATCACACCGGTGGTCCTGTCTCCCAGTCCTTTATGATTCAGCAAATCACAGTGTGGAGGGCACAAGGCTAAACACTGGTCAGGTTTTGGTGCCTGCTGCAGGAGTCCATGAGAGTCTCTCATATCAGTTCAGTTGGCGGCTCCTCTGATGGTTTGGGTATGGTTAACAAAACTCTCTAATTGATTTCAACAATGTCTTCTTGTCCAGACATTGCTAATTTCATATGGCACCATGCATCAGACAGTATGGAGGCGGCTCGATTTATTTGAAAAGACATAAACCTCCCTGCAAGAGAGACCATCTTAGAGTGGCGTGAATTGTCATTCTGGTTTGCTACTGGTCTAGTTGGTTGACTGGCTGGTTGACTAGCATGGTCTTTTTGGTAAATGTTTGACATGCTAAATGTAAATGCTAATGCTAAAATGTAGCTTTCATGTTTAAACCTAAAAATAATGACTGTTATCAAACAAGTCTTCTGAACAATTCCCCCGTCTCGTCTGCAATTGGCTGGGGAAAGCCCTGTTCCAATCTCATTTCAGTGGTTCGGAATATTCTTGTTCAATCATATAAAGCAGGCGTCCTCAAATAGCGGACCTTGGTTCCAACCGGACCGTGAGACATAATGACAACGGTAGCACCATTTGACCGTTTCTACAGTTTAAAGTAAGCAGCACGTCAAAAACACTCAGGATTGTTTATGGGAATGATCATTTGCCGCTATAGACCTTATGCGGCAGAGAAACAAGCGTGCAGCTAGGGCTGGGCGATATATCGCATGACATTGTTATGCGCATCTCGTCAGTAAAGCCGGTTCCTTGATTAGTAGTAAATCGCCATCACCTGCTTTCAGATGGAGCGGCATTTACTACACAGAGCCGTAGTTCACTGACAAGCTGAGCCATATCGCAGTAATTATCGCAGGCGATACGTCCGTGATAATTAATGCGATATGGCTCATTCATAAATCTTACCTTCATGCGGTGGAAATACAAACCAGAAGGCAGGACACAACAAGCGCTGGACTTAAAAGGGGCAGGGCTACATGAGGTCTATAGAGTGGTGGAGGTATGACATCACTTTGTAGGCCAAAATGCGGAAGCGAGTTAGCATTTTAGCACTTACGGTTGTGTAGTCAATGGGTTTTTTGAATGGGGTTTTGGTTAAATTGTTGAACAACATTTTCACGTTTTATTCTGCGACATTAAAATACATCAATATTACATCACTCGTGATTTTTTGAGGCTGGTACTTGTCTCGAAAAAGGCGGTTGCTAACAAGTGGCTAAATGGGACTACAGAGGCTGTCGGGGACATTAAACGTCATCACACCGAACAGGTAAGATCAGTCCGCTTGTACAGCCTCATTATGCTTATAATTGTGCTCTTATAAACTGTTCTAACTCAAATGTTCTGGGAAAATGTTTTTAGATAAAAACTGAAAGAGTTGTCAGAAGCTCAGTGATGGTAACGCTGAATTCAAGCGAATGTGGTGTAGTTCGTTTATAGCCTACCTTTAGCTTTTCACTTCAGGCGACTGCATTTAGGCTTCAAAATTCATAAAGGTTGTGTTCATCTGTGATATTTATCTTGATGGACAAAATGTGTAAGTATCCTAAACTTTTGTTGATCACAGAGTTTGTTTTTAGCGATAATCCAAAAGCCTATGGGAAAATCCTATTAGGCTTTGGTCGAGGGAACCAGCGTGATGCTAACTGCCGGTTAGCCTACAAAGTGACGTCATACCTGACCTGACCTCTCTTCTTCTTCTTCTTCAGTGAATTTTATTGGCAGCTTGCAATCTTTGTGCATTACCGCCAATCTACTGGATTGAGGTGTGATCACATTGGGACATCATAAAAAATAAATAAATAAATATGTAAAAAAAGAAAAGAAAGGAGATCAGAGCCCAAGCTTCAGCTGGCGCTGCGTGTTCAGCTCCTCCAGCTTCAACCTCAGCGCTTCTTCTTCTTCTTCTTCTTCTGTTGTTTAAATGGCGGGTTGGCAAACCAACTAAAAGGTGCATTGTCCGCCATCTACTGGATTGGAGTATGGAGCACTACTTGGTTGAAAACACTTGGTTGAGGAAAAAAACAAAAAACAATTATTTAAATCTTTTTTACCAGTCCTGTATCATTTAAAATTTGTAATAATTCCTCATGTATTCTATAATTTGTTCCTTCTCTTAATATTTCCTTAAGTGAATAATTGCTTACACCCCTATCTTTAGTGACTGAACAAATTTAAGTCTTTCTCTGTTGTATGCTGTACATTCTAGTAATATATGATTTACTGTTTCTGGATATCCACATTTATCGCAATTACCAATTTAATGTTTACCTATATTATATAAACTTTGATTTAGTGTTGTATGCCCATTACGTAATCTTGTCATTATCACATCCTTTTTCCTGTTATTAACAGTTGTTCTTTCCACCCCCACATTTCTTTGTATTCTATACAGATGTCTTCCTCTTATTTCATTGTCCTATATCCTCTGCCACCTTCACTTCAGTTCCAGTCAGCCCCTTAATTTCTGCTTTACTCATCTGTACTCTGATGTTGATCTCAGGATCTTTCACCGACTCCTTTGCCAGTTTATCAGCTTCCTCATTCCCCTTTACTCCGACATGGGCTGGAACCCACAAAAAACTCACCTTTACGCCTAAGTGCTTTATACAATATAACTTCTGTAATGTTTCATTTAAAATATCTTGTCTTGCTGAGGATGTTCCACTTTCTAAACTTTGCAGAGCTGATTTTGAGTCTGTACATATCACACTACTTTCAGGCTGCTTTTCTTCTATCCATTATCATGGCTATCAACTCTGCTGTAAAAACAAATATATGTATATATCTTTTGCTCTTTTTGATATTTTAATATTGTACTAAGGAATATACACTGTTGCAGCTGCTCTATCTGATTTTGGATCTTTTGATCCATCTGTGAATATTTGAGTCATGTTCTTGTATGCTTGATTAATGTATTGTTGAACGATTACTTTTAATGGCAAATTTGGTTCATTCTTGTGTATCTCTTTATGTATGAATAGGACTATTTCTGGCATTGGGTATAACCATGGGGGTATAGATGGAATTATAACAGACGGAGCTACTTCTGTCTCGGTTATACCCGTTTCCTGTGCCTCCTTATTTGCTACCCAGCCAAAACTATTTATACTTCCATACTCATACTCCCAACAGTTTTCCAGGATGTCTTTCATCATATCCTTTTAGATTGATCCAGTATCTCATTCTTAACTTTCTCCTACGAACTTCTAGTGGCATTTCTCCCATCTTTACTTGAATAGATGGTACTGGAGATGTTGTAAATGCTCCTCAGTTGATCCGTAGAGCTTGAGTCTGAATTGCCTCAATCTTTTTGAGCCATGTTTCTGATGCAGAGCAGTATATCAGACTACCATAATCTATTGCCGGTCTTATTAATGAGCTATATCTTCTTCTTAAAGACTGTCTACTCGCTCCCCACTCAACCCCAGCCAAGCACCTCATTGCATTTATTCCTTTTTTGCATTTATCTACTAGCTTTTTAATGTGAATACCAAATGTTAATTTAGAGTCCCTCCACTTACCTAAAAATCTTAACATTTTAACTTGTTCCAATTCATAACCATACATTTTTATACTTACTGTAATGTTTTTTCTCCTTCTTGTGAAACCAATTATCTGCGTCTTTGCAATTGAGAACGGAAACCCCACTCATTTGCCCAGTTTTTTTGCCCAGTTACAGATATTTAATTTCTTCCCCTTTTCCATAGTGCACCATCGTCTGCGTACAGTGACCTCCCTATATTGCTGTGTCAATTTGTGTATAAATATCATTAATCATAATGTTAAAAAGTATTGAACTACATATGCTACCTTGGGGAGTTCCATTTTCTATAGAATATATTTGTGAATATGTTGTCCCAATTCTAACTTGTATTGTCCTATTCAATTAGAAATCCTTGATCCAATCATACATTTTTCCAGTAATTCCCATTTTATCAAGTTTCATTAACAAACCCGCATTCCACAACATATCATAAGCCTTCTCTATATCGAAGAACACTCCAACTACTACCTCTTTATTTACTTGAGCCTTCCTTATTGCTGCCTCCAGACTAACTACAGAATCCATAGTACTACGCCCCTTCCTAAAACCACTCTGGTATTGTGAAAATAACCCCTTTTTCTCAATAAAATATACTAACCTTGACATTACCATTCTCTCCTACCTGAGCACTCTGTATCCTCTGATATTTGTATCTAGAGCCAAACACGCTTCATTCAAGCCCTTTAAAAAGAATAATAGCCTGATAAAACATCTGATCTTACCTTTTAATAATCATATGGGCTCCACTGATGAAACTATATATTTTTAATATATATATTTTAGTAATGATTTGGGTTTTCCCATGATATAATTTCCTGTTTTATGGCTTTCTTGTCACATGACATAATATATATTTTTGGTTACTGTCACACCACACTGACTTTGATTTGAACAAAAAAAAAAAAAAACAATAGTAGAAAAAGTTGCTCAAATATTAATATTACTGCTTTTTTAGTAAATAAATACATTTCATAAATTTAAAATAGAAATACATTTTAAAACCATTTTAGTTATACACCTCCTAGAAATTTTTATTTAATCCCCACAAAAATATCAAAATGATTTTTAATTTATGGATAGAAAACATTTGAAAAAGGTGTATTAGCTGAATGGTTTGCATTTTTAGTTATGTTTTTAAAAACTTAATAGATCTGAGCAAAATAAAAAATCTTTGCGTCATTGAACCTTATACAGAAACCACTAGCATGCTTTAAAGGTAACCTGATACATGTAATCAGGTCTTGCTTGGTACTGCCTAAAAACTGTTTATTTTAATGCTGTTTCCACATTTAAATACACAAAAGTTCTCCTTGACAACAGCTGATAGTTAATTTTCATTTTCTACCAACCTAACAAACAAAGCCATGATTAATCTCTAAACATCAGAATATGCTGCGTTGGAAACTATATCTGTTTATATACCACCAAAGTCTCCACCCAATTAATGTCATTTTTGCCGGTGTACAGCACTCTTCAACCAGATCAGACCTACACAGTCTCCATATGAAAATAAAACATCAGACTTGCCAGTTTGACCCCTAGTGAGTGCTTTCGTGGGTGTGCCGAATGACGAATAAAATAGGTCAATTTGTTTAGATTTGACTGATTTTGGGCACCTATCTCCCCGAAACGAGTTCATATCCTTCTAGGACAAAAGTACCTTTTCATTTCAAGTTTATTCAACCTTTACTTTATGTACTTTAAGATAAGATTTGCAGACAGTAGGCTATAGTTCATTTTTGTTGCACTGCTGAAAGATATATATGGCCATTATTGTGCTATACTTTAGGGTTATATTAAATTAATGGTGGCTGTTCAGTGGAAAAATAGTGTTTTCTTTGTACAGTAGAGTTGGACCATTTCGGTCTTTAGAGACGTTCTCTGGTAGAATACCACAATTGCTTGAAATTGGGTTTTACGCAATAGCTAGCAATACTGGACTGTGTTGTGAAAGAGGCCTGACTGTCTGCTGGTCAAAGGCCTACCCTTGGCTCCTGAACTGATTACACTATGAATAAACTGGGATACTGTTGGGATTTTAGATGCATCATTGAGGATTTTACTGAGACAGAAGACCACAGCATGGTCAGGGCTTTGTCCTGAGCAACTTCTAAATTAAGTCACTGAGTTTATTTGGTGGAATGTTTTCGGAAAACCGTAGAGACCTCTGTTTTTGGGTTCAAGTTAGTATGTGTATTATTTTCATCCCAGCTACAACAATTGTAGCAACCCATGTTTTGAAGCAATATTTATTTATGATAATCTACACGCATATTGTAAAGTCATACAGAGAACAATATGTTCCAGAAAGAAAATTTTACACTACTGTCCAAAAGTTTGGGGTAAGATTTTGGTTGCACATTATTTTGATGGTCCACTTTAGACATCCTATTAACTATAAGTATCTTTGCAACTACATTTTAACTAACTCTCATTAGAGTATTAGTAGACTGTAGTAGAATGTAAGGTTTTAAGGTTCTGTTTAGTAGAATAAGTTGACATGTAGTTGCAAAATCATTTTTAGTTAGTAGAATGTCTGTTGTGGAGCATCAAAATAAAGTGTTAGCAGATATTAAGCAAACAGTCCACTAATACTTTCTTTTGAACGTTCTATTCATCAAAGAATCCTGAAAAAAAGAAAGAAAATGTATTGCGGTTTCCACAAACATATAAAGCAGCACAACTGTTTTAATAATGTTTCTTCAGCAGCAAATTAGCATTAGAATGATTTCTGAAGGATCATGTGACACTGAAGACTGGAGTAATGATGCTGAAAATACAGCTTTGCATCACAGGAATAAATTAGTTAATTATATTTAAGTACTGAAAACTGAATTTTAAATTGTAATAATATTTTACAATATTACCGTTTTTACTGTATTTGTGATCAAATGAATGCAGTGTGAGCATAAGAGGTTTTTTTCATAAAAATAAAAATAAACTCCTGACTTCACACTTTCGAACGGTAGGCTACTGAATCATGCAGTACATGTAGTTCCGAAAAACCTTAGAACGCACCTCTATTACAGAAACGAAGAAACTGGTCCAATTTGGGAACAAAATGATTAGACTGACAAAATGAACATAACGCATGCATCTTTTAATCACAAAGTGGTATGCATTTGTTGAAACTGAATTGCTTAAATGAGTGGAGAAATGTCCTCAACAAATGAATAATCATGGCTCATACCTTTGGAATGAATTTTCCCTGACGTTCTTCCATGACCTGGATGTTATTTTCCCAAACAAAACAAATATTCTCCGACACATCATCCACCAAAATCACAGACGGCCACTGAAAGCACTACTCTTTCTGTTGTTGCTTCATCTTCAGCTTTGTTGTGGCCTTTAATTAAGCGGCAAGCAGTTTGTTCTGCCCCCAACAGAGTCGCCACAGAACAGCGTGTTGGTGGTTTTCAGCATGGGGTGCTTCTCCATGGGTGGGAGGAGTGAATGTCGCCTCAAATCTACTGGCAGAGGAGGTCAGACAAGTTCGAGTGACATGCAGGCCTGGGGCAGAGGAAGTTCATCGGTCCATGGCGTGGCTGAGATCTTGTGTTACCCGTGAGAAGCCAGAGAGAGAGTCGGAGGAGTATGTTTTTTCCAGAGTGGGCTGTCAGAACGCCAATCTGTGGGTATTAGCAGAGAGTTTGTAAGCAGGCAGAGCCATTGCTTTTGCTATAGTCTTGGGTTTTGTGCCAGTGCCAGACCAGAGAAAGCAAATATTTTGCTAGTCTTGCAGCTGTGCAGGTTCCATGTAGAGTGACTTCAGGTTGGAAAATGGCCAAGCCTCAGCAGGGAAACGGTCAAGATAAAAAACACTCCAGCAAAACAATATTGGCCATAATTAGAGTGTTAAATCACATGGGCTTTGAGGACTATGAGTGGCGTCAGCGCCCTGCTCTATCCCTCTCTTAAGGTCCCGTCAGGACAGAAGAACATCACTGTAGTGGACTAAAGAGCACTCATCACTACTCAGTCTTTCCTCAAGCTGTTTCATAACAGTTAGGCCAACATGGTGACAGATTTCCAACCAATGTGCTGTATTTCGGCTTCACACCCTCATGATGGCTTAAACATTCGGGATATAATCTGTCATATCATCACTGTTGATGCTGCTTCCCAGAGTTTTCATCGTCAACTACTTTGGCAGTTTTATTGCTCAGAGGTTGCTCTTTCATAGCTCAAGAGACTTAATGCAGTTCTAAGTCATGTCTTAAGTATGACATTTTGCCTCAGATGTTTTTTCAAAAATTCCTTAGCCTAATTAAAAATAAAAATAACTGTTGAAATACAGTACAGTAAGAGAGCTATACAGATGGGTTTTATAAGGTGTTTGAGCACTTGTGAAGACATAAAACCATCATAGGCTGGTTTAAACTTTTTTTTCCAGAAGGAAGCACAGTATATTCAGATGAATGACTTTTGGAGAAAAAATTCTAAACCATGAAAAAGAAAGCCTGTAGACTAGGAAAGCCTGTAGACTGATTTTTATGTGAAGGACGTTTTTGACGTGAAAATGAAAAGGATGTGACGTTTATGCATGCTACCGAGAGCCTCTCTTCCTTTTAAGACACATGAAACTAATGCTTATACAATGTTCAGGATAATGCCGAAAGAGCCATTCTGTACTGCAATGTCAATGTGTCATGCAAAGAAAAGGGATTAATTCAAACTATAGTCTCACATAATCAGATCTTAATAGTCTATAAGATGCGTCCCATTTCAGAGGCTGCATCCTTCGAAGGCTGCATTCGAAGGTCTGAATGTGTCACAGCGACACAAGGAAAGCTGTCCCAATAACAAAGGTCTTTTGAATGCGGCCTGCAAATGTGTTCTTCGTTTCCTTATCTGGGAAGTTTTGAATGGATGAATCCTTTGCAGTCTAGTCTATCCAGGGAGTCATTGTGCACCGGTGATGATTGGATTTGTTTTAGAAAAAATGTTGGATTACACTTTTAAATGTAAATAGGACTTCCTAGACCTGCCCCATTTCGTTGATTATGATGATGCCAGCCTGTGTGTGTTTTCCGGCAGGACTCAATGTGATGGTGAAAGCCTGCCGGCCTGAAGATGGACCTCGAGGGACATTTCACGAGTTCACATGTTAATGAAATCTGATGTAATATTAAAATGCGTATTTGGCTTGCTGTCCGGGGGGAGGGCTCCGAGCTCGGAATTCAGCCCGACCCCAGAGTACTCCCCCCTATGAATGTATAGATCATAGGTATCTATGAGCAGACCCAGCCGAATGTGAGGTGATGGGGTGGTGGCGGGATGCTGAGAAATTTGTCATGAGACAGGAGGTAAGGGAAGGCTTTATTTATACTGGCTTCTTCTTGTGCTGATTGGATGATTACCTGAACATGCTCCTCCCGAACTTTGTTACATAAAACTTCATTTATTGATTACGTGGACTGGGTACTTCTCCTGTGCGAATCCCCCTTCACCAAGATACCACAGTCCATGGGAAAAATTCTTGACACTGCACCCACAGCCATACTCCCAGTGGAGCACAATATCCAGCCCACCGCAGACCCACGACAACACAGCCAAAGCCCAGCAAAGATTTTATTGCCAGAGCCCACCACAGACCCAGCGGCCAGAAGAGCCAAATCTGAACAGGTGTGTGAGCCTGCCCCCATTTCCTTCACACAGCTAATCCATGAGGTCACAGTCATCCCGGTGCCCAAATCTGTTAATAAGGGTATGTGAGCCAATCCCTTTATTCGTTCCTCTCAAGTGTGCCTCACAAGTCCAGAAAAGTAAAGCTAAAGAATTTCGATCGCCCCCTGACGGCTGGCAGCAGTATAGGTCATAAACCCCGCCCTCTCCATGTAATTGAATGGGACGCGAGCCAAACTAAAAAAATCCAATTTTCTAAAGATTGATTATTTTTAGTAATTTTAGGCATTTTAGACATACTGTATGTTCAAGTGTTCATTTTCCCAATAAGTTCTCAGTCAGTCGTCTCCCTGGTTCTGCATGGCATCTCCAACATGGCTCCTCCCTCCTTCGACTCCGGAAGATTCCGGAAAATACATGGATAATGTGTCCTGGGATTTGTCCCGGCATCGTTTGATTTTGGTTCATTCACACTGCCAGTGATTTTCCGGAATCTGTGGATGCGTTCACACACATCCCGCAAAGATCCCGTAAAGACATGTGACGTCAGGATGTGTTGTAGAAAGGCCAGTCTAATCTTCCGCTACCGCTCTTTCCATTGTAGTCGTGCACTTGGTGGAATTTTTTACGCTTATTGATGATCTGCGCTTTCGATCTCGAGAAACCACACTTGAGCATTCTTTTCCGTATTCTGTCGTACACTAACGTATCACGTACTATTCCGTGTGTATTTAGTCCTGTGTTTCCTTGATATCGCTGATAAGCTTGAGTATTTGTATTATTTAGATTTTGTTATAATTTTTTTTGTTTTTTTCGCATTTCATGGAAAGAGAACACGTTTACAGAGAGGCCTTAAAAGCTGATAGATCTGCTTATTTTTCAACCCTATTAGAAGAAAATAAACAAAACCCTAGGTATTTATTTGAAACAGTGGCTAAATTAAGGAAAAATAAAGCTTCAACCCCAGACGTTTCCAAGCAGCAACAGCTGCAGTAATGACTTTATGAACTTCTTTACTTACAAGATTGATAATATCAGGGAGAAAATTATAACTATGCAATTGTATTGCAATTGCATTGTAGTCTCCCTGAGGAAAAAATTTATTAATTCATTGCTATAGGAGAGGAAGAATTTTCTAAACTCGTTAAATCATCTAAATCGACAACGTATGTTAGACCCTATACCGACTAAGCTATTGAAAGAGATGCTTCCAGAGGTCATAGATCCTCTTCTTATTATCATTAATTCATCTTTGTCACTAGGATACGTACCAAAAGCTTTTAAGCTGGCTATGATTAAACCGCTTGTTAAAAAACGCAACTTGATCCTACAGAATTAGTCAATTACAGGCCGATCTCGAATCTACCTTTTCTGTCAAAGATACTAGAAAAGGCAGTATCCTCACAACTATGTTCCTTTTTTAGAAAGAAATGGTATCTGCGAGGATTTAGACCGTACCATAGTACTGAGACTGCTCTCATCAGTCACAAATGATTTTCTCTTATCATCCTATCGTGGTCGTGGTCTTATCATCCTATCTCGCTATTAGTGTTACTCGATCTTAGTGTTGCATTTGATACTATTGACCACTTCTTTTAAATAGACTAGAAAATTATTTTGGCATTAGTGGAATTGCACTAGCATGGTTTAAATCATACTTATCTGACCGTTATCAGTTTGTAGCAGTAAATGAAGAGATGTCTTATTGATCAAAAGTTCAGTATGGCGTACCACAAGGCTCAGTACTAGGACCGTTGCTGTTCACTCTGTATATGCTACCCTTAGGAGATATCATTAGGAAGCATGGCATTAGTTTTCACTGTTATGCTGATGATACTCAGCTCTATATTTCTTCACGCCCTGACGAAACTTACCCATTCACAAAATTAACGGAATGCATAGCTGATATAAAAAAACTGGATGACTAGTAATTTCCTACTACTTAATTCTGAAAAAACAGAGATTCTAATTATTGGACAAAAAACTTCCTCACATACTAACCTAGAAAACTGTCTAACACTTGATGGCTGCTCTGTTAAGTCTTTGTCGTCGGTTAGGAACCTGGGTGTGCTCTTTGATACCAATCTTTCATTTGAAAGTCACATGTCCAGTATCTGTAAAACTGCATTTTTCCATCTTAAAAATATATCTAAATTACGTCATATGCTCTCATTGACAAATGTGGAACAATTAGTTAATGCGTTCATGACATCAAGGCTAGATTTTTGTAATGCTCTACTGGGTGGTTGCCCTGCACACTTAATAAACAAACTACAGCTGGTCCAAAACGCAGCAGCTCGAGTCCTTACCAGAACCAGGAAGTATGACCATATTAGCCCCGTTCTGTCAACACTGCATTGGCTCCCAATTAAACATCGTATACATTTTAAAATATTGCTGATTACTTACAAAGCACTAAATGGTTTAGCTCCGCAGTACTTGAGCGAGCTCTCAAAGCATTATAGTCCTTCACATCTATTGCGATCTCAAAATTCCGGCCAGTTAATAATACCTAGAATATCAAAATTGATTGCTGGCTGTATATCCTTTTCCTATTTAGCACCAAAACTTTGGAACAGTCTTCCTAACATTGTCTGGGAAGCAGACACACTCTCTCATTTCAAATCTAGACTAAAAACACATCTATTTGACCTAGCATACACATAACACATTATAGACTTCTATAATTCAATGTTAGGCTGCATAGATTAGGTCAGCCAGAACCAGGAACACTTCCCATGAATCCTGATGTACTTGTTACATCATAAGAAGGATGGCGTCTACGCTAATATTAGTCTCTCTGTTTATCCTGAGGTTTACCGCAGTCCGCCGGATCCAGGCCATATCCAGATCTGATGAAGGACCTGCGCCTGGGCATGACGACAACGCAGTCCTGAAGTGTCAACTAGTATCTCCCCTGTGAAGGCTACCTTCCCTTCCGGTTACCTCTGTATAGATAAAATGTTATCGGGATAATTCCGGTTCATGTGGCTACGCGGAAGCGATAAAAATTGTGTATTATAAAGTTTTCAAGGCGTGTACCTTGGAACCTATTTCATGGTTTGCGTTCTCGAGCCACCAGGCACTGTTTTGTGCAAATGAGTGGCCGGATCGCATTAAGGGTTTTCTGTTAGAACGGTGACGTGTAAGCTAATAAGTTACATAACTAATGATTGTTGCAACAGAAGTGAATAAATCAAAACTAACTTTAGCTGGACAATAACTTCATTCTAGAGCTGCTGTAAAGCCAAAACAATCTCTGTTACTTTAATTTCCTATTATCACTAAAGCTGCTTTGAAACTATCTATATTGTTAAAAGCGCTATATAAATGAAGGTGACATGACTTGACTTATAAATAAACAGTGCTGCACCTAGATCCAGATCCCTTTTTTCATCATTGCTGCAACCGTGTTAAGTTTTAGGCTGGTTTAAGTCGTTTATAGGAAGTATTCCTGCTTTAGATGAATGATGTTAGAGGTAAACCACAAGTAGTTCTATATAAAATGTGTGCCCTTTTAACAAATAACTATTAGACAAGACAAATGTCTACAAAGCATTTGGCACAACAGCAGGCAGTCTATATCAGATGTCAATCTTGTTACCATGATTTAATTTAGTAAACTATTGATTATTGAAAAGTGGATATTTGTAGAAATGTCAACATTGAATTCATTCTCTTTCCATATAGTATTATGAACTTGAGCATATTTTGAATAATGTCAAGTTAGTCCATAAAACTGTCAACCACGCTACCTTCTAGGCTGGTTGGAGCTGTTTTTTTTTAGGGAGTATTCCCGCTTCAGATGAATTACTTTTTGGGGGGAGAATGGAGCTAAACCACAAACAGCTCCATATATGATTTACATCTCTATAATAAATCACTTCAGCATAATAGCAGCCTTTCTAATTGCCAACTGGTGCTTTGTACTACAAACTTATCAAACCATCACTCATATAAAATGAATACATTTCCCAATGCTTAATCATACCATGTTGGAGCAACTATTTCAAAGGCGCCCAATTCTCCATGGAGCTGTAGTGTAAGTAAATATTTTTGTGCTGTAACTAGTTTATTTGTTTGTTTGTGCCTGCGCGCGTGAGAGCGTGAGAGTGAGGACTGTCGGCGCTGTCAGCCAGCAGCCAAGGCGTGCCTCAATAAGCCTGTCTCGTGGAGCCCATTTTCTCCAGGAAGCACTGTGACTCAGTTGTGGTTGACTGTGGAGATCTCTACATGTTACAGCCCTGTGAGTGGCATGTTTTCCTAGTTCACATTGAGGTCCTCTTATGTACCGAAGTATCCTCCTCTTCCCCATCTAACAGATGAGATGGCTAATATTTCAGTTAGCACATAAGCAAATGTTTCACCCTGTATGTACAAGAATACCGACGTGTTCCCTAGAGATAAAATTGTATCTTTTGCAGGCGCAATCGCTTCAAGCCTGTGCGATCTCGCCTGTTTTATTTTTCTATACAGCCAGGCTGCGTTTCATGACTCTTTCTCTCAGACAATACCTTGGAATAATAAAAGTGTGAAAGGGCAACTCACATGAGTCTTGAACTGAAATCTCACAATGCTTGGAAAATGGTCAAAGAGAAAAACAAAAGGGCTAATTTCACAGAGAATCCATATATTTGTCTTTTCGACACCAATGGATAATGGACCCCAGATCTGCTGGGTGTATGCTGTGGTTTATTGCTGTCTGTAGATTTTTATTATTTTTCCCCCAGAATTCTTGGGTAATATGGGTAATGCTGTGACCTAATTCTGATGGGGAAACACCCACAGGAAATCCCCCAGAATGCTGCTGAGGTAATCAGGGTCTTGCAGACCTACAGTAGTTCTGATTTGTGGGTCATCAGAGTTGTGCGATATGACAGTGTAGTATGATCCCTCTTAGTTTCATTGACCCAGAACAACACCTCTCGGAAACGTCTCTTTGTGTGTCAGAAACAACAAAGTTTCCTTTGAGTTTGGGTTACCTTGGGAACCGATCTTTCCACAACTACCTCTCCACCCCACACACAGGAAAACACACTCACCAAAAAAAGTGCTCATCAAAAGACAGGGAAGCTGTCACAGGAAACGGCATGTTTAATGCAGTGAACACATTTACATGAGAAACTGTTCCAGTGCAGGAACACGATTGATCGTGGTTCAACCAAAACACAAGGTAGCTACGTTATTGCTAATCACACAGAATTTACCGCATTATTTTGTTCTGTAAGCAGGGAAAATACCTTTTGAAGATCAAGAAAACTTTGCCAAAGGATGTAAAAGCAGATGTTGAGCTAAATTTTGGCCACATTTGAATCTGAACTCTGTGACAAAATACAGCTGACTTTTACTGTGTGTTACTTGTAGCTTACCGAAGGTTGTGGGTTCGAGTCTCAGTACTGGCAGGATATGTAGGTGGGGGGAATTAATGAACAGAGCTCGCTTCCACTCTCATTGCCCACAACTGAGGTGCCGTTGAGCAAGGCACCTAACCCCCAGTCGCTCCCCGGGTGCAGCAGCAAAAAAATAAAAAATAAAAATAGCTGCCCACTGCTCCTGGTGTGTGTTCAATACTCACTGTTGTGTGTGTGCACACTTGGACGGGTGAAATGCAGAACACAAATTCCGAGTATGGGACACCACTCTTGTTTTCAACTTCTTGCTACTGTATGTTAGCAAATATGTACACCAAATACATAGAAGATAGTTTTTTGTTGTTGTGAAATTCAATAGTAAAACTGTCAACCCTGTTACCATCAACCCTGTTGCCTTTCTGATCATAATAAATAAATGAATTGTGAAATATATCAATTAATTCTAAAACATTAAAATTGATAACAATAAAAAATGAAAGATGACACAAATAAAAATATTTTTTTGTACCTTTATTGAGTATAGAAACTGACAGGAGGTGAAGTGGGAGAGAGAGGGGGAAGGGATCATGAGATGGCACAACTGTGCTACATGTTGGAGTACAGGTGAAACTCGAAAAATTTGAATATCGTGCAAAAGTTATAATTTTGATGATTATGGCTTACAGCTTATGAAATCCCCAAATTCAAAATCTCAGAAAATTAGAATATTACATGAAATCAAAAAAAAAAAAAAAAATTAAATACAGAAATGTCGGCCCTCTGAAAAGTATAATCATGCATATGTTTATAGTTATATATACTAAATATATTAGTTTCACCTTTTAATTTGAATTACTGAAATACACATACTTTTGCACAATATTCAAATTTTTCGAGTTTCACCTGTACATGTCAGTTCCGACGACACAAACACAATTTATTAACAATTAAACACATTATTCATAACATTTAAAATCGTAATAATTTAAGCAGGACAAGACTTATGACTCCTTACCATTACTTCACGATTAAATATGCAGAAAATAACATTTCTGCGGCTTTGGTTCTGTAAGTATTTTTCTCATTTCTCGTTTTTCCCATATGGATTTTTAAAAAAGTCTTCATTAAAAAGTTATAAACCATGAACCAAACCAACCAGCTACGAGGTAAATAACAACATTACATGCTTTGTTTTAAAGCTAAAAAGTATTTAAAAGTTGGACCCAATAAAGACTATTTACATAATGCCTTTAAGAAGGAAATCACTACAACCCTTACAAATAACTACAAAATCATAAGTAATGTATTTTTTCACCAGGAATTAAAAAAATACATTGAAATAATGTGGAATGATTGCCTCAACAAAAGAATATACCATTGATTAACAACCTTGTGGCTCACCATAGGTTTGTCTTTAAAGGTTTATAAGTAAATCAATTCCTCTATGTAGAAAATAAATAGGATATTTACTTCCGGAACCTGAATGTTGCGCACTATTTCACACAAACAGAGGCAGTCTTTTTAAATTCATGCAGAGTTCTAGCAGGAGCCTATATAGCATTTAGGAAGCTAATGATCTGTATGATGGTTTGGTTTTTCACTGTCCATCCCTATTGTGGATGAGTTCAGAATTCCTCTAGTCTTTACCTCATTATAAATCAGCCTTTGGATTTTGTGAACGCACATCATTTACATCATTTAGTCTGTGAACTGTACTCATGGGACCCATAAACGTTCCCACAGCAGACTCAAATATTGATTTATTGTTTTGATTTCTTTTCTCTGTGGCTGTGTCAATCCATTTTGTGTCAGAACAAAAATAACTGCACAAACTAAAAAAGAAGTTTTTGTGTCAGTTCAAAGGACACTAGACTGTTTTGTTCAAGCTCACCGCATTCAATAATTAAATGGACAGTTCACACAAAAATCATTATTTACTCACAAATGGGGGAGTAAATAACGGCTGAATTTTCAGCTTCACAACAACAACAACAAAAAGTATATAAATATATGTTTTAAACATTTAGCAGCTCATATGCGTCCTTGTAATTGCCATTACACTGTTTGACGATGTCTTCCAGCATTTCTCCCTCATAGTATGGAAACTCATTCTGAAGTTTCATCAGGGTCCACATATGGTCACGATCTACAAGAAAAACAACAAACAGACAGTAAATGTACAGTAGTTTAGCTCATATCTTTATAGCACTAAAGCTGAATCACTCTAGGTTGGCATTTCCATGCACACCATGCTTAAGGACAAGTGTGAGGCGGTCAAAACATTATGAGCAACATTGGTCACTTGTTCCTAGAGACTTCAGATCCCGAGTCTCACAGGCACACATCTCTCGCAGCGCAAGATTGACCTCCCTGCTGGTTCATCTGGTTCATAGAGCAGGACAGACAGGGTGGGAGAACTCGTCTCCACCGCAGTGCTTCTGCCAGCCTGTTCCGCAAACAACGCCATCTTGATCCCACACTAAACCACACACTAATGGATAAAACTAGCACTATGGCAGATAGATGTCCCATACACACAGATCCCAGGAATGCCGGATAGATAGGAAAGCCGTCATTGGACACAAAGGCCCCAGATAATGCAACAGAAAATCTATTAAACTGGGAAAACTGTGAAAGGATAGAAGAATGCTCACGACAATAATTGAAACCGACAGAATAAGTGGCGTTCAATGCAGATGCTTCCAGTTGAAGGTATACGTTTTAACGCTAGGCTTTTACTTGAACCAGATGACCTTGCTAATGCTTTGCTTTACCAGTTGACATACAAGAACATAACTGAAGGTGAAGTGTGTATTTTTTTATTTTTTTATCCGAGTTTAATATGAAGAGTCAACTGTAAGTAATCCATCCGTAGGTTATTTATGGGTGGAGTTGTTCGGAAAATTGAAGTCATTCTTTTTGCACTTAAATTCACGGATGTTAGTTGTGCAGAAATAACACTTTAAGAACACTGCTAAAAGGATTTTCCTTTGTCTTTATTCCAATACAAATATATAAACATTCTTAAATCAAGATACATTTACTTGAGAAGCAAAAATCTGATTTAATAACAAACAGGCTTTTGACGTTAAAACGACTGCCAGGATTTACTAAAGACACGCAGTGAAAAAATATCGCTGAAAAGGCATGGAAACAGTTATTTTTGCAGCTGATATTATTGTATATGCATTTGTAGGAGTTTCCCTTTCAGACAGAAAATGTATGGGGGGGGGGGGATTTACTAAGATTTGCGCTAGTCAATTTACTGGTACTTGCGCCATTATTTAACGCCTGAAAAACACGTCTTTAGACCAGACGCTAATTTGCGCTGCTCTTGGTAGATTGCGTTGGTCATTATGGAAGTGATTTGGCTGCTTCGTTCTTTAATATGCGCATTGTCAATAAATCACCCGCAGAACTTTCACTCCCATCTGCGCTTTTTAAATCTGGCTTAATCTTGTATGTCTTAGGTAATTTATGATCTCATGTAAATGTATTGTGATTTAAGAATGTTTATATATTTGTACAGGAAAATAAGACAAATACTGAGAAATAAAATATATTTTTGCACTAAATATACAGTTTGAATTGGATACAAAGGTGTAGTTAAACAGAGAATGCTTCTATTAATTCAACATTCAGCCTGAGAACTGAACTCATGGAAGCATCATGAGCCAGGGCAGGTCCTATCTCTACCGTGAGTAAGCCAAACCGCAGCCAGACGAGAGGTCATTCTGAGACTTGGTTCGGAGACAAACACATCTAATGTTTCTGGTAATCAGAGACAGAGGTGTGAGTTTGAGAATCGGAAGACCTGGCTGACCCCAAACCTCAGCTGAGGATACAACCTTTGGTCCTTGCAGTGATTCAGACGTAAGTGATGCTGAACACACAAACATAATGTGTCATTAGGCATCTGAGAAGATTTACAGACTGTTTCAGCGCGAATGGCACATTAGCCCTACGCCATCACACAGCAGTCCACAGGCTCTGCGCGCAGATGGGAAAGCTGGCCGTTACAGTCACACCTCTTGGCAAAAAAAAGGAGAAGAACTCCACATATGGAGCTAGATTCCGGCTCAATCGGACCATATGTCATTTCCAAATCCCACTTAGGAGGCTAATACAATGTGTGTGAATCATACAAGTTCAATGCCTGTTGGTCAGAATAGATTAAACAATAGGGTTACACTTTATTTTAAGGTGTCATTGTTACAGTGTAATTATATATTTAAGTACTGAGTTATATTAAGCAACTACAGGGTTAGGGTAGGATTGGGATTTGGTTGAGGGTTAGTTGCATGTAATGCATAATTTACTGTTATTACTATGTCAAGTACATGTAACATATGTAACAAGGACACTGTAAAATAAAGTGTTACGACAATAATTTTAAAATGATCAATCCATCAAAGGAGAAATGTAAACTATGTCATTATTAGCTCAATATTACGTTGTTACAAATCTGTATGCAGTTTTTTTGGGTTTTTTTTAATGGAACAAATGAAAATTCTGTTGCAGTCTGTCTCTGGAGGGGTCAGAAATCTCTCGGATTTCATCTAAAAGATCTTCATTTGTGTTCCCATGATGAATGAAGGTCTTACGGCGAGGTTTTGGAACGACATGAGGGTGAGTAACTAATGACAGAATTTTCATTTTTGGGCAAATGCCCTTTAAACACTCTCTTATTCATTCCAACATAAATGTTCGGCACGAAAATTGAACCCATGAACCCCACCCCCGACCAAAAAAACAGATTCATTCTCTGACAGTAAATTGCACTTTTATAAAAGCAGAATAATTTGTCTGTCAAAAGCACAGATTCTATTGGCTGGCCAGTTTTCTTCGCAGTGCAATGGAAAAGAAATGATGCCCTCGTCCATTAAAAAATCATTTAAAAAAATCGCATTGACGGCATGCTAACGTTTATGTCGGTCTGAACAGACGCATTAATAGCCGTTCATTTGAATTAAAAAGTTTATCACACAGAATTTCCGCACTGAATATTCCTCTCGGTTTCAGCAGGTCTTAAGGGTACTGACTCAGTGACCAGGGGTTTTATAGCTAACTAAAAGGAAAACTAAAACCATTAAAATAACATTTTCATTATTTGAAATAAAATAAACTTTAACTGTGATAAAATAAAATATATCAAAAAAATATATTTTTTTATTTCAACTAATTGCCAAGGCAACATTTCTCATTTTAACATAGCTTAATAATGCACTAAAGTAACTTAAACTAAAACTGAGATTAAAAGAATAAGAACGAGATATAAAAAAAATATCTTTATAAAAACCCACAGCACGGTTTATTTAACCCACAGCAGTGCAATTCTGAAGACAGCATGGCAAATTTCTAAGTAATGACAATGCTGCCAGACTGGATCTCGAAGAGCTAACCAAGGTTTTTGCTACAGTCGCAGGCATTAATCAGTTGTCAGACAGGCATGAAAGTGATTCAAGCTTCTCCAAGGCTGGATGAGTTTACTTTACAGTAGGCCTCAATTTGGCCTCAAAAAACACATCCAGCTCGCTAATAATCAATTCGCAAGTTACTGGCACATACTCTAATTGACACTAACCTCTCATAACGCAGGCAGATTGTATATACATGGACATCTAAGAGCATCACGTGTCAGGAGTACCGGGACATTTTTTATTTATACAATACGCTATGCTGTCCGGCACCAGGGGTGAGAGATCTGTTTAATCTCACACACACGTGGAGGCTTTGAGACTCGAGAGTTCGACGCAATGGAGACATTTCCAGAAGTGCTGTGAAATGAAACAGACCTAAACACACACAGTGCCATGACGGATGAATATAAATCTTGTTTAAGACTCACCAACCTCCTCTGCACTGTCTGTGTGGACCCGTGATGGGTTGGGTACTGGGGAGAAGGCTGTGTCCTGTGGTTCATCAACATCATCCAGCCAGTCATTTCTGTTTTCAGGGGTTTGGGTCACGGGTTCAGACACACTATCTGAGCGACTCACGTCCAGACGGTCTAGGAAGGCCAAATTCACCCTGAAGAGAGCAAAACATCATCAGACTTGTTCCGAGCAATGAAATACTCTTACTTCATTTCATGATCTATTCAAAAGCCAAAGAAAACAGATATGTTTTTAAAGAAGACTTAAAAAATGGCTAGCGACGAAGATGCCCTCACATGGAAAGGAAGACTATTCCATAATTTCGGACCCTTCACCGAAAAGGCACGGTCACCATTAGATTTATAATGGCAACGAGGAACCGTCAATAGCAGTTGGTCAGAAGACCTGAGTGCTCTAGTTGGAGAGTAAGGGTGTAAAAGGTCACTAATATATTTGGGTACGAGACCAAATAGTGCCATGTAAGCAAAAGTTTAAAAAAATTAACTCCAGGAATTTAGGAAATTAAGGAAATAAAAGCCACTTAAGTGTACTTAAAGAGAGAAAACTTTAATGACAATGTTTCTTAAAACTAAGTTTTACTTTAAAGTACATTTTACAGCATTTTTTAATAATATTTTGTTGTGCTTTACAGTATGCATATTTTATAAGTGTTGACATACTAAAGCAGATGTAAAGTGCTTAATTATACTTTTAACTGTTGCGTGTTATTCAATATAATACATTTAAAGTTAATATACTTTAAATGTACATCATTACAAATATGCTATTAAAAATATATTTAAATAGGCTACATGACACACAAGTTTCAATAGAAGTATAATTTAGTTTACCATGAATGTTTGTCAGTATTCAGCATACACCATATTTCAAAGACAATAGAAGTAATTATGAAATGACATATAAAGATGTACTTAAGTGGATAAAAAGGACACTCTGTAGTTCATCTAACTGTATTTAATTTTAATTTAAACTACAATACATTGTGTTTTAATTGCAATTAACATGAAATTAAAAGTGCAATAGGTGATTCTCTATAGAAAAATGTTTTGTTATGCTGGCTGAAAGTCTCCTCATATGCTGATAGCAATCACTATGTTAAGCGGTCTCAATGTATTTTGAAGGAGCAGGACCATAAAATGTTTGTTCAATCATTGCATTCGGTCCAAATGAAATGATCCCAACATACAGTAGTGTCGGCCCAGATCTGGGCCACATCTGGTTCATGTGGATTCAATGCGTACCAGATGTGGGCTGGATCTGGGATAACACTATGTTGCTGTCTGGGTTGCCGCTATGTCCTGAAATCGCATATGAATAAACCTGAAATACACTGCATTCTTTCCTTTATGTCAACTTCTGTACTCGAGTCATTTCACAATCGCATACTTATGTATGCAAGTAAACACTTCGGTTTTTCCCTTCACTGTACTGTAAAGTTTTCTCACTGGTGAATGACCCATGATGTAGTCAAATAACACTTCTCTGGTCGCTTCTGGTCTGCGCGCGTTCATGTGTTTTGGAGGAGGCGTGGCTTTTGGACTGTGATTTGCAGGGAGGGTGGGATCGTATGCTTTCAATGCTAGTAGGCTAAAGTTAGCATTTCCTAGATCACCTACCGCACCTCTAAGTGCTTGCAAACATTACATTCAGTTCGCACTTCAGTATATTCTCTCAAAGTATATTTTCCCCCAATGGAGTTTTCAAATTGTGTTTCATACTTCAGACAGGTTTCAAAATGTGTTTCGAAACCCGTATGTATTCTCCTATGAAACACAAAAGTAGCTACTTCTATCATGCTGGAGAACCTTATCCTCAGGTTTTACACATACTTGCAGAGTTAATCCAGTCATTGTTGAGTCATTAAAGCAACTAAAATACAAAAACATTCATATTTTCGAATCGCAACATTGACAATATAATTTTAAATGAAAAAAATGGCATCAAATTAGAAAAATGCAAAATATAAGCATTTTCACTAGTGGTCTCAGACTCCTTTATTAATTCTGACAGTCATGTTTTTTTTAGTGGTTTGTCATGATTAAGCATCCATACCGCCGATGGTCAGCTTCAGTCCGTCTCTTCCTTTCCTCCTCCTGTTGTTTTTGTTTTTCCTCCAAAATTTCTGTCTGGAAATAGTAAGGTAACGAAAATTTCATCTCCAACAGAAATGTCTCCTCAGAAATGTCTCCTTATGTTAATGTCTGTGACTATAATAATTTAATTGCGCTTTTCCATAAATAAACAACAATATCAACATGATAGGTCAGACTGACCTTTTGTGCTTGATGCATATCAGTGAGTTAAATCTGTGTTTGACCGGCATTCAAAGCCACAGAAATACCACTATACAGCCAGCTGGAAAACACCTACACTACTTCATCCATTACTACCTCCTATGTCCTAGAACATGGTAATCAATAGCATATGCTAGGCAGAGTTAGTTCTTATTCTTGGCAAAGCCCAGACATTTAGCTGTGGTGTTCCTCTGAACCAAAAGTGGAGGTGATGTTCGTACTGTATGTTCAGGCCATCTGTTTTACTTCCTTTGTTCTGTACCTTTCTCCTCTGCTCCTCTTTCATCATAAGCAGGTCTGCGTTCTCCTCCTCTCTTCTGGAATCCCTGTACTCATGACTTTTAACCTGTGAAGAAAGAGTGGCCACGCAATGAAAACTAGGAATGTGCAAAAATGCATATTTTTTAAACTGACTATATGCTGAGTTTCCTGAACGCCTTGAATAACTGGTTTCAGATTGAGTTTATTACTACTTAGATGCTGTTCACATAGGATGCATTTTTGTGTTCAAAAACATAAGGGAATAAGGGATAATTTTTACCTTGACACACTATCTTAAAAATGCAATGCTCATGGCAGAAGATGCAATGGCTAAATATGTCCATCTGCATGTATGTGGACCACTCAGTCCGATCAGTGGCCATATTATGCATATTGCACATCGCAAGCACTGACAAAAACCAACAGTTCCGGGCAATGAATTTGACAAAATTTGCAAGGTTAAAGATATCCGAGTTTAATTTGAGGCAGGCAAGTAAACTAGTTATCAACATGCATAACTGTATTTTATGAATTATTAAGTTCTAAAGTTCTGTGAGATAATGATAATTTAACTACTTATATCGGGGATGTGATTTTTCCATATTTAAACGGATTTCTGTATTTTCTGAAGTATGACCCCCATGAATTACGTAAATATGAAAAAATGTGTTTTCACATACATTTAAAAAATAAATTGTATTTGCAAGTGAAATCAATGTTGGCGAGTATAGTATATGAAACTGTTACTCACCGATAACTGTCCGCTGTGTGTTTCAGAGTGAAGCACGGCACTGTGTTTATTTACACGCGAGCAGCTCGTGATCTGTTTTTTCAGTGTCTTGGAACAGCTCGGTTTGTAGCTAATGCTGCTAATGCTGCTCTACATGAACTCTGTCTCTACAAACTCTGTGAGTTTGAGTGCCAAACATTAAGCACATTCTCAAATGGGGGTTTTGTATGTGCTTCATTGAATTTAGAGTCGTTTTAACCAAGATACCTTAAAAGGAGCAAGCAAAGAGCATAACCAATGTCCATTGCATATGCAGATTGATATCTATATACGTTTTTTGTTTTTGTTTTTCTCACTAACTAGATATTTAAAACAAATAAAACGCCAACAATAGAAATAACTAGCTAGGTTAGCCGAGTAAAAAAAGTCCACAGATATCGCCGTCAGTTCGTAGTGTCGTTAATCTTTCTCTGACAAACGAATGCGATGAGACCTGTTTTGCTGTTTGTTCATGTGACTATTTATAATCAGAATGATTTATAAATCTGTTGTTAACAAAAAAGAAGCTTCAAGGTCTTCCTGCAGTTCCTGCACATGTATGTCTATGTGCTGTACATACATTTTCTGTTCATGAGAACTGTATCATTTAATTTTCCCACAGTGGCCTGTGATTGTGGTATAATGTATTTCAGATATCTTGGCCCTAAGTAAAAACAAAACAACTGTGGTTGGTCGTTGTGCATGTCAGTCAGATGGTCTCTTCCTATCAAAGTTAGGCGGTAATAAGCTGCAACGAGGACCAGACTATTCTACAAGTCAATCATTGTGACCCATCCCCGGACAAAAACATACAGGACCCCAGCCATTGTCCATACAGCACTACCCCCGAGGGTGAGCCCATCACATATTTCAGCACAAAACTTGGCTCTGAAAGGGTGTTAGCTGTGATGTTACTCTAAGTTTCTCATGGCCCTGTTCAGAAAGATGCTTGTAAGGAGGGGCAAGCAGAGAGCCTGGAAGTTGAAGAGATCCTTTGTGTGTTTGGTCAGACGGCCTGGGGACAGCAGGCAGGGGCTGCTCTGTTTGGAATGGCCAGAGAGTAAGGGGAATAGGTGGGACGACCTGGGCCTGGCATCCTGGGAAGCCAATACAAAGGATCTTTTGCACAAACAGAGGATATGGTGGAGATTAATCTGTCTTGTGGAAGCATCACTGAAAGCATAACAATTCTCGGTGGCCACAAAACCACATCAAGAACCCGTCTTTCCACAAACACTTTGATCGGCGGGCCTACGACATTTAGGTTGGAGCGTTTCATTACTTTGCCTGGAGTCCATCCAGCCACTTAAGTCAATACAGCAAGAGAAAGCACAATCGAACAGCCTCCTCTCCCGGTATGCCGAGAGAGCCAGAGCTCTGTACAGAACGCTGTTTGCATGTGTTGTGTACCAAGATCCCGCAGTCCTAATGCACGATCTGTCCATTAGAGGAATTTTCCCCATTAGTCATCCAGAGGGAAGTCCTCGAAAATCTCAAACAGGGAACAATTTCAGACAGGTTTTGAAAGCCGCACAACAAAACATTCTTTGCTCGACACGAGACGATGTCGTTTTTAACAGTGCTGTCAGATGCCAGTTTTAGTGGTTTCTACAACATAAGAGGCAGCCCTCAAACCTCTTATGGTCAGCCCTGCCCCACCAGTCACGGTCAGCAATTAACCAGGGATCGGGGCAAATTGCCACTGAATGTGACAAAAATACTTCAGCAGCAAACTCCTCTATATGATCTGTCTATATGAACTCTTGATACATTTCATTACATCAAATTCTAGGCCTCTGTACATATCTTTGTAGACAGTGTAGTCACTGTTGTCACTATAGCACAATCACTCTCTCAGAGGTTAGTGCTGTGAATCTGCAGTATTTTACATGCTTTGTGATAGATAAGATCTAGACAGGTGGAGCTGCGGATAAAGTGGACAAGTTTGTTTAAAAAAAACTAACAGCAAAGTATGATCTATATCTCAGTGCTTGGTTAACACAAGAGTATACTGATGCAAAACGAAGCTGCTTAAAATTCAAGTGAAGTCAATGTGGTTAGCAATAATTAACACCTCTAATGCATCCTGTCAGCTTACTTTTGTCCGCTGAGACTCTGGCTCCTTTCCAGGTACTTTCACTCAAACAATACAGGTTATTCCACACCAGTCTCTCTTTTTGTTTAATTCTCACAGACCCATCTCTGCCTTTTGTGAGGCGTGCTCGCTGTGAACTCTGGGAAGTCCCCTGAACTCTGCTTGCCTCACCATTCAGAAGCACCATTGCGATGACTGAAAGCTGCATATTTAAAGGGTTAGTTCACCCAAAAATGAAAATTCTGTCAGTAATTACTCACCCTCATGTTGTTCCAACCGCGTAAGACCTTCGTTCATCTTCGGAACACAAATTAAGATATTTTTGATGAAATCTGAGAGCTGATCACTTCTCCATAGGCTGCTAGGTGGCAGAAACTTGCTGGCCCAGAAAAGTTATTAAAGAGATCGTTAATATAGTCCAAGTGACTACAGTGGCTCAATCTTAAGTATATCAAGCGACGAGAATACTTTTTGTGCGCAAAAACAAACAAAAATAACGACTTTATTCCACTATTAATTTCCTTCTTTCTGGGCCTCTAGTTGGTTCACGTAGTGTTTTTGCGCAGCGCGTCTGTTACACGTCACCACGTAGGCTCACTATTGGCTGACGCTGGTCATGTGTGTGATGCGTGATGACGTGTAACACAGACGCGCTGCGCAAAAACACTACGAGGCCCAGAGAGAAGGAAATGAATAGTGGAATAAAGTCGTTATTTTTGTTTGTTTTTGCGCACAAAAAGTATTCTCGTCGCTTGATATACTTAAGATTAAGCCACTGTAGTCACTTGGACTATATTAACGATCTCTTTAATAACTTTTCTGGGCCAGCAAGTTTCGGCCACCTTGCAGCCTATGGAGAAGTGATCAGCTCTCTCAGATTTCATCAAAAATATCTTAATTTGTGTTCTGAAGATGAACGAAGGTCTTACGCGGTTCGAACAACATGAGGGTGAGTAATTACTGACAGAATTTTCATTTTTGGGTGAACTAACCCTTTAAAACTGAGAAAGCTTTATAATGGACTCAGACAGCCTTCTCTGGTATGTGGCTAATAAGGAGATAAAAAAAAATTGTTGGGGGGTGGGGGGTGGGGGGGGGGGTTCAGCAGGCTGACTCTTTGCTATAGTCCAATGTGCCATGTCAATGAAAGCTCTTGAGTGAGGACTGTTTACATTGAAAACATGCATCAAAGATAGATCAATTAGTGTGAATTATTCCAGTGCCTCAGGCTCTAACCTCAGTGCCACAGTTATGCACAAGAGGCTTGAACTCGGGCCTATGGAGCATACAGTGCATTTTTGGCCTCTGTCTTACCCAGGATGATGTTGGTATGGAATTGCTCGATGCCATAGAAACGTTACTGCTGGACCGCTCAATTCTTTGAAGAAACTCATTGGTTTTCCTGCAGGAGGAAAATACATAATTGTGATTACAGGGATAGTTCATCCAAAAAATGAAAATGCTGTCGTCATTTACTCATCCGCGTGTTGTTCCAAACCCATATAACTTTCTCTCTTCCAAAAAGAAAAAAAAAATTGCACACAATTCTGAGCTGTATATACATTTGAGGAAAAGACTGAAATCTAAGTTGTTATTTACTGACTATCTGGGACTGCTGGATGCTCTCAAATCTCATTCACATTTGCATATATACTAGGGCTGGAAATTAATATTTGTAGTTTAATGCTTAATTTCTTTTTAATTAATTAAAAAAAAAAATTTAATTTAGCCACCATCGTACCAAACAAAATCTCAGTTTTGCAATTCAGTTTCAGCAAATTATGCTGCATCCAGATTCTGATTTCTTCTAGACACTCATTTAAAACAGCTAACATGCTGCCGACATCAGGGCTAGTGGTGATGTAAATTTGAGTATGATCTGCATAGCAATGATACCCAAGGCCATACTTCCAAATAATCTGCCTAAGTGGAAGCATATATGCTAAATAGAGTCGGGCCCATCACTGAACTCTGAGGAACCTTTTTTTTTTTTAATGATTTCCCAGACTAGCACACTGGGCACGATTAGTTAAGTAAGATCAAAACCAATCGAATACCATCCCGGAGAGACACAGCCAGCTGTGCAGCCCATGGCATATTGTGTCAAAGGCAGCACTGAGGTCTAACAAGACCAAGATACGTTTTGTAACCAATCACAATGTGCCAAATTTGAATACGCACATATTAAAATTGCATGGATGAGATCTAAAAGGTAAGCCAAAAATGAATTTGAAAATGAAATTTTAAATTTGGGGTTGGTTTTCAAACAAAGATATTGTATAATTTTAGAAAACTTGGAATATATGGAATTCATATGGACCACTGCAGTAATTATGCATTATTGTGATTTTTTTGTGGCCAGTTTGGCCTTAATAGCTAATAGTATTGCAACCAGACAAGCAAAAAAATGCTTTCATTGAAGAGTTATATGGGTTTGTCATATGGGTTTACAACAACATAAGAGTTAATGATGCAAAAGTTTCACTGTCAACAGTGACACATGCCACTGTTTGACTAACTTGAAGGATTCCTTGCATTGTTTTCAATAATCTCTTGACAAGATTTCTGCATAAAAGGCATATTTTCTACTGAACTTGGGCCAAGTGTAAACATTCAGGTTTATTGTCCATTCAGGTTTATTGTTTTTGGATAATGGCCAATAAAGCAGCTTAACATCCTTCTTCCTTGTTTTGAACAAATCACACTTTAAATCTGGCATGTAGGGAAAATGTAAACGTACATTTGCTTATCGTGCTGATACCGCTCCTGTCTCTGTTCCTCTTCTTGCTTTTTCCTCATCTCTAGTTTAATGGCCTGCAATGCAATGCATTAAAGATGTTTTGATGAAAAAGTACTTACAGTATCCATTGTACATGCAAAGCATCATGCAAACATTTTTAGTACCAGGGACAGTATTTTTTTTATTTATTCTACAGCCATTTAAACACCATGTCTTTTTTGCAGTGTAACTTAATAATTTAGCATTCATACCCCATTATCATTTGGACATTTGCCATCAATAATTTGCACTTGCGCTTGCACTACAATCTGATTTAAATAATACAGTGTGATCCGTCTGTACGGAGCCTTAAAGGGACATAGTAACAGAAAAAAATATGAAATGGAAGAATTATATGAGAATGCTTTTTGCGAGAGAATGCAGTGTTTCTCGGGGGAACGCAATACATTTGCAAGAGAATGCTAAAGCATTGACAATGTGTGAAAATTATGAAAATGCTTTTATTCTGCATTTTTCTAATTTAATGCAACATTTTTCATCACAAAGTCCAAAATCTGATCTTCTGATAAGTTCTTGAAATATTGGATTAAATTGTTTGACTACTGACTTTAAAATAGTGCACACATTTAGATTTGAATATACTATATATATATATATATATATATATATATATATATATATATATACAGTGAGGAAAATAAGTATTTGAACACCCTGCTATTTTGCAAGTTCTCCCACTTGGAAATCATGGAGGGGTCTGAAATTGTCATCGTAGGTGCATGTCCACTGTGAGAGACATAATCTAAAAAAAAAATTCCAGAAATCACAATATATGATTTTTTAACTATTTATTTGTATGATACAGCTGCAAATAAGTATTTGAACACCTGTCTATCAGCTAGAATTCTGACCCTCAAAGACCTGTTAGTCTGCCTTTAAAATGTCCACCTCCACTCCATTTATTATCCTAAATTAGATGCACCTGTTTGAGGTCGTTAGCTGCATAAAGACACCTGTCCACCCCATACAATCAGTAAGAATCCAACTACTAACATGGCCAAGACCAAAGAGCTGTCCAAAGACACTAGAGACAAAATTGTACACCTCCACAAGGCTGGAAAGGGCTACGGGGAAATTGCCAAGCAGCTTGGTGAAAAAAGGTCCACTGTTGGAGCAATCATTAGAAAATGGAAGAAGCTAAACATGACTGTCAATCTCCCTCGGACTGGGGCTCCATGCAAGATCTCACCTCGTGGGGTCTCAATGATCCTAAGAAAGGTGAGAAATCAGCCCAGAAATACACGGGAGGAGCTGGTCAATGACCTGAAAAGAGCTGGGACCACCGTTTCCAAGGTTACTGTTGGTAATACACTAAGACGTCATGGTTTGAAATCATGCATGGCACGGAAGGTTCCCCTGCTTAAACCAGCACATGTCAAGGCCCGTCTTAAGTTTGCCAATGACCATTTGGATGATCCAGAGGAGTCATGGGAGAAAGTCATGTGGTCAGATGAGACCAAAATAGAACTTTTTGGTCATAATTCCACTAAACGTGTTTGGAGGAAGAAGAATGATGAGTACCATCCCAAGAACACCATCCCTACTGTGAAGCATGGGGGTGGTAGCATCATGCTTTGGGGGTGTTTTTCTGCACATGGGACAGGGCGACTGCAGAGGAGAGGATGACCGGGGCCATGTATTGCAAGATTTTGGGGAACAACCTCCTTCCCTCAGTTAGAGCACTGAAGATGGGTCGAGGCTGGGTCTTCCAACATGACAATGACCCGAAGCACACAGCCAGGATAACCAAGGAGTGGCTCTGTAAGAAGCATATCAAGGTTCTGGTGTGGCCTAGCCAGTCTCCAGACCTAAACCCAATAGAGAATCTTTGGAGGGAGCTCAAACTCCGTGTTTCTCAGCAACAGCCCAGAAACCTGACTGATCTAGAGAAGATCTGTGTGGAGGAGTGGGCCAAAATCCCTCCTGCAGTGTGTGCAAACCTGGTGAAAAACTACAGGAAACGTTTGACCTCTTTAATTGCAAACAAAGGCTACTGTACCAAAATATTAACATTGATTTTCTCAGGTGTTCAAATACTTATTTGCAGCTGTATCATACAAATAAATAGTAAAAAAAATCATACATTGTGATTTCTGGATATTTTTTTTTTGATTATGTCTCTCACAGTGGACATGCACCTACGATGACAATTTCAGACCCTTCCATGATTTCTAAGTGGGAGAACTTGCAAAATAGCAGGGTGTTCAAATACTTATTTTCCTCACTGTATATATACTGTATATATATATATATATATATATATATATATATACTGTATATATATATATATATATATATATATATATATATATATATATATATATATATATATATATTCTTTTTTTTATTCATATTATGTTTCAACATTAGCAGAATTTAAAAAAAAATCAGGTTTGAACCACATATTTTCATAGCATTGTCATTCTTTTGTCATTCCCCTCTGTAGATTGCACTTCCTGTTAGATGCTTACTGCATTTCATTGGCTCTGTATTTGTACTCTCCACAACGACAATAAAGTTGAATCTAATCTAATTTAAAAAAAAATTCTCTAGCTGTTTTACATTTCCAGCATTCCAGTTTTCCAAGCTTATCTACAATCCTGAGATCCCTAAAGTAAACCATTATTACACTACAAGAACAGCCAAGCAGTGACCGGCGCATGTTTTAGCAAATGAACTCTGGTGTCTGTGGCTGCTGGAATAATTAGACTCGTCAATCACGCAAAACACATGCAGCAGCAGCACTGAAGGCTGAAGTCTAATATCTCATTTAATTGCAGAGAATATGATAACTTGTATGTTGCCTGCAGTGACATCTGGAGTTATAAAGTCTGAATTACAAAGGCATCATAAAAAAAGCACTGAATCCAAACATAAGCCAGATGACCAGATGAAGTTTTGCAAGATGCATAAGAGTAACATAATGCCCTACAGAAATGCTGTAAAAAGTCAGATGTAAACAATTTCTTGGACTCTACCTTCTCTCTCTGTATGGCCTTCATCTTCTCAATCTCCTCCTCCTCTGCCTGTCTATTTATTCTATCCATTTCCTCTTTTCTGAGCTGTAGAAACATGTAAATGTACTGTAAATACGCAAAACACCACAAGTATTAAGGAAATGAATCAGACATTTTAAACAGGTACTCCGAAACCTTTTTTGTCAGCTTTGACTGGCGTGCTTCCACCTGCTGTCTCTGTCTGACTTCTGCCAATGATACTGCGCCACCTGTGAGAGAATATATTCGCAGCTTTAGAAGTTCTTTTCCTTTGCTCTTTTGTGTTTTAGATCAGGACATCCGCATATTTCATCTTCACGTTACCCAGTCTCTCTGGAGGCAGCTGAATAGGACCATGGCGATTCTCTTCCCGCCATCTCCTCAGATCCTCCTCTTCTTTCTGTGCCACTGCAGAGAGAGAAATAGAAATGCTTTTCATTTCTAAACACAAATGGGATGGTGCAACAGTGGCCTAAACTCAAGGCTGGCAACTGGAAGTTTGCATGGTGCATGGTAATAAAAGACTACGTTCTACACACACTTTTTTTTGTTAACAAACTAAAAGCTGGAATACACCACTACATGGATTTTGCCCATATGTTTGCCCCAATTTTCAGTCGCTGAAAGTCAGAGCCAGTCTGCAGATTTTGTGAATTTGGACTCGGAGTTGGACATGAGAGGCTCAGTTCAGCTCCAACCCAAATAAAACACACCTGAACCAGCTAATCAAGATCTTCAGGATCACAGGTAGGTGTGGTGAAGCAGGCTGGAAATGTGCTGCGTTCACGCCATGTCATAATTACCATCATTTTCAATGTTCTACTCATGACGTCACAATAAGTAAAGCCACCTTGCCGCCATATTGGTATTCCCACACATCCTATTGATTTAATAAGAAACCATCTGATTTTAATGAGAAAACATTACCTAACAAGTCAGTGTTTTATTTATGAAGTTTCCCTGTACATTCTTACATTGCAAATGTCCTAAACATGTAAATGGTTATTTGTTTAAAACTGGGAATTTTTGCATTTCTATATCAACAACACTGTCAACGCCTAAATGAATCTGCAGCGGAGCTCTCAGGAAATTCCCAGTTTAAAAGTTGTAACAAGTAGGACAGGTTGGAATCTCGTAATTACGGTAATTGCTACATGGCGTGAACACACCTATAAAGTGTTTTAAAATCTGTTCAGATTTTAATAGTTGTGTAGTGTATTCCAGGCTTAAGATAATATTTAACTACATTAACAACAACAACAACGAAATAAATGTGTCTTCTCTTTCAGTCACAAACAAACATGCTGAAATTGCACCTGATGGTAACAATTAGAGAGACATCTGGATCACATGAAGACGAAAAATACAATAACAGTCGTGTCATGACTTACTCCTCTGCAGTTTGCTCCGTCTTGATTCATTTGGTGGTATCTTGGTGTATCCCTCAGCACTGTGTGGGCAATGGCATGCATAGGTTGATTTTAGTTTCTGACTGTCTCCAACTGTGTTGTGAACTTATCAGCTTGTCTCATGTGCCAGCAATGTCTCAAAACCAAGGTGGGGCACAAGTCATCTTTTCTTACGTAAGGTCAGAATTTTTCACAAACAACTCCGGGGAACTCCCCCTCTATCCCCATCATATTTGATCGTGACACAATACTCCCACCCCAAATATTGCAGCAGTCAAAATACAATTAAAAACACATTTGTATCACATTTGTATCATAGCTCCCTGACATCACAAATGACCCCGAATGTGCTGCATGATGACATATAAAACAATGAATCATGTGGTAATTATGATCATTGTTAATCAGTAATCAAGAAAATGATCACAACACAAATAGAAATAGCAAGAGTAGTTCAGGTAACAGATCAGTATTTTACATTGGTTACAACTAAATAAACAAATCAATGACAAGGACACAAATAATGAGAATCCCCCTTACAAAAATTCACCATAATAACCATATTCCTGCATGCTAAAATATCATAGTTACGGTTAAGAAAACTGGTTTCCCAAAACCCCAAAAAGTTGACATTGCTGAAAGAGATCACATATAAATCTATTAGGGTTTTTAACTAACATAAACTAGTAACTATGTTGTTATTGTACAACTAGCCCTATATATATATGCTGTAAAATGATTTCTATATCTAGTAAATAATGCTTGAAAATAACCAAAGATTTTTTTTAGAAGATTATTATTTATTGTATTAATTATGGTTTCAGTGTTTAATCGATTTTATTTACAAAGTAGTTGATGATATTTGTTTATTATCTTTTTGTCTTGTGATGCCTTGTCAGTATGCATTATGCTCAATGTAAATGCATTTGTCTAGAGCTTAAGAAACCATTTTAGATGTGCTTCATATACAATAGCTGTACATTTATAATGGCTAGAAACAGGTGTTATAATGATGGCCGAGATGACATGATCAAGTTTAGTTGAGACATTAAATAAAGACATTTATTTAAAAACATGTAGGCCTATATACATTTTGGAAACCAGAGGGTTGTTGTGTTTTTTAAGGTTATTTTAGGTATTGTTTTATTATAGGCCTATTTTACAATGTTTTTAGTTTTACAATGTTTAGAATGTTTTAGTGTTATACTATTCCTGTATGCCGAACATCCCTTCGGGGACAATAAGTATTTCACAAGGTTCTATAGAACCTTAAAGGGTTCCGTCAGGTGCTTCATATATAGAACCTTTTAGGGGTTCCATCATGGGATCATTTTAGGGAGTTTTAATACATTTTGTTTTAATTCATTTCTTATTTTAATAAAATTGTATAGGTTACACACAGCTCGTAAACATATTTCATCACTAGAAAACATTGAAATAAAAAGTGTATTATGCAATAATTGAATGTGTTTAATCCTAAAGGCCTATAACCTTTTTGCTAAAGGGTTTCTTAATATTGAGTAAAGAACCCTATAGTTCTACTTTATACCCCATTGTACCTTTTTTTCTAAGAGTGAGAATCAGATGTCTGAGATCTGGAAGTTTCGTTTCTCCTGGTTGTTTGGACGGAAACGAAAGTGAAACTTAAGTAGGCTAGGCTAGTTGTTGGCAAACAAAGAAGCTATGTAAATAAATGTACGATTTAATCCCCAGAATGCCGAAATAAATATCGAAATAACGATACATTTAAATGTTTAAAATATAAATGTGTTTTAAATGTAAAATGTTTATTTTTATACATATACACTATTTTCTTTTTCCTTTTTTTTTAATGTCTCAAACGTAAACATTCGTGAAATTTCACTTGACTAATAGGCCTAACGTTAATTTGCTTTAGCTGTAACGTTACTCACTGTGTTGGCTGATTCTGAGGGTTTTGCGGTCCAGGTGAGTTATTCTCACATTCATATTCACTCGTTTGCTCGCTGTCCGTCATATTGCTCCTTTGATTTATTGTATTTCCTCTATATCCCACGCTTCTTGCGTTATTACGATTTAGATGTGTATAGTTATTCATGCTACTAAATTCTGTCGCGTATCTGTGATAAACCGCAGCAGCTGATCACTGGCAGTGGCAGAGCTGGCTGTGACAGGATTGGCAAGTCTCTTTCTGCGTGGGATTCCCCGCTATAAATACCCTTATCCATATGACCATATGCAACATAATACATGCAACCTTTTTAAACCCATGATAAATAAATATAATGCTTAGGGTTTACATTATGGTTTTTTATGGCATACATAAAACTGTTTTAGAACTGTTTTAAAACCTCTGCTTTAGAATCGCGAGACCCCGCAGCAGCATGAAGTTTGTCCCTTTGGTGTTTCCGTAGCTGTGGCTGTCACCAGCATGGCGAGCTCCAGTAGTGTAGCGATGGACGGGGACTTCATGAGACATGCTGAATATACACCAAAATCCACCGTGCAGAGTGAGACAGATATTGACAAACGCCTTGTGAGTAAATGTCGCACTGGAGAGTCCGGAGGAGTTACACTGTTTTACCATATAATGGCTGAACCACCGGTGTTAAGAGTTCCATCTGTGCTCATCATATGAGTGACCTTGCTGATCACTTCTGAAACTCAAGCGTTTATATTAACACTTTTACCTTTTTCTTTCCAAAGAGTGTTATAGTATAATAAAGTAGCTCAATATCGGTTGTTGGAAGATGGGAAATAATTATTAGCCACGAAGTATTACTCATTGTGAAGCCTTTACATTCTCAGTTTTTATACATCAGCCATTGTGAGTTTATAACAAACACTTTATGGCCCTCTAGAAGTTCTAAGTACAAGCTAATTTAATACCTTGTCGATCCATAAAATAACAAAAAAGTTAAACATTAATTTTTTTGGGCCAACCTTGTCAAAGTCGTGTTTAAACATTAAAATAACTTTCAAACAAATTGAAGTTTAAATGCTGTATACACCTTATGGATACAAATGGTTTGTTCGGTGGTTGCTAGGGCATTGCTAGGCAATTACTAGGATGTTCCAGATAGAAATATATATATATATAGATAGATAGATAGATAGATAGATAGATAGAAACTGTCAGATAGATTTACCATCCATCATATAGAGAGATAGACAGATATACTGACAGACAGACATACAGACAGACACATAGATAAATAGATAGTTAAACCGTCAGATATATATATATATATATATATATATATATATATATATATATATATATATATATAGATAGATAGATAGATAGATAGATAGATAAACAGTCAGAAAGATAGATAGATAGATAGATAGATAGATAGATCAATAGATGTACGATAAATAGATAGATAGATTGATAAACGTAAGATAGATAGATACAGTGAGGAAAATAAGTATTTGAACACCCTGCTATTTTGCAAGTTCTCCCACTTAGAAATCATGGAGGGGTCTGAAATTGTCATCGTAGGTGCATGTCCACTGTGAGAAACATAATCTAAAAAAAAAAATCTAGAAATCACAATGTATGATTTTTTAACTATTTATTTGTATGATACAGCTGCAAATAAGTATTTATTCACCTACGATGACAATTTCAGACCCCTCCATGATTTCTAAGTGGGAGAACTTGCAAAATAGCAGGGTGTTCAAATACTTGTTTTCCTCACTGTAGATGGATAGATCATAGATAACTGTCAGATAGATAGACCGTTAGACAGACAGATAGATAAATAAAATGTCAGATAGATAGATAGATAGATAGACAGACCATCAGATAGGTACCGTTAAATAGATAGGTATAGATAGACCGTCAGAAGAATGAAGCTTAAAGGGCTTGTGTATTTACATTTTAGCTGTTTAACATTTGCAGCTTTAATTCATGAATCATCATGTAATGATGATGATTCATGAGTCAGACTCTGAACATTCAGTCTATGGGTCTGTGGTGAGTTTGGTGGACGTAATTTTAAATCTCTGAAGAGTCAGAAATTTCCAGTGGAAGTCTAGTCTATGGATTTTTTTGCAGTTTTGATCATCTACTATGGGAAAACCATGTAATGTCTGTCCAATATAATTATATGGCAACACTTTAAATGCTTCTCTACAAATACTGGTCCTGTGTTTGTTAATTGTCATAGTGATAAAATGTTTGTGTGTGTGTTTCAGGCCAGCACTCTGATGGCAGTGGGACTGGGTGTTGCTGCGGCAGGGTTTGCAGGTGAGCACAACAGCTTTGACCCCAGTGTATGAACTCATTTGGAGATTCCTTTGTCATTAAACCACATGTTGCACAGTCACATAGAGAAGCTACATGCATTCATATAATATGTGTGGTATGGCTTAGTGGTTAAAGCTCTGGGATGGGAACCAAAGGTTAACTGGTTCAAACTGATGATTGATTACCATTGTGCTTTTGAGGAAGTTCTTAACCTCAGGTTACTCCAGGGGAGACTGGATTGTCTGGATTTTATTGCCTGGATTGCTTGCAATAAGTATTTTCAAGCTGTTGACAGCATTAGTTACGTGACAAATTAGAGGCCATTCACAGGTCAGTGAACCAAAAAAAAACCAACAACAAAAAATGCAAGGTCTAAACTTATTTTAAAGGATTAGTTAACTTCATAATAAAAATGTCTGTCATCATTTACTCACCCTCAAGTTGTTTCAAACCTGTATGAATTTCTTTCTTCTGCTGAACACAAAATAATATATATATTTTTTCCTACTATGAAAGTCAATGGGGTCCATCAACTGTCTGGTTACCGACATTATTCATAATATCTTTCTTTGTGTTCAGCAGAAGAAAGAAATTAAGATGAATTTTATCCATTGTATTTAATCTCATGTATTTCATCATATATAGTGAAAGAGTAAGAATAGTTGTCATAGCCTGAGCTGCAAGATTTCTCTGTATAAAAATGCACATACACATATGCACAACTGGTTAATGAGAGGTGTGTTATCTGGGTCTATATGAAAGAGTCTATATAAAAAGTGTTTATTGTGTTTGAACTAGTTTTGAGGATGGCTCACTTGCAGGGGTGTGATGCTCACGAGACGATACACGATATTAGGTCCACGAGAGCGAGATGACATGATATTTTTAAGAAATCTTCAATGACAAAACTATGACTGGAAAAAATATTCTTTTATTCCGCTGAAAGTCACAAAATGCGAAACAATATGGGAATAAAAACAGACCTAAGTGAACAAAAGCCTTTAAAATGACCTAAAATACACATACATTACCATTCAAAAGTTTCAGAACACCTCCATTTATCCAGTTTTTACTGAAATTTATGAAGTTTAATGTATCAATTTACTCTGATATTAAAGCACAGAACAAATAAACAATTGGACATAAAAAAAAGAAATCATGCAATAATTTTGTTTAACAAAATTAAATCTAAATCTAAATTTTCGACTCATCAAAGTAGCCACCTTTCCAGATATAATCAAATATTTTTTGGAAAGTTCTTCCCAACTCTGTTGCATAAGTTCCCACAAACTTGTGTTGTATTTGTAGGTTGCTTTGCTTTCATTTTTCTGTCCAGTTCATCCCAAACCAGCTCGATGGGATTAAAGTTTGGAGACTGTGCTGGCTATTCCATGACTTGAAGCCTACCATCTTGTTCTTTTCTTCTGAGGTAGTTCTGACATAGCCTGGAAGTATGTTTTGGGTCATTATCTTGCTGTAGGATGATCCCCTGATCAAATAGACCAGAGGGTGACAATAGGTGTCACATAATTAATTCAAATAAAGTATCAATAGCAAATAATAATATGGTTTTACTTAACAACGCTGTTAAAATACATAGTTATACTACAATGAACTTCTGTACATTGTGTATTATAACAAATGCCTGCAGAGGGCGCGCCAATGGCCTGTAAGTGTTGTTGTTACACTTTACAGCACGATTAAATCCTTATTTAATATTGGCCAAACAACATTTAATTCAAATGTCTACTTAATCTTTATTATGTGGCCACTTCTTTATGATAGAAATGCAACAGCCCCTGTAATTTCTTGAACAAGAACATGTGGACATCAAAACATGCAATCTCAGATCGAGGGTTTAGACTTTTATTTTGAAATCGCGATGGACAACAATTTGCATATTTAGAAACATATTGATGTATTCTCCTGTCTTGGCGTATATGTCTATAAAAGATTATGTTATGAATTTGATGAAATGGCGCACATTGCGTATCCAGATGAATGTTATAAGCAACCCAAACTCACAGCATATGCAGAGATGGAGTTTGTTAACCAGTCTTCTCCACGCATGTGAATTATAACAGTGCAACAGTGCATATTTATTTAATTGAATCAAAGCATTTGTGATTCACAATAGCACTATGCTTTATTTTTAGAAACTGGTCTGATTCATGGATTCTCGTCCGTGGAATGCACCACTTCCGTTATTTTTTTCCGTTAGTATTAATTATCATAAGTTGTAAAAGACACAAATCAACTCCCACATGCTGATATCGCGAGACTGCTTTTCATCTAGACGAGAATTATTGTCTTGTTTTAATATCGCCACAACCCTACACACAACTGTGTGTTTTATGCTAATTATTATTAACCTCAGGCATGTGGTCAATCATTTTAAATAGTCAAAATGTGTTGTTAATTACGCAGACATTTTTCATAAGTTCTCCTGTGCGTACAATATGAAATAATCTGCGCAATTAGTAGTGATGAACCCCAGTCTTTTTTTTACGATCTCGATTTATTCACTGTTTGAATGAATTAGTTGAGTGAATAATTAAATGACTTGACTCAAAAAGACACTCGTTTCTATCATGAATGAATCAGTGTGATTGAGTGAATGAGTGAAAACTTCCCAGTGATTGACAGTCTGTCTTGAACACAGACAAAGTGGAGTTATACTAACAGCGAAAAGTCTCAGTGCTGTTGGACTGAATATCAGCACTCTTGAAACGTTGTGTTGGCGAAAGTTTTGTGTTTGCGTTCTGGCGCAGAGTATGTTTCTAGGCAGGATGTTTGCGAGCTAAAATCCCTCATGTTGTGGTTCGCAGCGGGATAGAGTAGCCATTGTAAAATGCAATAAAAGTTTTTTCCTCTTTTGTCGTCTTAAAATATTTAGCTAAACTTTCCTCGTGTATGTTAAAGCTGACCACAGATATTTATGATGTGATTCTAAAGGATTGGAAGCACTCGAGATGATGGCGGCGTTGATGAGGGAGATGGTTAAGCCGCTCTTACTGTGAGTGTTTGTTCAAGCCCCCAGATGAAGCTCGCCCTGGTTAATGAGGTCAATGTGGCCTCTGGCATTAGAGAAATCAAAGAGTCTTTAAATGGCCGCATGTGGCATAATAATTAAAGCGACTTCGTCATCAGCATGTTTACGTTTGATTCTTTTCTGGCAGGTGTCTCTGCCGTCCTCCCTACTGCTGCTTGGATAGTTAATCATTGTTAGTCGCCAAGTCTTCCACCCATAGCTGTGTGAGGTCAGGATGGAATAGCACTTGTGGTCGCTTTGAGGAAGGGGGCTAATTCCCATTTCAGTACATCGAGGGGGCAGCACTTCTGCCAAAAGCTGAGGTGGTGTGTGGTCTGATTCGTTCAGAGGCAGGGCTTCGGATTACAGTGGAGGGAGCCTCAAACGCTTTTTTTTTTTTTTTTTTTTTTGCTGAGAAGCAAAATAACGTTTTCCTCTCAACAATAAACTCCTCAGAATTTGATGAAATGAAAATCCTGAATAGTTCCCATGATGTATTACTCTAATGATTTTTTATAAATTCTTCACCTACAATTTGGTTGCATTAAATGAGCCGCTTAACGGCCTTTCTCAGCTTTTTTATTGAATGCTGGATGTTCAGAGGCATTATATGTTCATTTCATTGAGTGCTGCTGACTTGCAGTGTGTTGCTTCACAGTTGAACCACAACCGCTGGCTGTTCACCAGCATCCTGACCAAGTAAATACCAAGGGAAGTTGAAAGGCGTCCTCACCTTTAACACATATTGAATAAGACTAAAATGTGGTTTTGTCCTTGGTTTCACCCTTAAACCAACTTTGTTAACCCTGGAAATTAACTTTGTAAATTGTCTGGCACACTTTTCAACCCATTAATCCTTTTTTTCTCTTATTACGTTGGCTTTTAGGTCGATATGCATTCCATTTATGGAGGCCTCTGGGTCAGGTTGTCACAGAAGCTGCCAAGAAGTTCCCCACTACGGTAAGTGTCAGAAACAAACCAACAATTTTTTAGCATGCATAAGCTAATGATTTTGTTGTGGGATTGCTCTCGAACACCCTATGAATCAGTATTCCCATTTGAAAAGATCCAGCACAACATATTCATTTTTTAAATGTACAATATGTAATTTTTTCGCCACTAGGGGTCGCTAACCTCTTACAATAACAAAGGTGTAGTTTGATGACGCAACATTTGCTAAGAATTATGGATCTTGTCGTCAACGTCAAGCCGACCGATCTAATAATGTTTATGGATGAGTAAATACATCGATGTTTTTATCATGACTGTGATATGAAGCAGGTCGGGATTGCTAAGAGACAGCTGTCAGCTCCAGTCCACACGCAACGCGAGTCCCGCGGATATAAAAGGAATATGGACATTTCATTCTACCGAACTACACGCAAATGCAGAATTACTAGTCACAGGTCAGTTTATTAGACAAATTAAACTTGTGAGGTAACGCAGCGCTGTTTCACTTGGTCTAACATTACACTAGCACACTAAACTGCATTTGAATGTGTTGAAATTTATGTGTTAGTTTGTCTGTATGAGACTAGCAGTAAGCTAGATCAACATTAGAATAACATACAGATCATATTCTAACATTTTATCATTGTTGAACTATATAACATTGATTAGTTTTATGTAAATGTGCTCAGCTGTTTAATAAAGTACATGTAGGAGCGGTCGAAGTCTCGGACGTGGAGCTCTCGTTTATATACTGTCTATGGGAGCTCTCGGCATCTCGAAAACACCGCACTGATATTGATTCTCGTTTTAGTTCTCCTTTTTTATCCAAAGTCTGCTTGCCATGGTCCATAATGTTTGAACGAAACAACAACAGCGTGCAGATAGACATTACGAACTACACAGTTGTCCACGTCTGTCGCCTTGGTTACTATCAGAGGGCTCTGGTTGCTATGGCAGTACGAGCGGAAACCAGGTACAACACGGATATGACGCCATTGACGGCGACAAAACAGAAATAAAGAAACGGTCCGTGTCTTCGAATTAAATTACAAATTTCTCCTGGTTTGAAAGTTGTTGGAAACAGTCAGGATAATGAAAGTACACAACTAAAAAAAAAATATAACATAGATATAGTGATTTTTGCTATTTTTAAAGCAAAAAAACTACATATTGTACCTTTAAAGCTACACTGTGTAGGATTTTCTTCCATCTAGCGGTGAAATTGTTTATGACTACCAACTATAGCCCCTCCCATTCCAAGGGCGTTTTAACTCCTACGGTGGCCGTATTATTTCAAATCTGCCGGCAGTCGTGAGTAATCTCCCCCTCGCATTCGTCACGGTGCCACTGAGTGTAAAAACGAGAAAGGCGAAGCTTGAATTTCCAGGTATGTCCCTCTTTGGCTAATGTATTTTCAGGGTTCGTACGGGTGCTTGAAATCCTTGAAAGTGCTTGAATTTTGATGTTGTGTTTTCAAGGTTTGAAAAGTGCTTGAATTTTGGATAAAATGCTTGAAAATGCTTGAATTTGTAACTGTATTTCTTTCATAAGAAATATCTTTCTGATGAAATAGTTTATTATTAAATGGAGAAAAAATGTAGCCCTTCAGAATCAGATACAGATTGATTTGCGTTACGCTGGCCAGAGCAAAAGTAGGCGGAGTTTTCATTTTGATTTCCGCGGTTGTTTGGATGCACCGTTTTTATTGGCCACGCAGCGGCAACAGTTGAACTATTTTAAACTTTGACCGCGGCGTGCGCGCGAGCTCGTTGCAGTAAGGGTAAAATCTTTCCGTGGCAGGGGCAGCTGCCACTGGCGGCTGTCACTCGACCTGCCACCGCTATATGCGCCTGTCACTCGACCTGTCACGGCTATATGTGCATGTCACTCGACCTGCCACCGCTATATGCGCCTGTCACTCGACCTGTCACGGCTATATGCGCCTGTCACTCGACCTGCCACCGCTATATGTGCCTGTCACTCGACCTGCCACCGCTATATGCGCCTGTCACTCGACCTGCCACCGCTATATGCGCCTGTCACTCGACCTGCCACCGCTATATGCGCCTGTCACTCGACCTGTCACGGCTATATGTGCCTGTCACTCGACCTGCCACCGCTATATGCGCCTGTCACTCGACCTGTCACGGCTATATGTGCCTGTCACTCGACCTGCCACCGCTATATGCGCCTGTCACTCGACCTGTCACGGCTATATGTGCCTGTCACTCGACCTGCCACCGCTATATGCGCCTGTCACTCGACCTGCCACCGCTATATGCGCCTGTCACTCGACCTGCCACCGCTATATGCGCCTGTCACTCGACCTGCCACCGCTATATGCGCCTGTCACTCGACCTGCCACGGCTATATGCGCCTGTCACTCGACCTGCCACCGCTATATGCGCCTGTCACTCGACCTGTCACGGCTATATGCGCCTGTCACTCGACCTGCCACCGCTATATGTGCCTGTCACTCGACCTGCCACCGCTATATGCGCCTGTCACTCGACCTGCCACCGCTATATGCACCTGTCACTCGACCTGCCACCGCTATATGCGCCTGTCACTCGACCTGTCACGGCTATATGCGCCTGTCACTCGACCTGTCACGGCTATATGTGCCTGTCACTCGACCTGCCACCGCTATATGCGCCTGTCACTCGACCTGTCACGGCTATATGCGCCTGTCACTCGACCTGTCACGGCTATATGCGCCTGTCACTCGACCTGTCACGGCTATATTTGCCTGTCCCGCGACCCGTCACTGCTATGCGACTGTCCCGCGACCTGTCACGGCTATACTCGCCTGTCCCGCGATCTGTCACGGCTATACTCTCCTGTCCCGCGATCTGTCACGGCTATACTCGCCTGTCCCGCGATCTGTCGTGGCTATACTCGCCTGTCCCGCGACCTGTCGCGGCTATACTCGCCTGTCCCGCGACCTGTCGGCGCCAGAGATTTTTTTACGCGTGCTGAGGGGGTGCTAGATCATTGACAAGGGGAGCTGTATATAAATGAGCAAAACTTGCCCACTAAATATTTAATATTCAAATATTTTAATGACCACAATTAAAGTTTTAATTGTATTAAATTGAACAAGCGCAACATTCAGCATTCAATCAAACAGAAAAGATATATTATTAATAATGTTATTTCAACATAATATCTCGTTATTCCGACATAATATGTGTGCGTGCAACAAGCAGTGAACGCGTCAATAGGCCTAAAGAGAAATGCACATAATGGATTACATAATCAGAGAGGAGCCTTTTTCTTTTCCTTTTGAATTATTTCGTTTAAAGACATTTCAAGCTTTGTGTATTTGATGTATTTCTCATGTCTGTGTGAGGCATACACTGAGTTTCGTTAAGTTAGGATGAGATGCTCCAGTTCACGTGCAATGCAAGTGACCGCGCGGGCGCCTCCATGAGTGTCTGTTATATTTGCTTCTCTTACTTATTAAACCCAGGCAATTAGTTGATGAAAAATTGATTAAAATTAAGATACAATTTATACAAAACGAAATTTACTTTAAAGAAAGGTTTTCTACAAATCAAAACTTAATGAAGTGGTCAGAATCATGCCTGACCCGCTCCATGTCTCTCGATATATTGCTCTCGATATATTGTATACTCGTGCTGTTCACTTTCCATAAATCAACATAAATGGAAAAAATAATACTATAATATTTTAACAAATATGAAACTAAATCCGCTTATTTAATGGCAACAGTATAGTAGGCATACAGACTCCATTTGTACAAATTGCTGTACATTAATTTAGCCTAATTCTGAATTTTGCACGTCAAGTTGAAAGGCATTTGTTCAAATCAAGTTCATGGATAATTGTGCGTGCATGTATTAATTATTATGATACTAAAATCATAAAGTATGTGTACAAAAAAATCAGATGAGCCCAATATGAACGCAACGTTTAATTACACGTTAAGCATTTTCCTCCCATAGAAAACCATTATAAGAACGCTTAATGTGGCTTAATGCAGATTAGAATGTCCCCTTATTATGTCGAAATAACAAGATATTATGTCGAAATAATATTATGTCGAAATAACGATTTATGATGTCAAAATAAGACTTCAATGTTGAAATAAAGAGATATTATTTCTTAAAAATGCGGTTCAGAGCTTCCATAGAATACAGCCAAAATATAATTGCTTCCAGAAATTATTTTTGGGGGTGCTATCGGGGTGCTTTGGTCTTTCTTGGGGGTGCTGAAGCACCAGCTAGCCCCTCCCTACCACCCATGGTCACGGGTATGCGGCTGTCCCGCGACCCTCACCTACTCCTGTCACTCGACCTGTCACAACTATACTCACCTGTCACGGCTATATTCGCCTGTCACTTGACCTGTCACATATACGCGCCTGTCCCGGACCCGCCATCACGGCTATGGTCCCGTGACCCGTCACGGCTATGCGCGCCTGTCACTCACGGGCTACTCATGTACTCATGTCTTGGGCTATAGTTGTAATTCTACATGTAGCCTACACAATATAGTAGTAGGCTAGGCTTAGCCTAATAATAATAATAATAATAATAATACCAATAACAATATTGATAATGATGATGATAATAATAATAATAATAATAATAATAATAATAAATAATAATAATAATAATCATTATAGGCTATGTCAAGCCAACCTCGCATGCTATCTTAAGGTAAACTTGCACTAGCTACTGTTGGACTGAGACGTTAGTCACGGCCAAGCTATTTCATTGTAGCCTATTTTGTAATTCAAAGGATATTCAAAAGATTTCAAGACAGTGCCACCTTCTGGTCAAAAGTTATAAATTTTTCCAAAAATGTTGATAACTTTTGAATAAATCTGCCTATTGTAATGCAACTGGTAAGGTTTGTCATTGTCACCTCACTCTGACCACATCACATCGATTTCGTAACTGCGCCACCTATTAGTCGAAAGTATTACCATTTACCATTTACCATTTACTACCATTTACCATCTTATAAGTTAGGCTACTGTATGATTTTTCAGCCATTTGCCCAAAATCCTCTAAGTGTTTAATTGCTGGTTGCAGTTGTTCTGTTGGCATGTCTTCTCGTCTGCTTTTCAAATCTTGCCTAAACAGTGTTAGATTTTAATGAAAAAAATGCGGTTTCCAGGTCAACTTTGTTTTTTTTTAACAGTAACTTCGGGTCACGTGACAGGCACAAACAGTGGTTCGACTTCGAGTGAGAGGCGCATTTAATGCTCATGGGACACAAGGCAGATATGCATACAGCTGTGACGGATCGAGTGGTAAACGCATATAGTCGGGACAGGTCGCGGGACAGCCACGTATAGCCGTGACGGGTCGCGGGACAGCCGCGTATAGCCGTGACGGGTCGCGGGACAGCCGCGTATAGCCGTGACGGGTCGCGGGACAGGCCAGTATAGCCGTGACGGTTCGCGGGACAGGCGAGTACTGCCGTGACGGGTCGCGGGACAGGCGAGTATAGCCGTGACGGTTCGCGGGACAGGCGAGTACTGCCGTGACGGGTCGTGGGACAATAGCCGTGATGATTCGCTGGACAGGCGAGTACAGCCGTGACGGGTCGTGGGACAGCCGCGTACAGCCGTGACGGGTCACGGGACAGCCGCGTATAGCCGTGACGGGTCGCGGGACAGGCGAGTATAGCCGTGACGGTTCGCGGGACAGGCGAGTACTGCCGTGACGGGTCGCGGGACAGGCGAGTATAGCCGTGACGGTTCGCGGGACAGGCGAGTACTGCCGTGACGGGTCGTGGGACAATAGCCGTGATGATTCGCTGGACAGGCGAGTACAGCCGTGACGGGTCGTGGGACAGCCGCGTACAGCCGTGACGGGTCGCGGGACAGCCGCGTATAGCCGTGACGGGTCGCGGGACAGGCGAGTATAGCCGTGACGGTTCGCGGGACAGGCAAGTACTGCCGTGACGGGTCGCGGGACAGGCGAGTATAGCCGTGACGGTTCGCGGGACAGGCGAGTACTGCCGTGACGGATCGTGGGACAATAGCCGTGATGATTCGCTGGACAGGCGAGTACAGCCGTGACGGGTCGTGGGACAGCCGCGTACAGCCGTGACGGGTCGTGGGACAGCCGCGTATAGCCGTGACGGGTCGCGGGACAGCCGCGTATAGCCGTGACGGGTCACGGGACAGCCGCGTATAGCCGTGACGGGTCGCGGGACAGCCGCGTATAGCCGTGACGGGTCGCGGGACAGGCGAGTATAGCCGTGACGGGTCGAGTGACAGGCGAGTATAGCCGTGACAGGTCGAGTGACAGGCGCATATAGCGGTGGCAGGTCGAGTGACAGGCGCATATAGCGGTGGCAGGTCGAGTGACAGGCGCATATAGCGGTGGCAGGTCGAGTGACAGGCGCATATAGCGGTGGCAGGTCGAGTGACAGGCGCATATAGCGGTGGCAGGTCGAGTGACAGGCGCCGGTGGCAGCTGCCCCTGCCACGGAAAGATTTTACTCCCTCTCGCTCGTTGAGCTCCGCTTTGGTCCGAGTCGCGCGGCGCAAGCCATTGAAATATATCGGTTTCATTTCATAGCGCAGCGCGGTCCGCGTCCTAAAGGGCCATTAGTGACTGAGAGTACTTGGTGTGATAATGTAATGTAAGTATTGCATGTCCGTAATGTTCATTTGTGGAATATGCAGTGAACATTGCCAAAATTACAGAACTGTAACATGCAAATTAACCTGCAAACGTTAGCCCAGTGCATAACAACAGTCGTTGATTGCTGAACTGAAATCAGCCAGTGTCATAAGTAGTATAGTGTTACTGTAAGGTTTAGGATGGCCCTATGCAATATTTACACTGCTCTATTCCAGTAAATGTATTAGCTAACGTTATGTCTTGGCCCAAGACATCTTGGCAATGAAATACATTTATCAGGCAGGTGCCTGTGCACTCAGATATTGTTCAAACCTTGTCTATATCAAGAATGTGTCCCAAAACGGGAAGGCCTGTCAAATATTTCTAAGTCTTCATATTTGAAATTAATTCAGTTTTACAGCCGATAAATCACATTATCTGGTAAGCAATATTTGGACATTAATATAATGAAAAGTATATTATTCATATACTTAGTGATACATTTTGAAGAATAAAACTTGTGATTGGCTTAAATATTAGGGCTGCACAATATATCGAAATATTGCAAATGTATATATTACAATATGCATAATTGCATATCGCAATGGCTTGCAATAACTGGGGTCATGAACAAAAGACAAAGAAAATCACTCACTGCTTTTGGCTGAATAGGCTAACTTTTGTAGCTTTAATAAGAATCAGTATATTTAATTCATGCAGTGAAAACTAAGCAGTGTTTATTTTTACATTTGATTAATCAGTTTCTGTTGTTAAATAAACCTAATGTAAACTTCTAAACTTCTAAAATAACACTTCTTATGCTACAGTAAAACACTGATGTTCACTGTCTTGAAGTTGTAGGGATATTTTCTTATCACAAAAAGAATGTGAAACACGTATGTGTAGGTTATATCATTTTAAAGATATTTTAAAGATAATTTAAGTTAATTTGACACACTTTAAGCATTATCGTATCGCATATTGAATATCGCATTATTTAATGAGTTATCGCATATCTCATTTTTCTTCTATATCGTGCAGCCCTCTGCTATTATGAAACATTTGGCTGTTTATCTCTTTTGATGTGATAAAAACACTAAATAAGAATTTTAAGTATGTATTGGTATGTAATTTACGGTAGTGTAAGGTGCTGGAAAAAGCTTTCAAATGGACCTGGAAAGTGCTTGAAAAGTGCTTGAATTTGACCTTGGAAAAAGTGTACGAACCCTGATTTTCAAGATGGAGGCGCAACATTCGAGCGACTCGCTCGTATGTATTCTAAATGGCAGATTCTACGCTTACGAGAATACTTGATTAGTTGGTAGAAGTAATTACACATTAATGAGCACATATTATTTTGAAAGAACAAAGTGTTTTTTGCTAAGAATCAACTTAAAAAATTACACAGTGTAGCTTTAAAAACAGATTCTGTTTCAGAAAGCGATGATTTGTGGGAATGAAATTTGGATATTTCCATGTTCATTTCCACATCTTGAGGCACTTTTTTTTGTGTGCGTTTTTGGCATGTCAAACCTCCTGCTGTAGGGCGAAGGACTGATTCATCGTGTCTTACTGGCCCTTGCCATAGTTCACGCTGTGCGTCTGGTTTTTGGTGGAGTCTATGAACCTGATTTGTCCAGGTTTTTCTTAATCTCTAGGGATGTGTGGTTGGGGCTGGTTCCCAGCGCTTTGACTCAACCTGTCCACCTGTGTACTTTCTGAAACTTCTATAATCTCAGTGGCTTTCGCAGATTCGCTACTGAGCACTCTTGTAATAGATCATTATTACAGTTATTAATCAAATGATTTCATTTTTCTGTGAATCACATAACGGATGATTGTGATTAAGTGACATGTTTTGGGCTGAGATTGGACTGAACATTCTGGTCTCCATCGCCGTCTAAACATACACATGTTTTTACTCAGTTGTGAACTCTGCCCGAAATCCTGCAGGATATACGATTTCTGAAGGAGCCACAGACCGATGTTATCCTGTTATGGCATCTTTAGTAAAGAGATAGTTCAGCGAAAAACAGAGAAAATTCTGACATTGTTTACTCAACATCAATCAGTACATGAGTTCCAAACCCGTGTGCTGTTATTTTTGCCGTAGAACACAAAAGTTGACATTTTTGAAGAATCTTTTCAAAGCTCTTGCCTATTGAACCACAGTTTATATCCTCACTCAGGACTGTTCTTGTCCTGAAATGACTTTTTTTGGTCTTTTCCTCATACAAACATATTTTAATGCTTAAGAAGATATGTAATCATATGGACTACTTTTATGATGCATTAATGGGGTATTTTTTTTATTTTATTTTGTTAGGCCCTTGGTAAATGGCTTATATACTGTGTGAAGATTCTTCATTCGTTTATTTTTTTGTTTCAATTAATAGACACCAACATGTGGGTTTTGAATGATGTTGAGAAAAATAATGTATTATTTAATTGAAAGAATTTTCAGGTGAAATGCTCCTTTAAATTTTAAGTTTGTGCTGAAAATACTGAATATGGCTTTTGCACACTGTGCTTAACCTCAGGTTATCGTCGTGCTAAACCCCAGTTTTAACCCCTCATTGTGGTGCCAAACTTGTGCAGCTCAAAACAATGCGGTATTTGAATGTTATGACTAGATGCTTAGCAACAGACAGCCAATCGTGTGGCAATATTCACATGCTTTGGACAGTCAGTCAGCTTTTGAGGGGAAAAATGGCAAATGGCGATGGAAAACGTGCCAATTGGAGTGAAGAAGTTATTTTTTACTTTTATTGTCCAAAAAGTCTATTCAGGAAAAACTTGATAGCTTAGTTTATATACATATATAAAATGTAATAATAACATACGGACGCGCAATGCTAAAGCCTTTATGGCAAAGATTGTGTGCGGCGTTCGTCCAGTCAATGACATTGACACCGCAAATATGCAAATAAGAACGTAACCCAGTGAATGTAAAGTGTGAAACGTTTTAAGAATACCGCAGATTAACCCCTGGTAAGTTATGAGCATTGTGAAACGTGAAGCAGGATAACCCAGGATTCCATTCACTGGGTTTAGAATGAGGCAGGGTTACATATTTCAAGCGTGAAAGACCCAAAGTGAAAAATCTATGATGAAAATGGAAACAGAAACATTCTCATTCTTTACTGTAACAACATCTTGAATTTGAATGAAGAATACAGCCTAAACCTCCTCCAAACACATGAAACTTCATGATCATGATCTTAACACTCAAATTTGGGCCGTTTGATGCGTTCACGCTTTGTCATAATTACTGTAATTATTAGAAGACATCCTGAGATGTTCTTCTCAGACCTTTTCACGTCCTTGGACTCTGAATTATGCATAGTTCTATGACAACACAAATTAATCTGTGTATTGTGTAATTTGAGAAATCAGTTGACAAAACCACAATATAGCAAGTGATGCAAATGCCTTGTTAATAAACATATATTTTAATGTTGATTCTGTGGTACATTCAGTGCTATCAACAGTAAACAGTAAAAATCTTTTGTATATTTCATTGATGAAATATTATAAGACATTAACAATAGTGATATCAAAAATATAATGAAATAACTGCATTTTACTAAAATGACTACATTTTACTGCTGAAGCCGCTGCCATTTTGAGTGTTTCCTGTTGATGTTGCAGCGATCAGGCGGTACAAGTCGGGACTCTCAGAAAATTTACGAATTGAAACTGCGAGTTCAACGAGGACGCGAGCGCTTTTCTACTCAGTAATTACGGTAATTCTGGCGTGAATGCACCTTTAGTTTTGGAATTTGGATAATTATGGGGTCAATCTTCTCAAATCCCTAAAATCTCCATTTTCACATAATAAGGTGAAAGTGCTGATCATGAGGCTTTTAGCTGAGCCAAAACAACGTGGTTGCCATCAATATTGAGAATGATTATACATTATTGTGCACATCAGTCATCTTGTGTTGTGATTAAAGGAACGTCATGGGTTCAGTACTATACTATTCACAGCATTTGAGGCATAATGTTGATTACTACAGAAATTAATCTCGACTCTTATATTTTTGTTAAAGCACTTAGATGAGTTATTCAGTTAAACCCTGTTTATAACTTGATCTGTATAGTTGGTGAAATCACTTTCAGCTGGGACCACTTTTCTGGGTGAATGAAATTCTGATTACGGATTACCGACGTAATGTCTGCGCTGTACAGATACCTCCATCGTGTCTCATTGTGTGTATCACGACAACCAAATTGAAAGATTGGGTATACACTTTACAAGTGATTCTATCATCCAAGTTTCATGTCAGTAAGGTTGAAGTATTGTGACACTTTGAATACTGTATGTATGTTAACTGCCTGACCTTGTCTATTTCAATTCTAACAGTTTAAAACTGAGGAAAACACCTTTTTTCTCCTAGTAATCAACAATACACCACAGATATGCTGTTGATGGGGCTTAACTTTGAATCTGGACCATTGCTTTCAACATTTTCTTTTCTTTCCTAGTCATTTTCTGCATATTACAAAGGTGGATTTGAGCAGAAGATGACCAGACGGGAAGCCAGCCTTATTCTCGGGATCAGGTAATTGTGGGCTAAACAAAGCCCTAAATCACTGCAATTCCTCTTGCTGAATTCTCTCATTATGAGTTGTCATGGAAGAAAACAAAGGTGTTTTACAGTATATACACACACACACACTGCATCACTAAACTTCCCAGAAGAGCTTGCGGTTAAGTCTGGGGGCAATTCTTTTGGTTTGAAGTCGGTCGTCATCTCCTGTCGTCACAGCTTTGATCCTATAACGTCTAATGGGAAAAATTCTCAGCTGTGTCTCTTTTTAATTTATAATCTGCTTTTCGGTGGACCACCCTCCTCATCCTCGGAGGGTATATTTCTCTAAAAATTTCCCATACTTCAACAGAAGTTCACATGGTCCCAGACCAGGTGTGACTCACACCATGCAAGCATCACATCCTGTGTGGCGTAGCTTGCATCATCTCTTAGTGTTGTCAGTCAAACTAGACTAATGTTTTCATAGAACTGAACCAGACTGTGTCCAATATTTCTTGGACGTGACAATATTAACTCGGTCAACCGCGTTCAGGCTCATAAAACTGTACTGATTCGGGTTAATAGTTTTTATTTTTCTCTTCTCAGCCGTCTTCAGCTTTACTTTGGTCACTCACAGCTGAAATAACTGACCCCAGTGATGTTATGCTATTTGCACTGATATACTTTGATCTCTCTACGCCCATCATAAATTCAGCTGACTTACTTTGCTTTTTAAAGGTATAGTTCACCTAAAAATAAACATTTTGACATGTTTGTTAATCCATAAACTACTGTTCAAAAGTGTCAGGTTAGTTTTTTGGATGCATTAATTTGATTAAAAGTGACAGTAAAGACATTTAATATGTTTCGAAAGATTTCTATTTTAAATACACGCTCTTTCTATTGATCAAAGAATTCTAAAAACAACAAAAATATTAAACAGCACAACATTGATTTATGATAGGAAACGTTCCTTGAGCAGCAAATCAGCATATTAAAATGATTTCTGAAGGATCATGTGACTGAAGATTGGAGTAGTGATGCTAAAAATTCAGCTTTGACATCACAGGAATAAATTACGTTATATATATATAAATCAATTATGATATATATGTATATATGTATATATATATTCCTTCTTTCAAAGAAACAAAACATTTTGAAATGTATATAAAAAAACAGTTATTCTGAAATTGTAATATTTCACAATATTATTGTTTCTACTTTGTTTTTTATCAAATATATGTAGCCTGTTCCTACAGGTTTTTTAATTTTTAATTTTAATTAAAAGTCATAGTCATGCTCATGTTTTCTTTGATCATCCTTATGTTCATTGCTGTTCTGACTTTAAACGGGTTTGAGGTCACAGTTTAGTCTCTCGACTGCCACACATTTCTGCCTGACAGATTCGTCATCACATTCTGGAAGCCTCCACTCCTCACAGTGTTTTAATCAGTTGCTCAGGCCCCTCTCAGACGCCCACTCCTGCATATGATTTGAGACTTGAGAGGAGGGTTGGTAGGACTGAACACTTGTGTGTAAGCATTAATGTATCTTTTAATCATCACTTCTGGCTGTTTAGCTGTGACTCAGATCCAAACCATGAAAGCTGTAGGCTGGAAATAAATGTATTCATCTTTCAGTAAGGATACAGTCTGAAGCCAGATAACCTAAAACCACCTGTCCTCACACCATAACTCAATGCTTCATATAGATTAAAAGATGTAATCAATTTAATAAATACAGAAATTTGAATCCTTTAAAGGGGTCATATAATGGTACATGCACTTTTACAAGTTGATTGTACTGAAATGTGTGTTGGCAGTGCCTGTACACAACCATCATAAAATGATAAAAATCCATCCAGTGTTTTTTTTTTTTAAATCTTCTTATGTTTTCCCCAATCTCAAATCAAGCCGTTCGATTTTGTGACGTCACAAAATCGACGCCCCTCCCACGATTGTTGATTGACAGCAGCGTTTCAACACAGACCCGCCCTCGCTCGTGAGCGAGCTGTCAATCTTAGTCCGCGCGTCATTGTTGATACGCTGGAGCACTGTCTATGAGCAGAATGGCGTCTAAGCGATTGTGGTGTTCTGTTCTTGTGTGCAATAAGGAACACAGCAGTCATTTTGATGTTCCTAAATCTGAACAGCTGAAGACGTAGTGGCTGAGTTTTGTTTTCGAAGGGAATATTCCCCACGATCAACGTCAATGCTTTCATGTTTGCGCGAATCATTTCACACACCAGACTGCTTTATAAACAAGGGTCAGTATAAAGCTGGTTTTGCTAAGAATCTGCTCCTGAAAAATGGATCGGTACCAACTATTCGTGTTCCTGCTGCATCTCCAGAATAACTGAAGTGAGTGTAACGTTTTATTAACCTTTATATTAATATTAATATTAATATTTGCAAATCGCTTGCTGCACGCTTCACAATGAATGCGGCTGTTTACCCTCAGGGTACATTACGGCATGTTTTCTATGTACGACGTTCTCAATATAATTCATAATCCCACGTTTATAATGAGCAACGCGCTATGGTTATTGTGTTATTGTGTTATGGTGTACGCACAGAACAGAGGGGCGGGATGAGCAAAGCTCATTATCATTTAAAGACACATGCACTTAAACAGCGTGCTGAAAACAGAGCCTTGACCAGGTAAAATGAGTGTTTTCTTACAATACTAATGAGAATTTTTAATTAAAGTATATTACACACTTTTAATTTAGACCCTAAAGAATCATATTAGCTTGTACAAAAATGGCATTATATGACCCCTTTAAAAAGAAACATTACTATAGTCAAGTCAAGTCACCTTTATTTATATAGCGCTTTTTACAATACAGATTTCAAAGCAGCTTTACAGAGATAACAGGAAAATAATGCAACAAAGTTTGTTTCTAGAAGAAAATTGTGTTATAGTCCAGCTTAAGTAAGTTCAGTGATGTTTCATTTTTGTTGTAAAAAAGTTAATTATTAATTTACTATATACTACTGACTGACTGAAGAGGTACATTATGTTTATTTATTTAAATGTGCTTGAATGTGTCAGAAATTGTTTGGGATTTTAAGTAAGTCTTAAGTCTAGAACTACTAGAAAAACTAAATATTTCATTAGATGGAGAAAAAACCCATCATATAGTCTTAATTGATCATTTCATTGAAATAAATACTAGATTTATCAATATTAATTATACATATCTAATATGTATATCTGATTTTTCTTTATCATTTTATAAAATATTATTCAAGCATAATTTTCTTTTTCATTTAATTCATGTTTTAAAATTTAGTTAAAATATCAAGTTAATAAATCATTTTAAAATTGTAATAATACAGTCATGTTTAAAACTGTTTATTTAATTCATGTTTTAAAATATAGTTAAATAAAACAATAAAATAGTACATAAATCATATTAGATCTACATTTTAAATTGGATTAAAAAAAATTGCCAGGTTTTTTGAGTCATTTTGTCAAATGCTTTTCTTTTTCCATTTGTCGAGTTAAGAAATGTCCCCAAACTTAGACCATACTTTATTTATTTTATTTTTTTCAGTTCTTTTGCTTTTTTTCGCCCACTAAATTGGGGAATTTAAGGGAATGTACAGATTGAGTCTTTCCAGACCACACATGTTGATGATTTGTGCAAAAAATAAATCTGGAGACCTGTAATTAGATTCATACAGCAGTTTCCCACTGTGACCACTAGATGGCGGTGTGTTCCTTCTCTAAATGTTCTGTTTTCTTGTTTTGCGCAGTCCAACCAGCACTAAGGCAAAGGTACGGGAATCCCACAGAAGGATCATGGTCCTAAACCACCCGGATAAAGGTCAGTAGTTCACGTTGACATGTTGGGATGGTTGTGTTTAAATCAATAATCCTCTGGTTCGCTTCTCCACATGCAGCTGTAGGTATTGTCTGAGCAGACAGCGACTGAGACGGGTGTTGATTACATTATTGATTTCAACAGCATTTGTTATAACACACTTTTTAAAGAGGGCTCACATCCCTGCAATGCTGACTTACTGTAATTTAAGCCAGAACCACACAAAGCAGGACATAATCAGGCAAACCCTCACACAAGTGCGGTAGATTCGAAATCATTTAATTGAAAAATAATCAAGGCACGTTTTACAATCTTTCCTTCACTGAAGGAAGAATGATAGTGAATCATTTGCATTCATATTCACCCATAAATAATAATACATAGTGACATATTTTTAATAAAAACTTTTTAAAAATGCCATGCAAATTAAGAATTAATTTTTAATCAATTCAATTCAGTTTTAAATGTATTCAGCTGATAGTTTTATCTTATTCATTGCAGTGAATCAGTTTTACCAACTATATAGAATTACATTATATATAAATGTAGAATGTAAAATATTGTTGCAGCTGAAGTTCAAATCAGAGACACTATTGATACATCTTGATGCTCTCATGTGGCGAGAGGAAAGTAAAACTAATGACACATTCTTTAACAAACTTAATGGTTGAATAAGCAGGGTTTTTTGGTATAGTTTTATTCAGCAAAGATGAATTAAATTAATCAGAAGTGATACTAAAAACATTTACATAGTTACATAAAAAATCTCTTTCAAATAAATGTCGTTCTTTTGAACTTATTTAAAGAATCCTGAAGAAAAAAAAAAACATATCATGGTTTCCACAAAAATATTAGGCAGCTGTTTTCAACATTGATGATAATGTTACTGATAATGTTACATGATGATATTTCTTGAGCAATAAATCAGCATATTAGAATGATTTCTGAAGGATCATGTGACACTGAAGACTGGAGTATTGATGCTGAAAATTCAGTTTTAATCAGCTGATCAAAATTGCATTTTGAAAAATATTACAATAAAAAAGTTATTTTGAAATTGTAATAATATTTCACATTATTATTACTTTATTTTTGATTATGTAAATATAGCCATGGCGAGCATAAAATTCTTCTCTCAAAAACATAAAAAAAATATTGTGTATTGTATATCACAAGCAAAATAACTGTCAATACATTTAGAATAGTCTGCGTATTACATGGTAGTGATAATGGACCAGGTACCAACGTATTTCGATCTGATAAGGATTTGTTCACTCTGATCTGTGCGACACAGGTTATAAATCACTGTCTAGCGAATTGCTTTTTTTAAGCACAGGGTCTCACCTAATAAACACTGTGAGCAGGAGTCTTACTTTTTCCTTGGTCACTGTACTCGCCCTGTTTTTCTGTTCAAGGTTAATGGCCTCACCTTTCCTTTCTCTGGTTTTTCCTCTTTCAAGTCTGTTTCTCACAGCACTCAGAGATGCTGTATATACTGTATATAATGTATGTGTGTGTGTCAGCCCTTGTTTGCTCCTCTAGACCACTAATACTCTCAGGGAAATAAGCGATGGTGTCTGTGATGCTATCTGTAGTGGAGCGATAAGGCTGTAGAGAGGGCATCCAGCAGAGAAAGTGTGCCAGATTTGTCCCATCCTTCAGCACTGCTAAAAAATCCTTTACTACAGTGCTGATAATAATGGTGTGCAAGAGCCCATTTTTGTTTGTTCCACTAGTGGAGGGGGCTGGTGGGTTAAAGACCCCATGAAATGGCTTGATGAATGCAGTTTGCTTTCTTTTGGCATTTATGTGTTTCTTATTGAAACAGAAAGCTGGAATAAAACGTACTAATGGGTCATTTACACAACATCATTTAAAAAAAAAAACTGAAAACTTTGGGATTGGAAACTAAATTATGGGATAATAACTTAACCCCAGCTGTTCACACAGAATACATTATTGCGCTGAAAAAATAAGACGTGGAGCGGAAAAAAGGCAAGGTTATTAGACACGAGTTAAACATTTTTTTAACTTGAGCGGCGTGGTGTTAAGCCCTATTCGGACGGGACTAGTTTAACATGGAGAGGTGGGGTAAAGTAATAATTACCAGAGCTTCTCAGTGATTTTAGTCCCGTCCGAATGTGCCATCTCACTAATCATTACGGACAATGTCAGTAAAGATTACGGCGACTTTTACCTTCAGTAAAAACGGTCGGAAAAATGACCTCAGGTAATACTAATCCCGTACGAATAGACCCGCTGTAAATATGTACGTAAATATTTTGTCATTTCCTGTTTAAAAGTAGTTTCCCGCGGTTTTTCAAGTATGGATTCAGTAAAAAGCATTCAGTTGCGTTCTAGACGCAAACAAAACTCAAGTGTTTTCTACACACCATTCAGATCAGAAAGATCGAAAGCACTTGTTAGAGGCACGAAACATCTTTTAGAGTAAAGTGCCTATTACAAACACAATCCAATCTTAAGTTAATTAATACATGGTTCGACCGGACATAACTGTTTTATATATATATAAATATAGGTTATATGTGTTTGCGCACGTGATATCAGGAAGCAACGTAATATGCACATGACGACAGGAGGTTGACGGCGGTGCGCAAATCGAGTTACTCTCCCACTTCTGCTAGTTTTACTGAGATATCTTATCCTGTGCGAATTGGCCATTAATATTACAGACATCTTGTGGTAAAATTACATCACTCCATCGACCCTTATAAGTTAATCCCGTCCGAATAGGGCTTTAGAATGCCGTTTCATATGCGAGAAGCAGCAAAAGATATGAGAGCAACAGCCAAACACACGTCCATCAAGCACATGTTTTCATTGAAAAACAGTCAGTGGAATGCAAAAAGCTGTCAAGGTCTACTGCTGTATGAGAGATATTTCATGTGTGCATGATGGACACAGGCTGAAAGGTGCTGTTATTTTCTGTTTTTACAAAACATTTGCTGTTAATAATAGCCTTTTACTGGTGTTATACTTTGTCATTTTTTTATTATTTGAATTGCCTTGAATTTTTACGCGTGTTAAACGTGTGTTATTCCCTTCTTCCACTCATCTATTGTTTCTAATTCAATAGACGGTTTCAGTCAGGAACTTTGTATTATTGGTTTCTGAGGAACTCTGTGACTGGTGAGTTATCAATATGGATCCATACATTCACATCTCACCTTGACATCACACACAATTCAAGTCAGAAAAGAGTCTGTAACCCAACTGAGATTGAGCGCTTTTCTATATTTCTGTGTTCGTCTTGCATGTAGCCCTTTTGTGAGCTTAAGCCCCTACGGCAAGTCTTCACAGTGACGCGAGGATCGACGTTATTCGCTCCGGTATCCGCTCTTTAGGTCGTAATGAGATGATTAACTTTGAGCGGTCAGGGTAATGGCATGGAATGATTGTTGAATTGGCTTTCATTAGTTTGCTAGCTATGAGCAAATGGGGACATTGAGAAACCGTCATACATGCCTTAACTCATAACTGAAACTGTATAAAAGTGGAAGCAAACTAAATAAGGAAAACCAATCTTGTGTTTCCAGAGCTTTTTAGGTTCTTGTGTTCCGTCTGTAAAAATGCTGAGATGTGACTTGTGTGTTTTGTTCTTTGTTCTGGCTGGCTTGTAAAGAGCTAAATTATGTCTTATTGAATTCATCTAAATATTTATGTAATGCTTAATAAGAGGAGCCATCATTTCAACCTAAATACGGTTGTCAATCCAGACATTTTTACAGTGTACTTAGCAGCATGAAAAACTAAACTTGTATTGAGATTGTGAATGGGTAATAAAAAGAAGCTGTCAATCTCTTAAGCGCAAACTGACTGAATTCTGCTCTCGCAAAAATTCCCCTTATAATAAAAAAAGCTGTCTTAATTGCACAGTGAATCTATTTACATCGTTTACACTTTTTTTGGTTCAAATTGAAAGTTGAGAGAACACACAAGAACGAGAGCGTTTGAAAGCAGCGTCTATCAGAGGGTACCAAACATACCTGTACTACCGATACTGCAACGGTTTTATTATATTTTATTGTTTATTTTTTTATGAAATGTTACTGAAATGTTGGACAGCCCTATTTTTAATGAAATATTTTAATTCCCTGCCAAGTGATGATGCAAAGAAATTGTTGAATCATAGTTTTGATGATTTAATTGATTGATTGAAATGGACAACTTTTTAGAAACAGAAATTTAGTCTAACACTTTCACTACAAGTCACTAAAAATAATAGCAAAATGTCTCTCTTGTGAAATACGTTCTATATGAAATGTACTAGGTGAAATGATATTGGCAGAAAAAATAATGTGTAATTAAGTGCATCAGTGCAGACTGTTGAGCGCACAGCTCCACTTTCTCTCTGACACAGACAGATTAGCAACCTCCTCAGGCCCTGCTCTCTGCTACCCGCTCACTCTCCTGTGTGTTTGCCCATTTGTTATTGTTGCTTATCATGATAGTCGTGTGTGTGTGTGTGTGTGTGTTTGAGAACAAAATGGATGCTTTCAGGATCTTGGAGAAGGGCGGCTTTATGTAAATCTTGTGAGTTGTGGGATTACAAATGTAAGAATCCGTTTATGATCTAGTGATCCTACATCTTGACATAACATTAAATGAAAAACTAAAGTGAAGTACAGTACATTATATTTAGCATTTTAGGGTAAAGATGATGAAATCAGATAAATGATTCTGTTAAGCAACGTTTCCAACAAAAGTTTTCTGCCAGTTCTTGTTTTCTTTATTGTAAATCAGATTACTGGGACTCTCACCTTTTGTCTTTAATGGCTCTTGGAGCCCCTGTCCCATTCGTTGAATATTTCTGCTGATTGGATTAGGACTGGTGACACCCTAGAAGCTGGGTTGGGTTCCTATACCCGAATACTTCATTTGCATGCTTTGTTTAAGGTCGTCACCTAAGTGCTTTGTCTTTACTTGTAAGGACTGCCCCCTAAATGCAGTGTTCAGCTTTCTTAGTGAGACTTGATGAAGATACATCCATGTCTCCTGGTCTTCGCTTCTGACATTTCCAGTTCAGTCCTTCAGCCAGAGCAAGGTCATTGTTGTCACAGTCTCACGAAAACATGGGAAAAATGGGAGCCGAATGGGAAAAATAAATAAATAAAAATAATTAATTAAAAGACTTTACTTTAAATTTGGAAGTATTTTTTTATTTTATTTTTACTTTGGGGACATTGGGGTCCATGTGATCTAGGCGTGTTTTGATGACATCCATTGAACAGCACTGTGACAACTATGACTTGCTCTGATTGATGGTCTCACAGGATGTACACAGAGTCATTGTTTATTTCTCCGATTTCATTGTCACTATTTTTTTTTTCTCACACAGCTTAACTAGCGAGCTTTACAAAAGTTTAAACCAATATATTGTCGATATTTTCTCTTTTAAGAACATCAATCTGTCATGTTAGACAGGCCACCGTCTGTCACCTCATGATGAGATGATCATTATTATTATTTTGCCTATCAGTCATTCAGCATTAATTCTCCAGTCCATTGATGACCCCTCTAGTGACCTTGGATCCATGACTCCCTGTACAACAGTCAATTTGCAATTTTGGCCAAATGACAAGAATGTATTTTAATATAATCATTATTGTTATAAAACATTACTTCTTGATGCTGTAATAATCTGTGCCAGAAGGGTAATACAGAATATTATGATTATTATGATTATGACAGAAATATGATTGAAATCAACCCAAACAAACACACCCCTCCCTTCATTGCTCTGCCCCCAAAAGGCACGAACACGCAATGCAAGAGTGGATGTCTCTTTATTATAGCTGAAGCGAAGCAAAATAATTATTCATGAAAAAATAAAGCGAAGATCACGAACAAATTGAACATACAGTACACAAGAGTGTATATAATCGAGAGTTGGTTGTTAGCAGCACAGCAGATCCAGATAATGACACTCAAAACCGTCCTGTTATTATAGATACAATTACAACAACAGCATATCTTGGTTCTGTGCACAGCAAAACCAATGTTACTCACATATGGAGCAGAAACAACACAACCTCTGAATCCAAATTAGATCTTTCCAGCGCTGGAAAGCTTTTCTAATATTAACGTGTATCCTGAAGCTCTTGCCTGGTCATATCCCTTCTTTTTCCAGTGATATTCCTTTGAGCTTTTCTCTTTTGTAATGTCTCTCAGCCATCTCTCTTTCTACAGTCTTTCTTCAAATCTCTCTCTCTCTCTCTCTCTCTCTCTCTCTCTCTCTCTCTCTCTCTCTCTCTCTCTCTCTCTCTCCTCCTCCATCATGTGTGGACACGCCTCCTACTGCTGATTGGCTACAAGTGTGTTGTGGCGCTCGGTCTGAGCCACTTTCAACAGCGTTTCTCAGAAATCGCTTACTGCACCTTTAACTTGTTAATAAGCTAAATTATAGCAAATCTGGATTGTTTACAATGATGATGATTGTCCATGGCTCAGTAGCCACAATATTTAAATAATAAAACCCACGTCAAGGTTTATCAGACATGTCAATTATTTTGTATTGTTAGATCATTTAAAGCCATAAATAATAAGCCAAAATGTAGTAGCGCTTAGATGATACACAAACGATAGTACAAAATGTCTTAGTTGTACTAAATGTTAAAACAAATATTTTAATAATTTTTATTTAACATTAAAATATATATATATATAAACATAAACTAAACGTTAAGCGAGAGCTAAATTAATGTGCATTGCATAAGGGGTTGTGAACGTGCCCATTGCGCAGTGAGGGGGAAATGGTTGGTACAGATGTGAGGGTCTAGCTGTCATCAGGTAAAATCTGCATTGACTTTGGGACTGTGTTCACACGCACTCGTGGAACGTGGTTTACTAAGAAAAGATGCAATGGAAATTTACAGCCACATGATGGGGCGCAGCAGGCACCAGGTGTGCCTCATCACACGCTGCCAGCAATAGCACATTTCCCCCCTCGCAGCCACACGCTCCCATCATACACCCTGGACGTGGGCTGAAAGTCAGTGATTAGAGGCATAGAGATTTCTTTTCCACAAAGCTTGCGGATGTAGAGCTGTACTGCGGCTGCAGAAACTAAGATAGAATTGTGCCTGTGGACTCGGGGTAGCAAATTAATTATGCTGCTCCATTTAGTTTCAAAGTGACTTTAAAGTCATTGTAAAACACTGTTTGCGACCCATTTGATTTCTGTAATGACATTTCTGAGTGAAACGGGATATTAAATGAGAAAGAAAATGTAGGGGTGGTGCCTAATTTTATCCATCCTGAATTGATTGGATTGCAAAAGTGGGTGTTATATACTCTGCTGTTCAAAAGTTGGGTCAGTAGATTTTGTTTTATTTTTAAGAAATTGATACTTTTATTCAGCATGGACATATTACATTTTTTTGAGGGATCATGTGACACTGAAGACTGGAGTAATGATGCTGAAAATACAGATTTACCTTCACAGGAATAAACTGCATTTTATAATACATTAACATAGAAAACAGTTATTTTAAAAGGGCTAGATCACCCACAAATTTAAATTGTCATTATTCACTCACCCTCAAGTTGTTTCAAACCTGTATGAACTTCTTTCTTCTGCTGAACACAAAAGAAGATATTTTGAAGAATGTTTGTAACCAAATAGTTTTGGGGCACCATTGACCATAGTTTCCATAGTATTTTTATTTTTTACTTGAGGTGATTAAATGATGACAGAATTTTGGGTGAACTATCCCTTTAAATTAATAATATATTAATAATATTTCACAATATTGCTGTTTTTACCTCCCCCCCCCCCCCCCCCCCCCCATAATTGTAGCCTTGTGAGCATCAGAGACTTCTTTTATAAACATAAAAAAAAAATCTTACTGACCCCAAACTTTTGAACATTATATGCAATTTTGTTATAACTATTTGGAATGACATGCATTTAAAGAGTAATACGATCAAATCAAATTAGAATTTTTTGTTGAATTAAATTCTCTGTGTGCTGTGAGTGTTTAAATTTAGTTCAATAAATGGATATTCTATATCATGTCAAAAAGGCTAATTAATCTGTTTGGGATGCCCTGCCTTAAAATAGCTTGAATGTTAACTTAGTCTACACCCTTTCCTCATTAGTATACGCGGTTCTATGAATATGCAAATTAGCCCGCCTCCACTCACTCACACCAGCTCAGAGATCCACTCGTTGACGATCACACGTTGACCTGATTGGTTACAAGGGTAGTTTGTGACGTCATAAACACCAGCGATTTCAAACCACGTTTTTGAGACCGTCTTTGGTTCACTGCAGTTTTAAGGAGAAAACACTCAGCAATGGTGTTGACTTATGAATTTACACATGGTTTGTCTTAAAGCATATTAAAAACACCACATAGACATATAAACAATATTAAAAGCTTGATTTTCACCACAGGGGGACTTTAAGAAAAACAAAAACAAAACCTCTCAAAATCTCTCGCTGGGGTGGTACCCTTTCAAAAAGTACTACCATCTATTCTAGGTACTAATTTGCTCACTTTTAGGGGTGAATAAGGTACAAATGTGTACCTTTTGAAAGGGTACCGTACCAATGACAGCTTTTGTACCTTTTTTTCCTGAGAGTGTAGAAATGGGACAGGAAGTTATTGGAAAGCGAGGTTATCGGGGGTGTTACGCCCCGTGGCTCAAAAGAGACGCAGAAATTGGGATGGGCCGTCACTAGGGGGAAATGCGCATTTTACAGCTTTAAAGAATAAGAGGAGACAACTCATGAACCTGCTGAAATAAAACTGCTGCTTCTCCTGCAGGTGGATCCCCGTATTTGGCAGCCAAGATCAATGAAGCAAAAGATCTGCTTGACTCTGGCCCTCGACGCTGACCAGCAGAGTTACATCTACTTCAGTGCCGCCAGCTCACCCATGAGCCTCCTCAAGTCATTGTTCTTCTCCTTGTTTTTCTGCCATAAATCAGCCGACCCTCAGCATATTGTGCTCCGCTCTATCTGCCACTTTTCCTTACCGCCACTTTAATGCACGTCTTGAAAGGTTGATCCTTCATGTTAAAGGATCTTCACTCTGTCCATGTGAAATACCTCACTGTAATCTTTATTATTTATTGAGGTGACTTGCGTAATGTTTAACATCTGCTGACAAATCTGGTGGATGTATCATGTCAAATGGCTAAAAAGCCCAAAGTATTTCCCCTAATCCGCAGGGACCAGTCCATGTAGGTGTTAAGTTATTTTAGCTCGCTGAATAAACAGTTTTAAAAATCTGGAATGACTCATTGCGAGTATTTTTGTGTTTGTTTGTACGCTGGTGTTTTCCTCCTGCTGTGCTCGTGCTGATGCATGCGGTTCAGATGACTGTCTGGTCTGCATGTCTGAGTTATCCACACAGGAAGGGTTCGGGATTGGATAGAGGGATGTTCTTTACACCAAGTCTGATTTGTTGTTTGTCAGGCCTGGAGATTAATGCCAAGGCCAAGATACCACAACACAAGCTGCACAATCCACTAACACATTACTGCAAAAGAAATAAAAGGCAAGCAACGGGGAAAGAAATTGCTGCTTGGGTGCATTTTATATTTAATTTCTTTGAGAGAGAGGCTATGTTTAAAACTATTTAGTGTTAGCTTGCATACTGCCTAGTGTCTAATTTGTTTTAAACATAGCTAGTGAAACAAGGCATTTAATGTTTCAGATAATATTATTCTTTATCGTCACATCTCGTGATGTGATATGTGAGAGGCATCCAGTAATCATCTTGGGAAAAATAATTATGCATATTTAATTAACTTTTATTGAAAATTTTATCAAAAGCTTTAAAATGTAAGTATAATCAAATTATATTAAACTGACTTAAAATAAAGTTAAACTTATAAAATTTAAATTGATATTGGTTTTATTTTCATGAGTTTAATTAATGGAAAAACATGGTGCCATGAATTATTGATCTTTTTCTTTTTTTTTTTTCAGTGTAATAATTAATTGCAAACAACTAACACTAAACCAAACCTAAACCTATTGTAAGTAGCCTACATGTTGTTAAATGATATTATTCAGTTCTTATTTAATTACTCTGCAACAAGGACACATTCAAATAAAATGTGACCAAAATATATTACTTTTGGAATTTGAATGAAATCATAAAAAGGAATGCTAAAAATCACAATTGCTATTACTTACAGATCATCACACTAGAAACTGAAGATCATTGCACAATGCATTGTGGGATACTGTATTATGCACAGTGTGTATACTGCAGAGCTCTTAAAGGGACATAGTGGTGGAAAACAATATGAGAAAATATATTTCAAAACTTGTTCACTCACAAAACTTTTGCTTTCCCCAATAAATTGCGTTCACTCACAAAAAACACAAAAGGTTTGCAAGCGAATGCAAAAGCCCCCCTTGTCCTCCCATCTCATATATTTTCCATAGTTTAATGCTTATTTAGACAAATGTAGGCCATCTCAAATACTATAGTGCAGAAATAATATGAGTAATATGCTATTCTGAACATAGCCTTTATAATATGCGTGGAAGTTTTCCTCTTGCTTCTTATGAGACCCACTAACTGAGTTTGTGTTTCAGAACAGGACGTTATCTTGGATCGTTCGTCTTTCCAGATGGACCAACATGAAAATTAAGCCAGGCTGTTGCAGAATGAATGTGAGTCGTATGTCATGGAAAGGCTCGATCGGCCCAGTTCATTTCCCAAATGTTCCGTTTGATTATTGCAGCCATGAGATCTCAGTAGGTGAAAGCTTGAGTCTACAAATAAAACCCAGTGAGGTGTTTGGCACGCTTATGAAATACTTGCCACTTTGAGTGTTGCCCTGCTCTGGCCTCTCTAGCTGGCTTTATTTACTGCTTCTTTTTGCCTGACCCTTCTTAGGGGCTGTTAAAATTGATTAAAAGCTAGCATGCGCTATGCAGGGGCAGCTGGGAACGCTGTCCCAGACGGTATGACACTAAACACGTCTTTGTCCTGACTACATGTATAACAGAGGTAAAAGCCCTAAATCTGGCTGAAGTTGCATTGCGGTCAGGCTACTCTGTCGTAAGATGGTTTTGCTCTGACCCCCTTGTGACTGCAGCTATTTTCGGCCTCTGCTTGCCGTGCAACCAGCATGAGCAAGCCTGTTCTCCACAGGTTTCTTTCTGTCAGAGTGAGTTTCCATTAAACAGTGTAAAAACATAAAATAAAAAAAAAGCCAAACTAATCCACACAGGGTTTCATTACAGAATATGTGTAATGCACTGTCCAGAGGAGCATATGATGCAAGCGAAAACAAAACACCTCATAAAACTCATATTAACAGCTTGTACATTTGAAATGTGTGAAGACTTGTAGTTTTAAAAAGTGTGCCAACTTTCACACTTGACTTTACACACTTGATTTTGGTATTATGATCAAGTGTTATAAAATGTCAAATGTGTTTTTTTTCCTGGCATTATCGGTCTGTTTGAATGAGACTTCGTGAGATGTTTCATATAACTTTTATGACAGCCAACCAGCTGCCAGCTATGCTCTTTGAAGACTCTTTGATGCTCCTGGTTCTGTTCCTGTTATCGGAACTTTTTTCATTCATCTGCAAAAAAGGATGTCATTTCAGCTGCCTTATGTTTTCAGTTAGGCTATTTGATTCCAGAAGTTGGAAATCACTTAAATGAGTATTTGGAAATATTTTTTCCATACATCACACCAGAATGGAAGTAGGCCTATACAATAAATCATTCTCATTCTCAGGTGTTACCAGAAGACCTATAGGGGATATCTGTGCTGGCAGCAAAGGACACACGGAAGCACTGTGTACCTCTGAAACAATAAAGAAATAAACATAATTAATGTATTTTCTTTGGCGCGACTGTTTACTTCTGATACTGATCGCACCTTTGTGATAAATAAAAAAAGAATAAAATAAAATAGAAATAATAAATTGTGTTTTTGTAAGGAATATTCTGAATGGTGTATACTCACTTGAGATGAAGATACAGATATAGATATAGATTTTCTATAAATAGTGTTTTAAATGGAAACTTGCCTCCAGTGGACTGATGTTACAGTGTGGAAATTTTCCCACCGTTTAATCGACGTGTGACAACACCGCTAATACCGGGTGGGGGGCGTTGGCGTTTTTCCCTCTTTTGCACCTCGCTTTAGTGGTGGGCAGATCGAAGCTTTGTGGAGCACTGAAACAGCTGAAGCAAATGGGCCTGGCCCACCCTATCAGGAGCTTGGCTCGCCCCACACCAAGTAACGACCAAATTTAAAATCGGTGTGATGTTCAGATTTTGTGGGAGATCCCTCAAAATACCGCTTGTTGCTTGATATAAAAATTTTGCTTGTTATTTAGAAACTAGAAAGCAGAATTAAAACGTGTGACCGCAGAATTGCGTGATATAAAGTCACAATTGTGAGTTATAAAGTCAGAATTGTGAGATATAAAGTTGCAATTGCGTGTTATAATGTCACAATTGCGTGATATAAAGTCGGAATTGTGTGATATAAAGTCGCAATTGTGAGTCATAAAGTCCGAATTGCGAGATATAAAGTCCGAATTATAGACAAAACACTATGCTTTACCAGTGAAGACAACGAGCGAATTGGTACACGTATGGCCAAAGAAGCAGAAAAGGTATAGATCCAGAAGACAGAAAGATCGAAATGGACTAAAAACAAGGGTAAACATCACAACAAGGAGGAAATACCTGATGACGGAGAAATCCTGAGTGACGCTTCTTTTGTGTTGGACAGGTAAGGGAATAAATTATTGTGAAGAGTAGACAGCTCTCTAAAAGTCACAAGTTAAATGTACATAAAACTCACCATGCCACCATTGTGGTTTCAAACAGCAATAACTGAATGCACGTTTAAGCTGTCAGCCTTATTATCTGCATTGTAACGCCCAGAACATTCTATCAACTGGCTGGCGACCACCCTGAATAGCCCATCATTAGCCTGACGTCGTCATACTCAGATTCTAGTCAGAATATGAGTCTGATACTGATCCACTGGGCTGTGATTATGGGGCGTGTTTCAACCGAACCAGGAAGGAAAATGCGTCTGCACTCAATTGGATAGACCTACAACCAATCAGAGCAACGGAGTAAGTGACGTATGTTCTTCATTCATGTTTCCGATCGACAAATGCCTTGATCGCGGTTCTCTGTTCCCCTTTTAAAATGAATGCACTGTCGATATAACAGACTCGATATCGGAATCTACACATGATGTTTCATAAACAAAGTTCGGGAGGAGCACGTGCAAATAATCAGTCCAATCAACTTGTCATCAAACAATTACCATGTCTACCTTATCAGCATGAGAGGAAGCATATATTTATTCACTCTGTCAACTCACCTAACATTACTTGACAGTTTTCAGCATCCCTCCACTCAGTCTCAGCTTGTTCTTCCACAGCCTGGAATACGGGGGGAGTAGGCTACTTTGTGTTCGAGCCTAATACCGAGCCCGCCCTCTCCTCGGACAGCACGCCAAATATGCATTTATTCTATCTGACTTATTTGTAAGTGTGAAATCTAAATTCTCCAGAGGCAGTCATCTTTTCTTTTACTGTCTATGCATCTTTGTTGTAAACGAATTCAACCCAAGCGCTCTTTGGTGACGTGGATGATTACGTTACCGTTGCTCATCTGTCCATCATCGATTAAAGCCCGCCCTGACAATTTGATTGGCTCGGCCTTCTGGGAGCCGAGCATAATTACTCCTCAACGGATCGAGTCCAGACCGAACTTCCCGACCAAAAAATGTTGTGGGCGGGGTTCGGGCTGGCACCCAGGCTAGCCCATCATATGCGTATTACTGATTTTGTCCAAGTGTTCAATCTACCTTCAAACTTCAAAACCTTTTGAGGCAGTCTTCACTTTGTTGACACTTTCCTTTGCTGTTGTCATTCTACACTTGTAAAGTTTAGCATGGAATTTTCCATCACGCTGTAGAGAATAAGTTACCCCAAACAGACTGTTTATTTCCAAGTGTGTTTGGTGGGACGCTTTGCACAGATCATTTGAATTTCAGGAAAAAAGCAATGTAGATGTGATTGACATCTAGAGGAAAGATCTGATGAAAACTAATGTAAACCGCTGTCTGCAGCTCAACCTAACTGTAATATACAGTTATATACAAATCAGCAGTACAGTATGTGCAATACTCTCAGTTCTAGACTAACCTCATTATCTTCAAGCAGAGAAGCTGCAATGCTTTCCAGTGGGGAGCTTTAATAAGATCACCTTCAGAATGTTGACGGATGCCATGTACCAACACCAGCCCAAATGTTTTCATCTGATCGTTTTCGAGCATGAAAATGATTTTCACACCAAATGTAATGTCAGAAATCATTCACACTGCCACCGATGCAGTGGAATGCATGCCATTTGGAGGGAAGTAAATGACTTTAATGTTGAATTTCTAATCGTTATAAACAAAGCACATAAAGGCTGACGCTAATTAGAGCTGTCGAGCAGCTTCATTAGCAGAAATCCACACATCTAATGTTGCCGTATTTCCCCTCCCACTAGGTTTATTTATAGGCGATGTCAATAAACCCCATTTACGAACCCAGCTTTGTCTCCCAGGCTCCCTTGGAGAGCCTCACTGCTTCATTTCCTTAAGCTAAAAATATTTCTCTGCTAAATCACTCATCTTAATGCAAAAATATGCAGCTCATTGGTGATGGGAGCATGTTTCGTTTTTGCACTTTATTCTGTGAAATGAGGAAAACTCTTTCGAGAAAATGACTAGCTGTGCAGGCCATTTAGTCTGACTTTGGGCTCCTGCAATGCAGTGCAATATCTCTGTGCCTCAGGCTTGACCAATCAGGGTGAAGAGCTGCTTATGTCACATCACCTGGTTTTCATTAATACGCAGACAATAGCTGCTGATGCTGATGGCACCCACAGGACAAATACGACATCTCCGTCTCTTCAACGGTGATGTGAGTAGCAGACAGATGGGAACAATAGAACAAGCTCTGGCTAACGGTTTGGGAGAGATCCAAAATAGGAGGGAAAGACAAGCGTTCAATCTGAGCGTGTAAACAGGCCGCCGTGTGTGTTGGTCATCCATCACTTAAAGGACGCTCATCGCAGTACAGACTTCATGGATGAAAATCAAAATGGCCCGGGAAGGAAAGCTGGAAAAACATGCATGCGCTTAATGCAGCTCCCGCGTGAAACCGCAACAAGAGGGTCTCGTTCATTTTCATTTGCTGGCGGAGCAGTGAAAACAAAGCAATCCGTCAGATAGGGAAGTGAGGCTGTAATATGGGCTGTTTGGCAGGCCTCGTTTCATTGGCCGGCATTATTGCAGCAGCACTATTTTTGTTTGTTGCCTCAGTCAATAAAAATAGCTTGGCCAGACAATACATGTCTGTTTCATGCAGCTGTCGACATCAACAACAACTCCTTTTGTTATTTTTGTGCAGGCATAAAATAATATATAATCTCTGGAGAATGAGTTTTGTAACCAGTCCAGTGGTCTTCCTTGCTCTTCAGAATGTGAAAATATTCACACATTCACTTTTGGGCATTAATGAAGCTTTTAGTGTTTGCTGTAGTGTTTGCAGAATATTAGTTTTATCTGTAAAGTCTGAAAGTCTTTTTTTTTTTTTTATACTAGCTGTAAATAGTGTATCCTAAATTGGCCATTATTAAATGCATTATATAAATGCATGAAAAAGTTATATTTTCAGAAGATATGCACCTGTGCTCAGACCATAACTCATACATTAAAATATAATAAAAATTAGATAAATATTGGATGGATGGATGGATGGATGGATGGATGGATGGATGGATGGATGGATGGATGGATGGATGGATGGATGGATGGATGGATGGATGGATGGATGGATGGATGGATAGATAGATAGACTGAGAGCTCTGCTGCAGTGCAGTATATTCACTCTTCTGAAACAGCACTCATCAGCATACTATGAATGACATACTTCTTGATAATGAGAGGTTTTGATTCAGAGGAGCTAACTTTAAAAATCGCTTGAGAGCTCAACTGCGCCTAAATCTTTTCCAAGGAAATGTCAGTTTGATCCAATACAGGAAGTCTAAATATACTCCAGGAGGTATTACTGTCTCTTCTCGTTTATTTGTTGTCTGTATGGTTCCGATTTCTTCACCATCCACCGTGTGTGCACTTGAAAATAACTTCTGAGTGTGATTAAAAGGCCTTGGCTTAGAACTTGAAAATTGACCTCTGCTTCTTTCACTGTGAGCTTATCAACATTTCATTGCAGTTAGTCTGTTTCGTTCTCTCTACTGAGAGAATGCAGATGTTCTGCTCACTGAGCTTTTATTAGTACGTTCAGAGCAGTAATAACTGGTGCAAGCCTGTTCCTAGAACTGATTATGGCACTTAATTGTTCAATTCGTGATCTTGACTGGTTGAGGTGTTAATTTTCTAGCACTTTTGTCAATGCCCCTGAACACATTGCTGCTTTGATGTTAGGGTACATTGTTCATGTTTTTGTACTGTATTACGTACATGGAAATGCAAGTCTAGGAGTTCCACTTAAAAATAAAAGAGGTAGCACTTTATTTTACAGCCCTGTTCCGCATGTACATGCTATGTACTTATTATAGTAAATGCAATAACTGGGTAATGACTTGGTATTAACCCTGAACCTAACCGTAACCCATGTAGTTACCTCATTTTACCCAGTACTTTCTTAGGTAAGTACATGTAAGTGTGCGTACTGTAAAATAAAGTGCAACTATAAAATGAATAAAAGTAGTAAAATAAAAATAACTTCAATCAAACTTCAAATCAATCACATTTTTTTTTATTTTTAGTTTGTTTAAAATACTAATGGAACTATAACATTTTGAATTGCATTTTAAAAACAAGCACTGGTCAATTGCATTTGTTAACCCATTTGATTATCGCTTTTCTTTTTTTTGCCGAAGCTTTTGTTTATCAATTTGTCTGTCATGTTAAAAATGCAATTGGACATGGGGGCCCAGAATGTTCAACTAACTTTCAGACATCGCCACTTTTTTGGTTCCACTAGGGGTTGCACGGACTAGTCGACTTGTCATGTTTAATGCTCTGCCATGACGCTAAAAGCTTGAGGTTGTCTAGTCACTGATCTATTGATCTTTTAGTGACATTGGCCTAACAACATGGCCACCTTGCAGAAGACCTTCAGACTGTTCTGACTTAATGTGCTATATCTTTTCTAACTGATCGGACTTGTGAATTATGAACAAAACTCCCAAAAAATCCCTCAGATTTACATTAATGCTTCCATAAGTTAAAATGACAAATAAATGCATACTCCGAGAGCGCTCCACACGTTATGTTTGTTTATACCATCTGGATCTGGTATGTTTTTAATAAGTAACTAGATAAGGTTGTGTGAGTGTGTGCAGTTTACGTTGTAGAACAAAATGTCCAAGTATCGTCAAGTTATGTTTTCCACAGACCTTATTTTACTCATAAACTGAGAAAAACACCCTTATAAAAACCCATAGGAAAATCTTGAGGGAACCGCTGGCGAATTTCTCTTCCGGGTTTTGACGTCATCCCAGCAGCACTTTATGTAGAACCTTTATTTTTAAGAGTGCAGTGTACATGAAGTGTTCATTCTTGTAAATCCAACTTTGTGACTTTATATCTCATAGTTTTACAACATATTTATTGTTTGTTTGAATTACACATTGCAATGCAACTAAAGGGGTTCTCTAAAGATGCAGGTGCTTTAGCTCTTGCTTCACCATAATCCTTGATCCTTAAGCATTAATTATTCATTACTCTAACAACCTCAAATAATGCCAGTGCTGCAACAATGCCAAATGGCTTAGATGGTCTCAGATGCACCACTATGTTGCTAGCATCATCTCAGTGGCTGATGTAAATAGCAAATAGATCAAATTAAACACACACAGAGCAGCATTCTCCTCCCCTCTCATTCATTATTCACAGCTTGTTATATTCTGGGTGATTAGGGAAGTTCTGCTCCACATTCATGGCAGATAGTTCAGTTGTTTATCCCAGACATGAATCAAAAAACATGTCAGACACAACACAACCAAGCAGCTTTGACACATTCGAAGACGCTGCCGGGAACGGGGTTGGGCAAAATCCAGAGTCTAAGGACTGGCACCCCTTCAGTTCATGAGGGTGAATTTAAATTGGCCACACCTCAAAAGATGATAAACTTGACATTTATGGAATTTCAGTCGTCGAAATCAACAAAATTCTTAAATGTTCTGTTTTCAATTCTGCATTCAATACTAAACAGCACCAAAAGCTGGCTAGTAAAGACAGTCTGGAAGGAGCTTTTTCAAGTAAATACATCAGATGCTACTCCACATGTAGAGTCTTACTTCCTCTCCAAGTACTACTGCTTTAGATTTTGCATAAAAAGTTTTTTAATTGATTTAAAAAAAAAAAAACATAATTTACATAAGCAGACCATTAACAACAGTGCATCAAGACACAAAGAGCATGTTACATACATCGTCGACACAACATGGATGGCCTGAAACACAGCAAACTGTCCAAAGAGCGTCAGCTGTGCAACTGTTGTCTATCAGCTCCAGCACTTTGGCCATGTATTAAATCATTTTTCAGAGCAGAAATCATCTTCACACATACTCTGGCTTTGAAAGGGCGCAGAGGGCCGCAATCACACATCTGTGTCCCATATTCAACATTCCATATTTTTAACCGAGAGGCGCGATATTCCTGGATATCTCCCAGCCTTCAGGGACGACGCCACTGATAGATATGTTACGCAATCGGCACAGAAGTCTGGAAGGAGCTTTTTCAAGTAAATACATCAGATGCTACTCCACATGTAGAGTCTTACTTCCTCTCGAGAGTCTGCAAGAAACAGCGACATCTGACTGATTTGAGGCGGTATACGGGAGTGTAGAGCCTGTTGTTTGTCTGTGAGGCTCTGGCCCTTCTTACTGAACCTGGATCAGTCCTTCAGAAGCCCAGCAGCCTCAGTGTGAGTATATTATGTGGCTTTGCGAGTCACGCCGACTTGAGAGCCTCAAACCCGCAGAACTTCCAGCGCTTCTCCAACGTCGCTCCAACACCACTGAACTCCTGCTTGAACATGTTGGGCAGCCGGACCATTAATCTTTCAAGTTCACTGGCCGAGATCTGAAGAATGTAGACGTGAGCAAAGCAAAGTGACACTTAGTTGAACGTTTAGAGCATAAACTGACACAGAATTGCCCATTGTTCCCTCGCCTATGCTTGCTTAGAAATTAATCAAAGGCACTAATGTGTTTGTCAGTATATTTGTCATTTGCTTCCTGCAAACAGTTAGTCATACTGTGCTGCTAATTTTTTAGACAGAGATTATAAACATTTTTTATTCAGTTTATAATGCTGCTTTTTTCTTTACTCTTAGTTAAAGTAAATGACTATTTAGATTGGGATAAGATAAGATTTAAACTAAGATCAGCTAATCTCATATTAAAGACTCCATGAAATGGCTTACTGATGAAATGGCTTCCCTTTCTTTCAATTGAAGGAAGATGGACTTTTAAACTTTGGTCAATAGAATTTACTTCACAGACTGGCAAATCCTTGTAATATGCATGCTAATAACCGAATAGTTAATAGTGAGAATCGGAGCCTAAACTAAAGTGGTACCTATTATATTATTACAGACGAATGGGTCATTTTTTTTGTCTGGAATCTGTTACTCAATATGATTTACAGGACAACTTAATGCTTAAATATATTATACAACTGAATAATAACATATACAGTACTGTTATAATAGTATTATTTTGGGGCTTTTATAAAGACAGTGAGAGAGTAGACAGGAAGGAATAGGAAGAGCAGTGGGATTAAAGAAAATGTCACAAATGTGATTCAAATTCAGGTTTGAAATCTGCATTATGTTGTAGACGGGTCAAGTGCCACCAGGCTACCTGGGTGCAAATAGCTGAATTCAAACACATCCTCTGATACTTCACGGGGTATTTAAGGGTCAAAGAGATAAGGAACACATGGCTCATATAACATATTGACTCAAATGAGATTGTATCTAATCTTTTGTTAATCCTTCATGCACACACATTGGCATAATGTGTAAATTAATTAAAATGATAGTTCACCCAAAAATGAAAACTGTCAGAATTTAAACACCCTCAAGATGTGCCAAACCCATAAGACTTCAGTTATTTTTGAAACTTTTTTTTAAAAATAAAACCTGAAGAGATAAAGTCGCTTTATATGATAAACAGTTTTAATTTAGGCTTTTATTTACATCTAAACAATGCAGAACACACATACAGAGCACATCACAAATTGTAAATGGAAGCTCAACTGTGCTTGCTTGATGCGTGAGAACCAATGAGGTTTGTTCTAGTGTGTGACATACGTGAGCTTCTGTGTTTACAGTATGTTATGCGCTATGTAGCCTATGTGTGTTTATATGTAAATAAAAGCCTAAATTAAATCTGTTCACCATATGATTTATATGGATTTGTTTTACGACACCATTATTGACCTTTTGGAGTTTTGGTTACCTGGAGTTTCAATGAAAGGACAGAAACCACTAAGGTTTCATTAAAAAAAAAGTGTTTTGAAGATTATCCAAAGTCTTATGGGTTTGGAACAGCATGAGGGTAACTGATGACAGAATTTTCATTTAACTAATTTCATTTCACTAATTAACACAAATAATCACCTTTGTATCAAGTCTCTGGATGTAAGACCACAGATATTCAATGTTGGCTCCAAATGGGTGGACATGGAGGAAGGTTGAAATGATTCCTGTGTAGAGAGACAGACAACAGAACAAGCTTGTGAATGAACATATGTTGTCTCTGACTAGTAGGTAAGACAAGAGACCCGTAGCCGCATGGTCATAAATATGCCGCCTGAAGCAGAATCCCCGTTCCTCCCCCACTTAAGCTGATTACTTTAGAGAGGTCCTGCAAACAGTAAAGCACCGATGCGGAGGCACAGCATATAATGCCTTCCCTGAAGGGCCCGAGCCGATATTTATTTCCTTGATTTATATGCCGTAACGCCGCCAATTACGAATGAACCTCATTCAATTCCCTCCGCAAGACCTACTTTCACAGAGCCCCACTTGGGGAGGGAAGGGGAGTCTCAAGATGTCCGTTTCGATTTTAAAATTCAATGCAGAACAGCTGAGCCGGCACCATACGTCTCTGTTCTGCTACAGTGCGTCGTGCTTACCGAGATAAACATCTCTGTTTTCGCATACTCGTGCGAGAAATCTAACCAAACAAACTCATTTGAATGTCCTAACAGCGGAAGCTTATACAAAATTATGTTTACAGTGCAAGCTAATCCAATGACTGCATTAGACATCCTCTTCAGAGCTAACAGTCTAGTACTAGAGCGCCTGGAGATCTAAACAATTTGTTTTCTTCAGCCCGTCCCTTCACTTTGTTCTGCTCAAATGAGTCTGGGTTTTCTGCCGTTCTGGCTCAGGGCCTCAGAGCCTGGCTGACGTTCCCTACTCCATCAATGCAGTATATGTGTCCTCTTTGCGAGCGGCGGTGTTGTGTAGCCATTAGATAGAGCGAAGGCTGTGTGGCCTTCTCTGGGCTAGAGCCAATGAAGCAACTGGCAAAAAGAAGAACAGCTCCCCTGAGCTCCTCCTACGGATCATCTTCCAAAAACATGACAGAGAGACTGAGGTGTTTCAGGAGTGTCCGGCCTCTCATCCCTCACCTTTTCTTAGTCATTGTTATCGTATCGGTTCAAACACGGGTCGAACAGCCTTGCATTTCAACTGCTTGGCTGCTCCTGCACCTGCTCGCCCTCCTGTGCTTTTAAGCTAGGACTCAATCCTCCAAGCCCATCTGGTATTCAAGGCCCTCAGCACAAGGCTCAAGATGTTTTATACATCAAAACGGCATGAAGTGGAGTTGGAATAATTACCGAGCAAGAGAGCCTCTTTCTCTGATCTCAAAGGACCCCAAATGACCGTCTCGTTATTCTTCTCTCGATGCTGGTAGAGTGCTGCCGTGCCATTGACTCCCTGTACACACACATACAAAGAAAAAAAAGAAAAAAAAGTTGTAATATCTATAATATATATCTTTATCTCATGCAGTGTAACCTCCACAAAGCAGATAAAAGAGTGATGGGATCATGCAAACTGTTGAGTTGGTCGGTTTGCCTGCTAATCTTTACTGAAAATGCAGTTTAGAGAAATCAATACCTATTGACATTTAGAGGCTCTTCTTCCAAGATTCTGCCCAAGATGGCTGGCCGTTAAGTCACATAGAGGTTGAATAAAAATGATAGCAAACGTCCTTGAACAGTGCATTTTTGGACACCCTCAGGGACAAACTGTAAATGGAGGCGGCAGTGCATATCGCATGTGTCTAAAGCCATATACTGTATGACCTATGGAAAATTCCAGTTCAGTAACTTTTCAAAGAAAACTTCACAATATGTACATGTATGTCCTCAGAGAGAACATTGCTTTATTTCCAGAAAGTGCATTACTCCAGGGGGATTATAGAGCACTTCCATGCCTTTTCAGTGCGTGGGGGTTGCTGACCCGAGTCAGAAATTAACCGAGCAGACCTACAGTTTCTTTGTTATCAAACTAAATTTTTTAAAACGTGGGTTCTGATTGTTTTCACAAGTAAATAATTCAAAACGGAATTCAGAGACTGAGTGACTTAGCGAAGTCATATTTACGAGTGGATAACTCTAGAATTCTAGATGACACACAAGTTGTGAATTTGGATTGGGCATGTAGATTTGAATTAAGGTGGAAACACTGATCTATGATATAGATAACAAATATCATATATCTGTTTACTTCACATTTAGGTGTGATACCATGTGTAAATACATGATAGAGATTAATATTTTTTTACCTTTTTGAATTCATATGCATGTTTTGATATGGAACAGCTGTGCTGACCCACACATTTTGTCTCCAAAGATCAGATACGCTCATGGTTGTTATCCATGTTAATATAATGTCTTTATCTCATTGCTAGGAATCGATTGGGATATCGGTTGGTTCTTTGGATTGCTCAGTCGTAATAACATTGTCATTTCAAGCAGTCTGTTACAAAGTTGACAAGACCACTTTTTGGTGTGAATGTGATTGCTGTATTCATATACTGTATATTAACTTGACCTGAACTAAGGGAGAAAGAAAACATACCAGCTTCTGAATCAAACGCTCCAAACGAATGGGGTGTGAAAACGCCCTTGAAGTGACAGAAATGCAACTGAATAATTAGTGTATCTAGTATGAAGTGTTTTTTAAGGAAAAGAAAAAAAGATATTCTGAACTAACTGTATGTGAAGGAAAGACTCCTAAACTCCTTCTTTTGCAAACTCAATTTCAATTTTAGTGTTTTTCTTTGGATATAATATTACGCCTTACTAAAACATTAATTTCTGACACTGTATCTGACACTCTCGGCAGAACTGTGCAGAAAAGCAGAGGGAGGCCTTTCACTCACTGAACACACAGATCAGTAGGCTAAAATTAACTCCTGCCAGAGAACTCATGGTGTGAAGAGAAATAAAGGGATGCCGCAATGTTAGCGCTTCACATGCCTTTTTTGAAGTGTTCTGGTATTGCAGACTAATTTCACTGGTGACCATCAGAAGGATGCTGGGTGACTTACTTTTTCAAGGCCTTCAGAGTTGTGGTTCATCAAGTCTACTGATTCCATGGCATTCAACAGCTGTCAAGAAAAAAAAGAAATACTAATTTTCAGACCCGATAATGTTTTGAAATGCAGCTTTGAAGGAGCTTTGCAGTCAGTAGCTATGTTTCCATCCAAAGTTGCAAATTTAACTTATGCTCAAAATGTAAATATTGCATAAAACATTTGCGAATAAAGTATCCAGTTCCATCCAGTGAGTCCACTTTGACAAAAGACTTTGTTCAGGCATTTCAGAATGGCCAAAACAGCATTTAAAACGCTGTGCAACGAGATCGGTCCACTGGTTAGTCCAGTTATGCTGTCCCATTGCACAGTCACATGACTTTTTTGATGAGCATCGAGGAATTTTTTTCAGTAAAGGTGTTTGTGAATGCCGTCTTATCGGATTTTTTAAAAAAAAAAAATTTGACTCAAATGATTGCATACATTTTTCATGTGCATTTTTAGAATTTATGTGCATCTTGGCGTTTCCATCCAGCAATTTTACTTTATGCAACAAAATAAATTTAGGTGGATGGAAGCTGATGTTACATCTGGGAAATTTCAGACTGGCCTTGAGTGTGCCAAGTTGATACTACATTTTTAATGGATGCTTGTGAGAAATGGCGTAATGAAACACATTTGTGATTCCATACATTACAGCCAGGGTGTCTCTAGAAGTTCACAGCAGTTTCTTATTTATGGGATATGGAAGCAAGCCCCCTCTGGTTCTAAAAATACTGTACACACATCTCCCATCTGCTAGCCGGTTTAGTTAGGAGCGCTTATACCGTATGGGCTCCACAGGACCTCCACAACTATTGATGTTCCTATTATCTCAGTCAAATAACATTCATGCAAACCAATGTCTGCTGTTGGGAAAATGGAGTAAACAAGGCTGGTCATTATTCCCTGCGTCTGGGCAAACCACTATACTGGCACCAATGATAAGGTATCATGTTGTGCTGTTCAGCAACAGATCATCTATCCTCACTGACAACATCTCTATAGACTTTAATGAATGCAGACACCACATTTCAATTGGCATGGATGAAGAAGAGTGAGAGATGTACAGTCTGTTAAACAGATATGGTAAAATGCATAAAGGACAAAAGTCACATCTAACTTTCACAACTCATGTGTAATTTTTTCAAAGATCTACTGTATTTTCAGTTGTTGAAAGTGTGTTTCATTGACTAAGTATTTTTTAGTTTACCATAAATGCTTGTCAGTACATTCAGGCATATACAGTACTTTAACCATATTTCAAAGACAATAGAAGTAATTATGGAATTACATATAGGCCTGGTTTTACAGACAGGGCTTAGATTAAGCCAGGATTAGGCCTTAGTTCAATTAGAACATTTAAGTAGCTTTTATAAACGTGCCTTAGAAAAAAACATTACTGGTGTGCATTTTGAGACAAAACAATGACACTGACATATTTTAAAACATGTCAGTGCAAGTTGTTTCAGTTAAAACAGCTCAAGCATGCGTTTAAGTCTGAGACTAGCTAAAGCCTCGTCTGTGAAAATCTAACATTCAGCTAACTGCATTTTATATAAATGTAAACTAATACACTTTAATTTCATTGCAATTAACACTCAAGAATATATTTTAAGTACATTTAAGAACAACCCGGCTCTCCAGCGCTGCGCTACGCTATCTCTTGTTTCCTTTCCCCAGACACGACAAAACATATTCATCTTGAGACGAAAAACTGTCCTGCTCTTTTTCGTGTGTTGCTGTTACATCTCTCTGTTTTCAGGTATGTGTGTGTGTGCACCCTGTGTTCCTGCTGCCATGTTGAGTTGTGTTTCTCGCTGCATGCACAGGGGGACTGAGGACAGGCAGTGACCCCAGGCTGAAGAGCTTCCCGCTGTCACACGAGGAGGCAGACACTGCCAAAATGCAGTATATGTGAAGCGAACAGTGCTCTTAATGGCTTACATAAGGCTTTGTGCCCCTTTACAAACTAACTCCCAACCAGTGCTGGGAAGTAACTGAATGCTACACACTTTTGACAATAGCAAAGACACAATTATGTATTGCATGCAAAGTTTTATGCAGTTTTACTATTTCTTTCAAACGAAGCAGTGAGATATGGAAGCTTGTTTGTGCCACATAATAATAAATAAATATATATATATGTGTTGTTGTTGTTTGTTTTGCTTTACTGTATCTTCTATGTTATCTGTGTTAATGTTCAATGTGGCTCCCTTGAGTGCAAAACAAATTCCCCTCAGGGCAATAAAGGTTTCATTCATATGTATATATATATATATATATATTTGTATACAGACCCTTTCCAAAAAATTAGAATATCATGGAAAAGTTTATTTATTTCCATAATTCCATTCAAAACGTTAAACTTCCATAGATTATAGATTCAGGGCCCACAACTTAAACTATTTCAAGTATTTAGTTGTTTATTTGTACATAATTTGGGCTTCCAGCTCATAAAACCCACGAAAACAGGATTTCAAAAAATTAGAATATTACATGAAATCACAGTAATTACACAGTGATACCATGGTCATTGAACCAGGCTTTGGTTCTTTTGGCAGTGTGGGCAGGTGCAAATCCTGCTGGAAAATGAAGGAAGCATTAAGTGCTCTGAAAATGTCCTGGTAGACGGCTGCGTTGACTCTGGATTTAATAAAGCACAGTGGACCAAAGTCCTCTTTTCTGATGAGAGCAAATTTTGCATCTCATTTGGAAACCAAGGTCCCAGAGTCTGGAGGAAGAATGGAGAGGCACACAATCCAAGATGCTTGAAGTCCAGTGTGAAGTTTCCACAGTCTGTGTTGGTTTGGGGAGCATGTCATCGGCTGGTGTTGGTCCACTGTGCTGTCCACTCAACGCAGCCGTCTACCAGGACATTTCCAGAGCACTTCATGCTTCCTTCATTTTCCAGCAGGATTTGCACCTGCCCACACTGCCAAAATAACCAAAACCTGGTTCAATGACCATGGTATCACTGTGTAATTACTGTGTGATTTCATGTAATATTCAAATTTTTTGAAATCCTGTTTTCGTGGGTTTTATGACCTGGAAGCCCAAATTATGTACAAATAAACAACTAAATACTTGAAATTGTTTAAGTTGTGGGCCCTGAATCTATAATCTATGGAAGTTTAACGTTTTGAATGGAATTATGGAAATAAATAAACTTTTCCTATATATATAAAGGTAATTGCGTCTTTTTATTTCCCAGTTCTGACCTTTTTTTCTATAAACTCCCAATTCTGAGAAATAAAGTCAGAATTGCAAGAAAAAGTTTATATCCCACAATTCTGACTTTATAACTTGCAGTTGTGAGTTTATATCTTGCTGTCTTGCAAAGTCAGAAAAAAAAATCACAATTACCTTTTTGGTTTTTATTCAGTGTCAGAATCAAGCTTCCTTAGTAATTAAGTGAATTTAGATGGGTCATGTAAAAGTCAAAGGCAAAGTAAAAGCTCAAATGTCTGAATGATATTTCACGTCTTCTTTTTTTGTAAAGCTGTCCTAAATACTATTGTAATACAATATGAACACGTGCTATGCTAGCTGTTGATTTGAACTGAAATAAATAAAATTCATTAGTTCCAGGCCAGCAGGGCCACTGCTCAATTATGTTTGAATTAGTAGGAAGAACTTGATTTGTTGTTGTAATCTAAATTATTAAGTTCCATTGACACAGTGAAGTTTGTTGGTTGAACAATATTTCATTAGAAATTGTCATAAAGATTGATGTAAACTTTTTTTTCTTTTTTTTCTTTTGCCAAAACAGACCTTTTTAAAGACCTTTTTAATACCACCTTGTATGAAATTTAAGACCAAACCTGCGATGGAAATACACAGACTATGAATGAACGCATATTCGAAAGTGAAGTAAAAAACGAGTTTGCATTCAAAAGCTATTTCAACACCCCACATATATAGCGGCTCCACAAATTATATACAATATAATATAATTACCCAACTATACAATTGCGAGAGAACACAAAAGTATTGGATTAAAAAAAAAAATATATATATTTATTTTTTACCACCATGTCCCTTTAGGGGCACCAAAGTACGCGTTTTTTCCTTTCTGAACATGGTTTTCGGCTTTGGGCACATCCCTAAAAGACAACATCCTTTTTTTATCCATTTTCTCTAGTCAGATAGCACCTCTTTCAGGTTTTTTTTTTCACCTTTCTACTGTGACAGGCTCTCGCTGTGTGCTTCCCACTTTGGGTGTGTGTTTCCACTGTCTTGATGCCCATTGTACCAAGCTTAAACCATCTCTGACAAACGGCGCAGTTTGCCTCGTAGACATTTCCAGTTCACCACGAGAACTCATTGTTATATAGAGTAAAATATGACTTCAGTGGAAATAAATGTGGTAAAATGATGTCACCATAATTGGAATCCTCATTGTTTTCTGCCATATAACTGTTCTGATTGTAAAACAATAAAGTCTTACAAGATAATAAGCTTGTAGTGTAGCTAAAATGGTACATTACAAGGGTATAGCTTGAGTAGCTGTAGCTTCAAAGTAGACCCCACCCCCCCCATAACACTATAACTGTGTGTATATGGAAAATTCAGATTATTCAGCAAAATGGCCAATAAGTCTGTCCAACCTTTTCCCTGAGGCTGAGGACCTCTCCCTCTAGGTAGCGCTGCTCATCTCTGGCCTGTTCCAGCTCCAGCTCCTTCCCTTTCAGCTCTTCCTGGAGCCGAAGTAGTTGCTGTGGAGACAAACAGCATCGTGAGCAACAGAAAGCAGATGGCTGGAACAATGAGCAGCGTGTGGGGCTGCATGGTGCCCTCATAAACAAACTCCACACAAACATTATTGAACGGCATACAATGAAGATAATAAAAAGCGGTGCGGTGGGTTAGGGAGGTTGACTGAGTCAGATTTTGTGCCTGTTTAAAAGGTCATGCGGTCAGCTTTTTGTAGCATGTATTGAAAATAAAAATATAATAATGGAATTTTAAAAGTGGAATTTCAAAAATAGCTCGAATGCACAGCAGCTCAGAGATCCACTTGTCACACGTTGACATGATTGGTTACAAGGTAGTTTGTGACATCAGAAACACCAGCGATTTTGAGACTGTCTTTGGTTCACTGCAGTTTTAAGGAGAAAATATTCAGCAATGGTGTTGACTTATGAATTTGCACATGGTTCGTTTTAAAGCATATTTAAAACACCACATAGGCATATAAACAACAGTAAAAAATTTGATTTTCACCACAGGGGGGCTTTAATGTTCCCTTGTACCTCTAGTCCACCAATGGGGATGTATCATACGATAAAGTTATTTAGTTCCTCTTCTGGTACCAGAAAAGGGCTACTTTGGATTACAGTGAGTGTACAGTGAGCGTAAAAGGATTACAGTGAGCGTTTCCCGACGAGACCACCTCCTTGGGCCCCTCACTCCTCTAGCGCATTGCAAACAAGCTGAGACTGCGTTCGTGGGTGGTTTATACTCTCTCATGAGAGCATGACCACGTCGGCACGTTGTTCGTCTTGCCTTTCTCATGAGGGCTTGAGCGCTCAGTGTGCCGTGTGCCATCGAGTTTGACGGCCACGTTCGCTGTCTCGCATGCCTGGCAGCTTTCGGATGGGCTTACTGGTCTCACACCCGAGCCGAGTCCCTGTGTTCCACCTCGCTGCCCCACCCCGGTTACGTCTGTGGTCCCGTTGGTCCCGCTTGCACGGTGTCTGGGAGCCTGGCTAGCACTTCCCAGCCCGTCTCACTTGTCCGTACCATCAGACTCGGCTATGTGATTCAGTTCACCCGGCGCCCACCCAAGTTCAGGGGCATCGCAACTCCGCACAGAGGTGAAATGGATGCCCCTGAACTTGGGTGGGCGCATACGGACAGCACTGCGACTCTCATTGTCCTGAGACCCCGGCCTGGATACGTGCCCAAGGTTCCTACCACTCCCTTCAGGGACCAGGTAGTGAACCTGCAAGCTCTGCTTTCGGAGGAGGCAGACCCAGCCCTGGCTTTTCTATATCCCGTCCGCTCCTTGCGGTTATACGTGGACAGAATGCAAAGCTTTAGGACACCAGATCAGCTCTTCGTCTGTTACGGACGCCAGCAGAAGGGAAAGGCTGTCTCCAATCAGAGGTTAGCCCACTGGATAGTGGATGCTATTGTCTTGGCGTACCAGTCCCAAGATATGCCTTGCCCGTTCGGGTTACGAGCGCACTCAACTAGAAGTGTTGCTTCCTCCTAGGCACTGGCTCAAGGCGCCTCGCTGACAGATAAATGTAGAGCTGCGGGCTGGGCGACACCCAACACGTTCGCTATATTCTATAGCCTCCGCAGCATCTCCTTCTCCAAGGTCACGCTTTCCCAGCGTTATCCAATAAGTCAAACTGAGTGGGTCTTGCGGAACAGCAGTGACTGACCTTCTCTGCTTAGAGCTCCTACTTTCTGCCCAACACTGCGGTCAGGCCAGAAGACTCAAGTGGAGCGCTAGAAGGGCGAGCAGTGGCGTGTGGGTAGATATCCCCATTTCATCAGTTATGACGTACGTAATAGTGAACTGAAGAAGGGGAACGTCTCGGTTACGTACGGTAACCCTCATTCCCCGAGGAGGGAACGGAAACGGAGTCAGTTATGACGTACGTCTCCGTTCCATCCTCGGGGAACGAGGGTTACCATACGTAACCGAGACGTTTTATTCCTGTGATGGCAAAGCTGAACTTTCTGCATAATATCACATGATCCTTCAGCAATAATTTTAATATGATGATTTGCTGCTGAAGAAACCTTTATTATTAACAATATTGAAAACAGTTGAATATATATTTTTTATATCAATGTAAAAATCTTCAATGTCACTTTTGATCAATTTAATGCATGATTAATGCATAAAACACTTATACAATAATGTTAACAAAGACAACCTTTGATTTTGATAATGTATTAGTAAATGTTGAAATTAATAATAATTAAGATTAATTAATGCTGTAGAAATATTATTCATTCTTAGTTCATGTTAACTAAGGGAACCTTATTGTAAGTGTTACCAAAAAATCGTACTGACTCTAAACAGTAGTATACTGTACATGCGATCACAGACGAAATAAATAACTTTAAAATTAAAAAAAAGTTTTAAATTAAATGATGACAGTCCACTGCACTCTATATAAATCTGAATATTATTTTTCTCTTTCAACAAAAAGGATACTCATTTCTTCCATTACTATTGATCTTGAACATAAAAGCCTTTAACGCAACTGCACAATGTAAAATGATAGTGAGCGAGAGAGAGAGAGACAGAGATAGAGAGCTCACCAGTGCATTAATGGCAGCACGATGACAGCCTGCGTCATGAAGAACACTGTGTCCAATCATTATTTAAGCTGATTTGACAGCTAATTAACGGAGGTGTGAGTGTTTCTGTTCCAGATGGAGCGCTGACGTGTGAGCATGCTGAACACTTACGCATAACTGATGTTTTGAGTATGTTTGAATGTGTCAAGTGTGTTTCACTATTTAGGAGTGTTTTTAATCTCAGCTGTGATCTTTTTCGCCGTCATCAACTGAGTGGACAGTGTAAGATGCTACTTTGCAGATTCATCAGACATGGGACAAACAAGTCCCACAACTTTACCAGTGTTTTTTAAGCCTTTAAAGGCTACTGTATCATATTTGATACACAAATTTTGATTGATACAACAATTTCCAAGGCCGCTAAATTATCAACATTATCAAAACTTTGCTGAAAAACCTGTTCTCCCAAATGCCTTCGGTCGTCTGACAGAACTACAGAGCTCTGATCATAAAACAACTACATCAAATTGCATATTTTTGTTCAGTTTGGGTCTCTGGATAAAATGTAGTTTTTTTTCTACTTGATTATGAGCTCCATATTCTTAACATAAAGAAAAGGTTCAGAGCAGGATAATGGCTGGCCCGTTCTTTAGTGTGATCTAATTGGTCACTCCATGATTCATGAGCTTAATGACTGGACAATAACAATAATATCAAACATGCTATTAACACTGTCAGCAGGAAGATGAGTCGCTGAGGCTGTTAACACACACCCGCTGAGACACGCATCAGCAAGACATTTATAATGTTACAGAAGATTTCTATTTCAAATAAATACTGTTCTTTTGAACTTTCTATCAAAGATGTCAAAAATCTATCAAGGTTGGCACAAAAATGTGGAGCAGCACAACTATTTTCAACACTGATAATAATAAGAAATGTGTCTTGAAACTGGAGTAATGGCTGCTGCAAATTCAGTCTTTTAAAATGCAGTAGTCAACATCTGAAGTGGATCAAAACCGATCAAAGCTGTACATGAATTTTGAACAATACCTGTTCTTGTCTTAGGACAACTTTTTTGATCCACTTCAAATGTTGACTACTATATAATAAAATTGAAAACAGTTATTTAAAATTGTAATTGTAATTCACAATATTACTGTTTTTAATGTTTTTGATCAAAAAAATTCAGCCTTGGTGAACATAAGGGGATTTTTTGAAAAACAAAAAACTTATTTTCGACCCCTAAGCTTTTGAATGTACTGAAGCGGGACGCGGGCCTGAGACTGAACCCTAAAAGTGCAGCTGATGTGTGTATTACCTGCTGCATGTTCTGCATGGTGTGTTGCAGGAAGTGCAGCTGCTGTTCTTGCGTGTGGTCCTCCTCGGTACGGTACGCCTTGCCTTGCTCCTTCTTCAGCAGCTCTACCTCGTTCCTGTAGGCGTCCAGCTGCCAGCGCAGACTGTCGTTCTCCTCTCGCAGAGCGCACGACTGCGCAGACAGCACTGCTCTCAGACAGGAAGGAAGAGAGACCGGAAGTGAGCTTGGAAGAAGGTTTTCAATTTACAGCTTTCAATTTACAGATGGGGAGAATTCACACTTTTGTGCCTGGTAGACCTAGTAGATCACTTTGACCTGATCGAGCTGATTAACTGTGTTCCATAACCTAGCTTAAACTAGTCGACCATCTTTACCACCTTAAAGACAGCATGAAATGGATGTTGCGATAGTCTTTTCTTCTCTATTGTGTGACGTATATATCCAAATGAAACGGCTTCTCGAACAGGAAAAAATGCAGAAAGGGACTTGATTTTGTCATGGCAGTTGATTGTATCGTTAAGATTGTTGTGGTTTGCAATTGGTCGATCTCATGTGAGTGACAGTTTGCCCCGCCCTCACGCCAGTAAACACATCATCAGAGAAAAGAAGGGAGGAGATGTTATTTTGATAAAAGATTACAAGGACACATTAATAAAAAAAAAATCAAAGAAATGATGTGCACGGATAAATGATTTATACAAATACTGCGACAAGAATTGTCAATTTTGATTTCATGATGACTTTAAGGCAAGACAAGATGACTTTAATTTAAAACTAAATTAACTGGATATTATTATACTTCCAAAGCTGAAGGAATTTGACATTTTTTTTGTATTACATGTTTTCTGACAAGTATGCAAATGTAGTTAATTATGTAATTAAATATGCGCTAATTTACATATATTTCCAGAACATTCTTAATCATTTTGTTGGCGTATTCGTTTTTACAGAGGGATTTTTGATATTTCTTTATTACTCCATAAATAAGAAAAAAACTGTCCACACCCAGAAAAAATAATCACCATGTTTTTAGGAATAAATCTGGCAAATGACATATGAACAAACACATCAGTAAAAACCTTCAGAATATATATGCATGTATAATATATATATATGAAAAAAACTATGATTCTACCTTTCTCTTCTAGCATGTGGCAACATATGATCTCTTACTTAATCTAACATGGAGCATACAAGACAAGTTCTAACATCAATCCGTCTGGTTGAATCAGCATAGATACGTGGCAGGCTTTAGGGAAAGTGTTATGATTCATAGCTGAAATTGATGGTGAAGTTTGCATAACAACTTGGTCACTGTGCTGAGTCTCTGCTGTGTCAACAGAGAATCTCAACTATTAGATATTCCATCCTGCCACCGAAAATACTTCTTTTATTGAGCCAGAGCTAGTGTGCTGTGACAGGTCATGAAATATCGCTGAGCTCAGAATCCCCTGACACTTTCTGCCGCCGTTCTCTGCTGAAGCAATATCATTCATAATCAGATTTGGTGTGGGATACACGCAGGAAGGAGAGTGTAATCACTCAAGTTGATATCTCGGCACAAATGCTGTTGTACTCAAGGTTATCTAAAGGATGTGATCGCTCCGTTTGAATAAACCTATTAAATATACAAGTGGTCACAGCAGAGCTGATTTGATTAGAGACTAACAAGGGTGATTGTGTTTATTTTTTTTCATTGAATCAAGGAATTATTACAGCAAACCATGTTTTCATTTTCAAAGCATTAAAACACATGTACATGATCAGATGTAGTGAGAGAGCAAGACTGGTCCTATAGGACATTTTAACACTATATAAAGTATATTGTAAAGTGTTATCATTTTGTATATTTACTCTAGTCGACTGCTTCACCAGGAAAAGTTCATCTGTGACTGTAATGTAGCAGGCTAATAATAATTCCTTGATTTAATGGAAAAGTTCGGTAATGAAGATTAGTTCGGGAGACATTGATGAGGTATTGATGAAATTGTGTGAAACTGAGTGATTTGTGACAGCCTTGAAAGCATCAGTTACAAACAGAGTTAGAAAATGTATAAACAAATAAGTTTTGCACCATATTTTTTTTGTGTGTGAAAGATATGCTAATTCTATTCAGCAAATGCATAAAATTGATCAAAAATAACAATAAAAACATTTATGATGTTATAATGTGAGATTTCTATTTCAAATAAATGCTGTTTTTGTTGTTGTTGTTTTTTACTTTGGATTCATAATCCTAAAAAAACACTTCCACACTTCCATTAAGCAGCACAACAATTTTAGACTAATAATAATAGTAATAATTTCTTGAGCAGGAAATCAGAATTTAATTAGAATAAAGGATCATGTGACACTGAAGATGCTGAAAACTCAGCTTTGTCATCACAGGAATAAATTACATTTTAAAATCGTTTAAAAATTCAAATACAAAACAGTTATTTTAAATTGTAATAATATTTTTATTGCATAACATTTTACTGTTTTTGATCAAATAAATGCAGCCTTGGTGAGCATAAAAGACCTACTAAACATTTAAAAAATCTTACCGATCTTGAACTTTTGAACGTTATGTGTGTGTATTTATTTTTTGTCGGCAAGTGAAAAGCAAGTAAAAATCTAAACTATTGGCCAAGCAGAAAAAAATCCATATTGTTGAGCCCTAAAATAAAATGTAATTATGTGGGCGCTGAACAAAGCTCTCTATGGCACTGCATTACACATTCTTCTTATTCACCAGTTACCATTACTATCGATTTATTGATCGGTTTAATTGCACTGCATTTGCTTTGTAAAACAGCTCTAGATGTTAGGCCATTAGGTCTAAGGGTTTTTTAGGCACAGTCAGTCCCCGGCATCCTATAATGAATCATGATTATGAAAATCAGCGGCTGATCACAGGCCTACCAGTGTCCTCCATTCTGATCTTTTTGCAGGGGTTTTCCTCCAAGTCTTCATCTGACATTTCCATTTCCTCTTCTCTTCGTATTCCCATGATCTCTTCACTGTGAGCATTTCTCAGCTCCTAATGGAGCACAATACAGAAATCAAGCGAACACACACACACACACACACACACACACACACACACACACACACAGGCACGCACACACACACACACACACACACACACACACACACACACAGGCACGCACACACAGGCACACACACACACACACACATCCCATTACTGGCTTCTGTCTGAGACCTTGAATGATTAAAGATTACATTTTGCACACATTAACATTTCCTCTGCTCTGAGTAATTCTACAAGGACACACTTTATAGCTTCATTTGCTGTATAAATGTGGCAGTAACGTATGAAAATCACACATACCAATGAAATGTTTTTTCTGCAATTCTACTCTGATTTAACCTGGAAAATTTTGATCGGATGAAAAACCAGGCAATGATTTGGCAACCAGAGGCTCTGGTGATTGATTCCTTAACCATAAAATACAACCCAGAGGGAAAACCGAGGCTCTGCCGTCTCAGTGCCGAGCAATAGTGAAAGTTCATTTGTCTAGGTCTGAAAATGGAGCGTAAAAATCACATTACACAAACTTCCAAGCCCACTGATCCTCTGATAGCCATTATAGGGATCAGCACAAAGGACGTTTAATGCCACCACTGTGAAATCTTGCAGATCTGACTCCATAAAAGGCAGTGCATTTGAGCTTTACTTTATCTTTGATTGAATGCATTTTATTCTAGCACTGTGTCGCTTGAACTTTTATCTGTTTCTTGAAAGCAGTAGTATTACAGGAATAGAAATGGGAGTTTTGGATTGTTTCTGATATCATATTTCTATTATTTTACAGGGTTCCCGCAGCTTTTGACCAATGAATTTCCAAGACTTTTCCAATAGCATTTTATAGTCATTCGGGAAAACACATTTTTTAAAATTCCTTTTTTATAAAGACTGCATTCACAAAAAGCAACTTCTAGCCAACAAAATAGGCGAGACTGAAACTGGTTGTCAGACTGGGACAGTGTCACAAGGCCTATATCTCAGTAACAATAAGGTTTCGAGTCCAAATATCATATATTTTATAAAAGCTGTTGAGTAAACACAATAAAACCAAATATATATATATATATTTTATGAATTACACATCAAAATGTTATTTTTTATAAATTAAGATTTCTGTTAGCCAAAACAATGGTTTACATTTTGGTATGTAAGCATATGCTTAGTAGCCTGGAAATCCAGACCTAAATCTAAAAGATTAATGGTCTGGCGTCGACTAATGAAAATCGGCCAGCTCGAGGGGCGGCACCAAGCATGCATTTGAAAATCTCACTGCACGCAATTGGATAACACTACGACCAATCACAACAATAAACCCCATACACTTAGTTACCAGCGGAGCTAACTGGTAGATTAGACTCTTACCGTATCCGGTCGGCAAAACAGCAAAAACGTCCTTCTTGCAAAGGAACGATTCGAGCGGCGTCTTCTGTTCCTGTTTTAGATAAAAAGCCAAGTCTAACTCGTTCATTGTAGCGGCCAAAGCCATTTCAAACAACTGGTATTCATCCATAGCCTTCTTGCAATGTTTACTAATGACTTCGACGTCACAGCGCTGTCGTCATCTGTTTAGCTCGCCTCTGGCCCGCCTATATCAGATAACCCGATGTGATTGGTGCAGCTCAGATCGAGGGGCATATTTAATGAGCATCATTGGTCGACACCAGAGTAACTCGCTGAGCAAATTCAACTTGTGCTCTCGCGAGAACTCTGGATTACCAGAGTATATGCTTAGTATGTTTTTGTATGTAACTTTTTGTATGTTTTTCATGTCACATATTTCATGTGTTTCATAATTGTGTTTCTGTTTAAATTTAGCTGAAAGATCTGCTATTTAATAGTAAATTCACACTTAATTTAATGAATGGTATCTTTTGTCATGGACAATAACAGCGGAATACACTTTAAAGGGGTCATGAACTGAGAAATCAGAATTTCCTTGAGCTTTTAACATATAAGAGGTCATCATACTATAAGAATATCCTCTAAGTTTCAGAACTCAAAACTTCCTTGTTAGTCCAAAAACAGCTTTTATTGTTACCAAGCCCAGCGAAAGTCGTCCTGAAATGTGCCTATTTATGATGTAATAGATAGGTGAAAGACCGCCTCTGCACAAGAAAATCAACACCTACTTCATCATTGCAATGCTGGCCCTGCCCACTGGTGTGTTAGTGAGATGACGAGGAGAGAAGAGCAGGATCATTCAACTAAAAACAATATAACAACAATGTGAATGTCTCAGGTGAGCATCATTTATTTGTATTCGGTACATTTCGTGGTGGTAAATAAGTCACAATTTCGGCGCAGGCTCTGCAAACAGACTTTTATGATATGGACTCGACAGTAATGCGACAACATGTAAGTAACTGTATTCCTTATAATGCCTGATAATGATTCAGGTACAGTCAGATGTTCTTTGTCTATGTGTCAGTAAATCAAACCAGTGACTAAATGGTCAACTTCACATTGTTTCTCTCAGTAGGATGAAAATAATCTGTTATTTAAATTGAGATTAAATTATGTATAGAAAGCGATCAAAGAAAGCTTCCTTTGCAATCGATGGAGCTGTCAATCAAACACACAGCGCTGGAGCTGTCAATCAAACAGCGCAAGTTCTGGACTTAAGGCAAAATCTTCGTAATCAACGAATCTCTTATTTACATTGCGTTTGCACCATGGTTAGCACTGTTAGTTATGCTGAAAGCATTCATTAGTGTGCAGAAATCAAGTTGCAATGATGAGATCACATTGAGCTCAACATGTCTGTGATCGGCCCATGTGAATGTGAATTCCATACGGCCCAGATGTGGGCCGGATCTGTACAGACAGTCTGTTGATCGCGTGAATGAAGTGATCTCATCATTGCAACGCAATTTCTGCACTCTCACGAATTCTTTCACCAAATAACAATGCAAACACGATGTAAATACAGCAGAGCTTCGTTGTGCAGTGTAACTGCGTCATTGATTACATAACGAGAGTTTTGGCAAGTGTCCAGATAAACTAGCACTGTGTGATTGACAGCTTGGGCAATTGGAAAGGGAGCGTTCTTTGATCACTTTCTGTATATAATTTAATCACAGTTTAAATAAGATTATTTTCATCCTACAAAGAGAAACGATGTGAAGTTGATCATTTAGTCACTGGCTTGTTTTACTGATGCATAACCAGTATTGAACGATTTTGAGAGAAAGATAATCTGTCTGAACTTGAATAATTACACATCAGAAATCACTGATCACAGATCAGGCGTTAGAATAAACATGGTTACTTACATGTTTGTGGCATTGCTGGCAGATCCACTTCGTAAAAGTCTGTTTGCAAAGCCTGCGTCGAAATTGCGACTGATTTACCAAATAATCCACAGGTGAAATGCACGGAATACAAACAATGCACTGCTGAGACATTCACACTGTTAAAAAAAAACAAAAAAAAAACAAAAAAACCCACTTTCCTAGCATTAGGATCCTTTGGAAGGTAATGGTATTGATCCTGTGTCGATCTTTTCTCGTTCTCATGTCACTATTCACCAACGCGCCAGTGGGCGGCGCCAAAGACGCGGTGATGTAGGCTTTGATATTCTTCTGTAAAGGCAGTCTTTCGCTGCCCTGTGACGTCCCCACTTTTTAGATCCTGACATTTTCTGGCCTTGGTTTCAATAAAAGCAGTTTTTGGAATAACAAGGAAGATTTGAGTTTTGAAACTTACAGAATATTTTTATAGTATAACGACCTCTTAACTGTCAAAAGACCAAGGAAAATTTGAATTCTCAGTTCATGAACCCTTTAAAACTTTAAAATATATAGCATTTTTCCATTACTTCTTAATTTCTATGATTTTTTAAGACTTTTTGCAATGTTTAAACATTGTCTTAAGTCTCATTCACAACCAAGAGCGATTACTATAAGAAAAACTATAACGATAACTACATTAGCATCCACATCAACGCACGATAACATTCTGTTTATTATAAGCATGTGCTGCAGTTTTGCCGTCTGCCACTTTAAATGCTTGAGCTCTATAAAGCAGGATGGATTCTGATTGGCTGTCAATGTTTTTGTCATTCATCAGCAGGAAAAAAATAATTCTGAAAGTGATTCCAACAATATTGTTATCATTATAGTTGTGGTGTGAACCCTAATATACATTTAGAGCGATTTTTAGAACCATCTTTATTGTTTTCGCTTCCTTGGAGTGAACGGGCCTTAACTCTACAAACAGTGCTACATTATTTTTTATAAAAAAACAACAACAGATCTCTTCACAGGGGTGGCATATCAACTGGCTTTCACCTCTCACAGCACCAAAGACTCTGCCGCATCACTGATGTCTTACCTCTTGGCGACTGTGAACTGAAATGGAATCCTTTCATAGACTTGACTCAAAGCAATTAATCAATACAGTCAGTGTATTTCTAGGATTAGCTTTTGGTCCTCACATCACTGCTCATGATATACAGTCACGGAAAAAGTCAGATGGCTGGAGGAAAGACTGCAGCTGGAGTCTATCACCAGTGAGGGATTTGTATGTTTCAAGGTTCATTGAGTATTCTGTTTGCACTAAGATGAATTTTGCATACTGGTGATGTTCCATATTATGAATATGGAAATTCCATATTGTGCATTCCAGAGAATTCAGGGGTTTAAAAGGATAGATTCATAATGGCACAATGTAGGTTAACATGCACCTCCCTTTTCCTTCCTCATAAAGACCTAATTCAAATTTGATGAGTTATTAACGATTAATTCAGGCTAATCACTGATGAGCATCATTATAATCCTGCCAGTATCTGTTGCCATGGCAGCAATGGAGGTTCTTTCTAGGTGGCGATTTCAAGGAGAGCTCTGCTGCACGAAAGAGCAGAGGCTAGAAAACTGGGATGTTTGCTGTGTGAGGGCCCACAAGTCTGTACAATGAAAAGCCACAAGATACACTGCCATATAAACAGCTGCCGTGTCAGTGTACCATGTAGAGCAGGGGTCTCAAACTACTACTGGCCAGGTGGTGTTCTCCTTCGGGGGAAGTTGAACATTCACAATAATTTTATTAAATATAAGCGCAATACTTTGGCATTCAAATATATTACAGCCAACTGAAAAATTGAATTGTAATGAGAAATCTTGGCCCAGAGTTTGAGACCCCTGATGTAGAGTCAGCATGACAAAAGGGGAGGAAAAATACCAACCTCGCACTGCTTTCGCCAAATGTCTATGTTCTTGCGCTGCGCTTTTGAGAAATGGTCCCATGCCTTTTGCCTGGTGGCAGCGGTGAACACAGCCGTAATCTGCTCAACTTTGGTGGGTAAGGAAGTCAGACAAGACAAGCCATTTATGTAGAGCTCAGCATCTGCGCCAGCTAGAGTCAGACGCATCAGGACCCTCGCAACACTTCTCTGAGAGGCCCCTGATAGTGTCTGTTGTACTTACATCTCATTAGCTGCTGTTTCAATTCCTTAGGACTGAGGAAGGCAACAGTCTACAATGATGGATTTGAAGTGTTTGATGTCAAACATTGATTGAGGATTTAGCTCAAAATGTGTAAGTGTGCATTTTCTTCACTTTTGCATTTGCAGATTGTTGGATTTGCATTACGATTGTAGGCAGAGGCGTCATGCCCCCCTCATATTTTTGAGCCAAATGGATTTGAATGCAGCTTCCAAAACACACAAAAACATTTTTTACATTTGACAATTAACCCTTTGAAGCGTACGATCACACCATAGTGTGATTAGAACGATCAGTGCATCACGTTATTAACTAAATTAAAATCTACATTCACGCTTTGGCTGGCGCTGAGCCAGAGACGGACACGCTCAGCACTCGTCATATATCACATCTCTTCAGTCTTTTTAACCATATGATGTTTATTTTGACATTTTAATACAGATAAGTACTAGCAAAAATAATTGATAATTTGTAGAACATACTGTCTATGAAAGCGCCAATAATTCTTTTAAATATAATTTGACGACGTATTTTATTGATATCCGATATTCTACATATTGGGAAGAAAACTATACGTTTACTCTAATCTTAAGCCCAGAATCACGCTGATTACTTTCTTCATTCCAGTCGGCTCATGTTATTATGAAAATATTCGTGCATTCGAATGCTCAGGTAAGATGGCGTATAATTATTACATTCTTCTGTCTGTACCGTCTCGCTTTCATCACTTTCACTTCTTGTGTACTGATTTGTTCGCTAAGTTGAACAGCCAATCACTGTTCTCTCTCTTAACGACAGCCCGACGCCGATTCAACAGGCTAATTCGGCTCAAAAAACCCAGACGACGTCCGACTAGAACCAACAGTGCGAAACACACCAAAAGAACTAAGCCAACCAATGCTAAAATACAGCCCAAGAGCGGACCATTGGCTTGGTATGTCCCGGCCTTTAGAATATTGTAGGTACAAGGTAAGTCAATAGTGCCCCAAAGTTGTTGTCTTTTGGTGAATTTATTAGTTTTGAAGCTAAAATATGTCCAACAACCATTGATTCTGCTGTCACCCCCTCGAGGCTAAGTGGTGCCCCCTCAAAAAAGTGCATGACGCCTCTGATTGTAGGATTGAGATTTGGACCATTTGTAAACTGTTGCCTGCTATTTATTAATTTGACCAAGTAAACAATTATACGATTATCTTCTTCACTTTAACTGGCATAACTCTAAAATACATTTCTCTTAGTATTTCATGCACATATATGGAGTTGAAAATGTCTAAATTCTGTCAAGTTGCCAATTGCAATTCTCCATCACACATATTCATTCAAGCAAATGACTTTTCTTGACTTCTTGAGTTGGGATATTGTCTTCTCACCTGTCCAGGCCGAAAAAAAGATGAGTGAATCTGATGTTGGCCTACCTTTAAGATAAGTTGAACATCTCCACATCTGCTATATGGTCAGAGTGCTTCCACTGAGACTGTACTTACCCAGGGCCCTTCTATGGGCTTTGGCTACAGTCACACTGACATAGGCAGCTAGGTCTCAATGCTGTTTGAGCATACATCATATCTCCTAGTGTACATTTGTATATTGTATATCTGCAGTGAAGGGTTGTGAACTGTGTAAAGGAAAGACTGTGGCTCTGTTCCACGACTAGTAAGCTGCCTTGCTTTCTATGGATACGTTCTGTAAGCTGTTGCCTTCTAAAGAGCATCCGAACCTCATACACTTTGATTTGACTTCTGCTAAGCTAACTTAAACATAAACATTAAAATAACTTGTATTACACTGCATTCTAGATTATTAGATTCTGACTGGTCAATTGCTGGATTCAGCAGTCAAATATTTCCTAATACAGTATTACTAGTTGTCCATGGCAATGCCTCACCAAAATCGCTGCATGTCTCTCACATCACATATGTCAGATTCACTCTTGTTTCATACAAATGAAACAAGTCTTAGTTATCTGCTGCAGTGAAATTACCTCAGAGGACCTCAGTATTGTTATACTGCAATATATTGTTATAGCCTACTGCAATAACAATACTGCAATATTGTTGCCATGTTCATCTTGTTGCTAGTTTGGTTGTTTTGTACATTGGACAAATGTTTTCATAGCAGAAGCTTTAACATAATATACAGGTAAAATTATAAAATAATATCTAGGCAGATCAATAGTTAATGTCCTAGTTATTTATTTGGTGTTTAGCAAAGTAATAAGCAGGGTAATGTACAAAAACCCTCAACTCAATGTTGTGTCCTGATCACCCTGTTGGCGTTTAATTCTGTGTTAATAACCAGCTGATTGGTACAGAGCATCTAAAGGGACATGACGATGGTTAATTGAAAAAAAAAATATATATTTTAATGCTTTTCATTTTCAGTTTTGCAGAAGAATATGCAGGTGGGAGGAAAATGCAAATGTTTTGCGAACAAACACAAAGTTCCTTGTGGGAATGCAATACTTTTGCAAGAGACTGCAAATGTTTTGCGAGCGAACAGTTTCTAGGGGAAATGCAATACTTTTGCAAGAGAATTCAAATATTTTGAGAGCGAACACATTTATTGGGGAAACACAATACTTTTGCAAGAGAATGCAAATGTTTTGAGAGGGAACACAACTTTTCGGGGGGGAACGCAATACTTTTGCAAGAGACCGCAAATATTTTGCGAGTGAATAGTTTCTTGGAGGAACGTTAGAGAATGCCAAGTTTTTCAGGGGAATGCAATAATGCAAATATTTTGCAAGAGAATAAAAATTTTCGTCTATTCTCATATTTTTTTTTTTTCATCTACATATCCCCTTAGGGTCTCTGTGGACTGGCACACACAAATACACAATTTTTAATAAGACAGGACTAATGAAAATACATTTTATCAATATTTCATTATAGAATGAACTAAGTATATTTATAATCTACATTTCTAATTGTTGTCAAGGTGTGGTCACTTCTGTGAAATTTCGCTGGCAAAAAAAGGTCCATTGTCATTAGTGTAGCGATGCATGAATCACAGCTCACACAGAGATCACTATCAAACCAAGCAGCCGACCAGGCAAATTTGTGTGACTAACTTGAACTACTCCCAATTGCGCAGATTACTATTGAATTTACTTTATTTCCCCAAAATTTTACAGAGCAACGGTAAATGTGATGCATTTTTTCACATCAAGGGATTTTATTATCCGTGAAGGATACATGTGGTGGCTTTATGGTGCCTACCTTTTGGAACGGCTCTGTGTAGGAAGCTCACCTATGATGCCTATGTAGGCAGCTCTCTAGGTTTTGGAACAGAGCCTGTGTCTTGCCTGTTAAAGTCAGGAACAGTATTGTGTATGTTGTTGTTCTGGACATATACAAATACACTCAAACAGTCATATCAATATGAGCGAGAAACGTCCAACAATCAGATCTGAGACTGAGCCCACTTAAGGACAGCTACATCATCTTGCTCGGTACAAAGGATGTGCCGTTGTCATGGCAACACTAGATAAAAATCTCAGAGTAACCAATTGGGATAAAAACAGTGAAGGCAGGAGGTATCTTACATTGTGTGAGGATGGCAAGCAGGGAATTCTTAAAGTGTTCTTTGGCCAGCTCCATCTCCTCCTCGTGCTGAGCTTTCTCGTTCATTAGGCGCCGCACGTGGCTGTTCGCCGACTGGATCATGGAGTAGAAATGATTGGCTGTGCGTCGGTTCACCTCGCCTCTGTCGACCCACGTGAACAGCACTGCCGATGCATCGCTGAACTTGTTGTCTTCTGGAGGAATGAATGAGGAAAACTGTCAGAGGGGAAAATTTGTCATTTTTACTTCAACTACTTACGACAGAGACTGCTGTTACACTTACTTTGTTGGCTTACAGCATACAGCAAAACTACATAAGGCTTACAAACCCTTCACACTTCAAAATCTCTCTTCCCAAGTTTTCACATTATACGAGACTCATAATAACCTTCAAACTTTGAATCTCTTTTCAAACTGCTCAAGTACTCGAACGACAGTACACAAGTCGTATAACCTTCAAAATTCAAGACTTTAAGCTACTACAGATTCAGACAAGACTGTTTTAGTTCATTTTAAGAGCAAATTTTACATTTAGATTTGGCACTTCTAATAATATTGAGAGGAAAAGAAAGGATTGGAACTCGTGTCCTCATGCTGCAGCTATACACCAAACGCTAAGCCACGGCTCTAACTTCAGAGCCTCCTTTAATGACTCTTTCCCTGCATTGTCTTTTCCTATAGGACAAGAAACATCATCTCATCAGTGTGTTCAGTCACGGCTCGTGAATCAGTAACTAACCCTGCATTTTTCCTGTCTAAACATGAAGTGTAATTCCAGCCTGAGCAGCTGAGACATGAGGCGTTCAGTGTGGCCTCTTCCAAGCTTCAGTAATCTGCTCCCAGTGGACCTGTGTGAAATACATTAATGAAATTGGAAGAATAATTGAATTTTGCCTCAAAGTCAGTGCAGTAGAGCTGGAAGTAAATTCGATCCCTCCCTTAATGAGATCCTGTACACGGCAACAACATCATTCCCTGCATCTGTGCGCTTTTCGCCAGACTGTTATTGCTTCATCTCACCACAGAATAACCGATTTCAAGGAGAATGACATCACGGGAGATGTATCAATTATACCAAACCTCTATGCCAGGTCCTTAAAATATGTCCTCAACTCGTTTAATTTGAAGTGCATATGTGATATCTGTTTTAGTCCTTTTTTTCAATTAAATAAATGTTATTCCCATGTGCGGTTGGTAAGAGACCCAAGGGGCTCTGGGCGTTTGAGATCAAGAGCAGGTATGTTATTAAGGTGGCACTCAAACTTCCCAGCTAATTAAAGGAAATTGAATTCTCCCAACCCTCGGGCAAAAATGCCATCTGACGAGAATAAAAATAATTTCCACAGTCAAATGAGCCTGCTCTGCTAATCTTATGCCTAATGAGAGCCTCCACAAGAAATGCAAATGTGAAATCTCCACACTCTCCTTCAAAATTCCCAGCATTCAGTCATCCGACCTCTCCGTAACTCAGACACTATGTAAGCTGCTACGTGACTGCCAATGCAGTCAGTTTCAGTTATGGTCAGGAAATTAGCTTTGTTTTAAACATTGCTCATATTAATTTTTCCATGAAAGCATAATGTGGCAATGAGCATTTACTTGCCAGAAAGCATTAACCAGAGGCTGTTTGAATGAATAGCATTAAAGTGTTTCCAAATGCAAGAGACAGAAAGCAGCATTGGATAGAATTAAATTCGATATATTAAGAGTTGAAGAACGGCCAGATTTAAGGATGAGCAAATATGTGTTTAAATTACATTTTTAACATTTGTGGAATAAAATGCAGAATCTTTTGTCTCGCTAAACCTAATTTCATAGCTAGCTATATTTTATGTATCCTAAATACACACATGTTTTTTTTATGTATACTGTTGTTGTTTGTTGTGGAACGCTATAATTGAGGGACAGTCATCATTTGTGTAAAACTGTAAATCAATTTCACACAATAAACTCACTCATTGATTATTGAAATGATACAATTATAGTTTTTTTCCCCATAAAATGTAATAATTGCTATTTTTATGATGGATTTTTATAACTTGAGATTGAAATTGAGTCTGAGACAAGGGTAAAACAATCAAATCTATACATAAAAAGCAAAAATTTATGATAAAGGAAAATTCTAATGTTTTCAATGTTTTATTGTGACCTTCATACAATATATAAAAAAAACATCTGTAAAAATCTAAAAATGTAATAAAAATTAATCTTTGGGACACAAATGTGCCCAATAACGTTCCCACTATACTGAGGTCCATTTGCATGCTGTTGATACTTGAAAAGCAATATTTGTGTAGAACTAATTAGCAGAATGGCTTGAGTTTAAACAAAGGTTGTGTTGGAGAGGCAATTAGATAGCCAGACACCAGAATATCGAAACACCGTCTGAGATGTTTTGTCTGTTGCCTCCTGGGCTCAATAAACATGAGAACATACAGAGAGAGAGCTCTGGATGTGCCACGCAGAGAGCATGGGAAGTGCTTGACATGGGAAGTGCTGTGATTGCTGATGAGGTGGAGGCTGCAGTCAAGTCCCCATCATCGAAATGAAAGCAGTCTCTCCAGAGAGACAAGAGCTCAGAGAGGCATGGAAACCACCGCAGCCAGCATAACTCAACCATCACTACCTTTCTGGAGCTGCTAGCTGTAATCAAATCACAGCATGGGAAAACAGCTGTCAGCCAGGAAACCGGCTCTGGAATTAAAACGTGAAAGGTGACGTTATGAATATGTGTGAACGTCAAAGTGTGTGATGGATTGGCGTAACTCTGAGGTGGAAACACTATAGTATGTGGCACCTTGAAAATGTAACGACCATGTGGCACCTTTGAACCTCTCTAGATTCAGAAATAAGTGTGGTTAAAGGGTTAGTTCACCCAAAAATGAAAATTCTGTCAGTAATTACTCACCCTCATGGTGTTCCAACCCCGTAAGACCTTCGTTCATCTTCGGAACACAAATTAAGATATTTTTGATTAAATCTGAGAGCTGGATCACTCCTCCATAGGCTTCTAAGACATTATAACTTGCTGGCCCAGAAAATGTATTAAAGACATCGTTAATATAGTCCAAGTGACTACAGTGGCTCAATCTTAAGTTTATAAAGCGACGAGAATACTTTTTATGCGAAAAAAAAAAAAAAAGACTTTATTCCACTATTCATTTCCTTCTCTCTGGGCCTCGAGTTTTTTCACGTAGTGTTTTAGCGCAGCGCTTCTGTGTTGCACATCACACGCATCACACACGTGACCAGCGTCGGCCAATAGTGAGCCTATGCGTGACGTGCAACACAGACAGTTATACTACGTGAAAAAACTCGAGGCCCAGAGAGAAGGAAATGAAAAGTGGAATAAAGTCGTTATTTTTGTTGTTTTTTTGCTCACAAAAAGTATTCTCGTCGCTTTATAAACTTAAGATTGAGCCACTGTAGTCACTTGGACTATATTAACGATGTCTTTAATACATTTTCTGGGCCAGCAAGTTTCAGTCCCTTAGAAGCCTATGGAGGAGTGATCCAGCACTCAGATTTCATCAAAAATATCTTAATTTGTGTTCCGAAGATGAACGAAGGTCTTACGTGGTTGGAACAACATGAGGGTGAGTAATTACTGACAGAATTTTCATTTTTGGGTGAACTTACCCTTTAAATATGTTAAACATTACACTAACTATTCCTGTCTGTCTGAAATCGAGAGGAGATCTGCAAAACATTTACAGCCAACGTTGTTGACGCAACTGCAAATTATGTCCATGCAAATTCGTAGGACAGAAAAAATCACAAATTAAATCTCTTTAATATCTCAATGGGTTCTTCTAGACAACAATGAGATAAAAAGGACAGCAAATGGATACTTCTGCTTAAGTCTCCAGCTTCTCAGAGTTTCCTGAGATAATGTCCCAATAAATTTCACTCATGTCTCCTCTAGAGTTTCACAAGATAAATGAAATGAGTTTTTTAAACACCAATAGCAAATGAAAACTATTTAGTCAACATTGGAAACCATCACTGTTCATGTTACCATCTATTGTTATAGCATTAGAGAAACAAAACAACATTTATATGTATAAATTAAAAACAAAGACACACCAGAGAGGTAGAGGGCAAAGCAATCAGTCCCCAAATATTCTTGCATAACCAGAACTCCAGACTCAGCAGATGGTCTGGACTCCATAGCAGTTTCCATTGGCCAAGGACCGCCCAAGAAGCTGTCTGACTGACATGAAAAGCAACCAATCACAGTCGGTTCACAGAAAATGTAACGTCGATGTCCCTACAATAACAGACCGATGTGTAAAACTCTTGGACGCATTTTAAAGAGTCTATGCCATGAACATCACACACTTTAATATTCAACAATATTATTGATCTGACTGCACTGACACTAATGGATGAGAACTGACCTGAGCTGATTGATGACATCACTGTTTTTTTGTTAATTGATGGTCTTTACAAACATAACTGAATCAACACTGGACTTCAGCTGAACAATTACACTGTTTTCTTTTAGAGCTGCTGTACAGCTGAAATGAACCACATCATTGAATAATTTTCCTGTTTATCACTGTTAAAGCTGCTTTGAAAAAATCTGAATTGCATAAAGCGCTGTATTAATAAAGGTGACGACTTCAAATCCTTAAAAAAAAGTGTTTAGTTGATCATGGTAAATGCTCATTGTCACAGTTGTAAACACAACAGCTTCCTTTTTCAAGAACGGCTTTATGTGTGGATGGACCGTTAAAGAACGCAACACACACGTCTCCCAGAAATCCTGTAGAATTCAACCAATCAGTTGACGACTTCAAAACTCCTGTAGTGTTTTCCATTTTGTGTGCCTTATGCAGAAATGTAGGGGCCATAGGGTAGAGAAATTAAATAAAACTAAACTAAACAAGTCATAGAAGAGAAACAATTATGTCACAAAATTAAATCTCATATCTCATTTGGTTCTCAGAATAAACAGAAACAATAAACATGGTTAAGTATTTTAATCCTCACACTAACTGTCTGTTGTTGATGCAACTGGCCACTTATGTCCATGCAAAGCCGTGGAAGTGGAAAAAATATATCTTTAAAATCTCATTTGGTTCTTTTACGCAACATATTATGTGTGCAACAATGAGCAAATGGGGTACTTCTGCTTCTCAGAGTTTTCTCCTGAGAAAATGTCCCAATAAATCTCACATGTCTCCTCTAGAGTTTCACAAGAAACATTAAATGATCTGAACTGCTCTCCACAGCTCAATACTTTTACAGCATGTCAACAATTTCAGGAAACATCTGAGACAAAGTTGATACTAAAATGAGACTCCAGTGAAACTGCACCAGGTCTCCAGTGTTACGATAAAGCACAATATGATAAACTCTTGCACAGTATCATATTTCTTGATTAGAATCAATCAAAAATCAAGTCAATTTTAAGCACATTTAAGCACCCTAAATGCAAATGAAAACTATTTAGTCAACCTTGGAAACCCTTTGGCTTTACAGGAGCCTGGTACTGAGTGTTCACTTCATTGGCAATCATTGGTCTCATTGAAGCTGATGAATGGAACTAGCTGATCATATAAACACACCAGTCGCACAGAATAAACAACAGCTGGGGCCGTTTGGCTGGCAGCCGCAGACGGGAATGAGGACTGTATGCGTAAGAACCTCAAAACTATGCAGCCACTCATTAATGTCTGTCACATCATCAGAGAGCAGTTGTGGACAGCTGCGAAATCTCTGAAGGAAAGCAGACCTGGCGGCGTAGGTCATCTTACCACATTTTGCATTTATTAGAAGCATAAAAGTCCTGCCTTGAAGCTTTTCCAAAGAACCCGAATTTCTCTCGGCACTACATTAATGATGACAAATCTGCGCTTTAAAGGCTAGATGAGATCATGGCACCACAGTCTGTGGGAAAGCTTACCTTTCAGTTTCTCAGCCAAAAGAGCTGCCTCGTGCTCAGAGTAGTGCATTATGGGAGGAGGTGATGGAGGTCTCAGCCGTTCCTCGTGGATTTTCCGTCGGTGCCGCTCCTCTCGTGCCAGCAATCTTTGTTTGCACTCCCACTCATACAAGTCATCTCTCGCCTGAGCAAAATCTACATGTATGCGGCCCGAATCCTTTTTATCAGTGCTGGAGCCAATGCGCATCCGATAGCCTAGGACGACAAACATTGTTCAGCAAACACAGCTATCGTACAAACTACTTGCAGATATCAAATATCAGTAAACTATGCAAAATAGGATTTGCTCATTTTTAAGATGTTCCTTCTTGCAACATAATGGTCCCTGTTGAACAAAACAATACAGCTGGGTCATTAGACTATGTTACTTGCAGCATATGCATCAGATTTGATATTTAGGGTTTACATGACAATGTTCTTGAGCTTGAAAAAACAGAGTTTGCTCAAACTAATCTCAAACTGACACCATAGCAACTGAAACCCGCTTCACGCAACAAGCCTCAGAGAAGTAGAGATGAAAACATAACAAACATTTACATCTATAAATGAAACAAAACAAAGACTCACCAGAGAGGTAGAGGGCCTTGTCTACCATGAACTCCTCAATGTAACGAATGTGGCAGAAGTTTTTCTTGCTCTTGCGAATGGCGACAATCTCTCCACACTGATCAAACACTTCTTTGACGATCTCCTCAGTTGCATTTTCTGGAAGCCCACCAACAAACACAGTCTTGCATCCTGGAGGCCTCTCTCTCGTAGAAGGAGGAGGAAGATCTGCAGAATCCACAAAAGTGTCTCACCGCACTCGGATTGCATGACTAAACCAGTTTGATCAAGTGATCTAATTGTTTTCACATTAACTAGCTATTGTTAATAGAAAATGGAGTCTAGTTTACATATAACAGGGTTCAGAAGTCTGAAGCCATATTGAAAATGTGGGATTCGAAACAGAATTTAAACCTGGAAATAAACAGATTTTAGGGCTTGAATAAATTAAAACATTTCAATTTATAATTAATTTATTAATATATATTTAGTGAAATTGCATCTGCAAATCACCAAACATGGAGATGGTCAATTATGGTGTGGTATAAAAAGATATTATCACCATTTATTCAAGGGACAGTTAGTTCACCCAAAATTCTGAAAGCTCATTGTGAATAAAAGCCTAAATTCAATCTGTTCACCATATAAAGCAATCGTGTCTCTTTAGAAATGTTGGACTAAATCACTCAATTCATATTGATTTGTTTTACGATCTCTTTATGAACTTTTTGTAGCGTCAAAGGGGTAGCTGCGTAGCTGTCAATAGAGGGACAGAAATCTCTCAGATTTCATCAAAAAGATCATAAGACTAAGACTAAGCTCTACAGATTTAACATTTGGTCTTTCTCTGATTTTCCACATTGGATGAATTAATAAACACTATCCTGTGGTTGCTGTGATTTCAATAACCGTAAAACGTTTGGCATAAAGTTACAGGTCTTTCAGTGGAACATTTTACCCCACAGTTACAGGTCATTCAACATGGCACAGACTGTAGGCTACTTTATATATTTACCATGACATCAGTAGAAGTAAATAAGGGTTGGCTACATTCATTTGTGTGCCTGTTTTATGGTGAAACCTCTAATAATTGTGCTGTGGTAGGCTGCTGTAAAACACAGTGGCTCTTACTGGGGTTCTGCGGGAACAGTGTGCAGCTCTTGCAGTGGATGATTTCCTTAATAACAGGAAGTTCCGCCACAGGATGGGGCGGGACCAGAGTGATGCCAGCCATCATGGGGTTGATTGGGGTGAGGATGCCAAGGTTGGGGTCAAAACCCTGTATACATATTGAGTCTAGAGAGGGAAACAAAAAGAGTTATTAATGCAGTCAGTGATTTGGACCTGAGCACTATCACACACAAAAAAAAAAGCCTAAGAAATAAAAACAAAGCTGTTGAAAGGTTTCACAGAGATGAGAAGAGACCAGGTCACTGCTCTCACTCCACATTCGACCAAAACCCAGAAAATCTACTAAAGATTAGTTTCTTCTTCAATGAGCTTTCATCACACTAAGCTGCACAGGATCTGAGACCGGAACACATTGGATTTATGCAGTAAACTGCGTGCACTGTAAACCACGATGGAAGTCCTGCTGTAACCATTGTTGCAAGTACAATGTAAAACAGTATTGAAATGGTAGAATTACGATAAATGGCTGGAACCACAGCAGCCAGTATTTTACTGTGAAATTACAGTAAAGCTGTAAAATGAACAACCGTATTGGTACTGTTGAATTACGGTAAATAGCTGGAACCACAGCTGTCAGTATTTTACTGTAAAATTACAGCGCACCTGAAAAATGGAAAAAACGGTGTTGAAACCGTAAAATTAAGGTAAATGGCTGGAACCACAGCTGTAAATGAGCTATTTTACTGTAAATTTACGGGTACATTTTTTACAGTGTGCATGCACACTTTATAATGTATATACGTTTTACGATGCGCTATATGATAAAAAGAAACATTTACAGTGTCAACATTTACTGCTCTAAATGCAACTATGAATGATAACCAATCAAGAATGTTTTTTTAAATGGATTATATTCCATTATTCCTATTTTACATTTCACTACTGATTATGAATAATACAATAATTTAATTACACAAATGTATTTGTTTGCATTTGTTTTAAAAAAGGAGAGAAAAGTGAAGTGCATTTGAATAAATCTAAAGTACAAAAACATGCTTGAGTAAAAGTTCAAAAGTTTCCACATTTAAAATGGAAAATGGTACATATTCCAAGCTAACTAGACTGATGAAACCAAGGAGCAGAAAAGGTTTTCCCATTGATGAGCTGATTTTGTAAAGCTGCCAGAAGCTAATTTGAAACCTCTGAAACTGTTAAAGCTGAAATTCAACAGAAGCAGTTGAGTCATCACTCACTCTGGTCAAGTTCATCAGTCATCAATAATGGTTCAAATAAAACGCATTCATGATTTGATTGGCTTGTTAGTTCGGTATGGATGAAATATAATAATTCTTGATATATATTTCATATAAGTTGTAATATAAGACAGGATGATAATAAAGTGTTCAAGTATATGCCACTAATGTCTTCTTACTGTCATTAAAGGGATAGTTCACCCAAAAATGAAAATTCTGTCATCATTTACTCTTACTCTTTGGAATATTAGTTATTCCAAACCTGTATACATTTCTTTCTTCTGCTGAACACAAAAGAAAACATTTTGAAGAATATGCATAACCAAACAGTTGATGGGCTCCATTGACTTCCATTGTAAAAATACTATGGTGGTCAATGGGTCCATCAACTCTTCAAAATATGTTCTTTTGTTGTTCAGCAGAAGAAAGAAATTCATACAGGTTTGGAACAACTTGAGGGTGACACAATGAGATAATTATCATTTCTGGGTGAACTATCCCTTTAATGTTGTGTTTATAAGATAAGAATTAAAATAGTCTTAACACTCAAAAGTGAGAGTGCTGAGAGCTTGAGTTAAAACAAAAACAATCTTGAGGTTGCCAGGTGCTTTCTCACTGTATGCATCTAGATATATATTTTTTATAACCAAAAAAAAAGTTAACATTCCTTTTAATCAGTCGTTATGTAATTTTTGCTTCTTAACTAATACGGTCATACAGTATTCAGTCATTATAATTACTGTGCTGAGTCAACCACTTAAACAAGCACTAAGTAATTTGTTCTCATTAAAACAGGTTGACATACAGATAAATGAATAGTATTCATGAATAATGAATAACATGAATAATGAAATGAATAACATATTGTTTACAATATGTTTAAAATCTTCACTCGCATGAGATGAAGACTTATTAGTGGCTTTTTTTTCTTTCTTTTGATCACATGGCCAGCCCAATATTACTCGTTTTGTCTTGATAAACAGGCTACTGCTGGGCACTTTTGTTTTTGAACTAAATTAACGACAACTGACTTTTAAAATAGTATATCAATAGCTGAAACCTTTTGCATCTAAGCTGCTAGACGACAGCCATATCAGCCAATTCAGCATAAACAAAAAAATGCTTTAAAGGGGTGGTATAATGCCCCTTTTTACAATATGTAAAATACGTCTCTGTTGTCCCCAGAGTGTGTATGTGAAGTTTTAGCTCAAAATACCCCACAGATATTTTTTTACAGCATGTTAAAATGGTCCCTTTTTGAGGGTTAGTAAAAACGCATCGTTTCGGCATGTGTCCCCTTAAATACAAATGCGCTGCTGCTCCCGGCACAGTGGGCGGAGCTTCAAGAGCTCTTGTGTGTATTACCTCACGCAGACAAGCACTAAAATTTCAGAAACTGTTCTGCCTTTTATGTTTAAACTGGAGTTGGACAATGATGGAGAGACTCAAGAAGAAGTGACGACATGTAGAGCAACAGGATGTTTCTGGATGGCTAGTTGATGAATTTATGTTGCTGATGTGGAGTTAACTATCTTCAAGTCTTTGATTAGCATATTCTGTCATGATAATCTCTAAAATCTAAAATCCTAAAATTATGTAAATTTTAGGTTCAGTGATGTCACTAACCTGGGAGGAATGTCATGTAGTCCCTACCAGCCGTTTGTTGTAGTCCTTAAAAAAATGATTTCTTTAAAAGCAAATATCTTCCTTTGCTTTGAACTTTGATCGTTGTAACTTCGTAAACTTTGTCGTTGTAAATCAACCACCCCTTTTAAGGTACAATATGTATTTTTTCGCCACTAGGGGTCGATAACCTCTTCAAAACAATAACAAAGGTGTAGATTGCCACACGCGAGTCCCGGGGTATATAAAAGAATGAGGACATTTCATTCTACCAAACTACCTGCAAGTGCTGAATTACTATTCATACAGGTCAGTTTATTAGACGAATGAAACTTGTGAGGTAACGCATCGCTGTTTCACTAGGTCTACACTATCACACTAAACTGCATTTGAGTGTGTTATAAGTTATAATGTTATTCTATGTGTTAGTTTGTTGGCTGTATGAGACTAGCAGTAAGCAGTGTTGTGCCTGAACGCGTTCATTGAACGATAGTTCATGAACTCGTTCATATTTTGGGTGAACGTGAACTGAACGTACTGTATTACTGCCTGATGAACGTTATTGTGAACGCGTTCATTCTGGCGTCTGTGAACGCCACGCTCTCTTACTTATAAAACACACCGTAAACAGGCCTTAATATGTAGCGGAAGAAACACCCAATCTGGCAACACCAGCCACCAGTGTCTACTGACTCTCTTGTTCGATCTCGTTCATCAAAATGAACAAATCTTTTTTCGAGTCATTTCGTTCATTTAAGGGGCTTTAAATGTTATACTAACTGGCAAATTCCCAGAACACATCCACCTACGCAATCTTGATCATATTCTGAATTAAGAAATCATTATAATGCAGTCAAAAATAATTTACAGGGAACATAAATAATTACTTTACCTTCCGAGTCTTTCGTTCATTTGTCACGTGACAGACGCAATGAATGGATCGTTCATGAACGACTCATCACTTACGTTACAAATCAAAACAAAAAGGAGCAAGGAGGCGTCGTATGATCATTTAAACGAGTTTTATGACAAGGTCGGTGAGGATGGGAAAAATCTGACGCATAGCTTCAGTGTTAAAACTGATAAAATAATTGTCTGTGGTTCTATGGGTTGTGGCAATCATTTTGAAAAATATCTCGCAGCAACATGGAAAAAAAAAGAACTATGAACTAGTTCATTTTTGGAACTGTGAACTTAGTTCAACATTTTGAGTATGAACTATGAACTGAACTAGTTCATTTTAAAATTTGTGAACTGAACTTTGAACTAGTTCATGTAGAAAGTGAACTTTCCCAACACTGGCAGGAAGCTAGATCAACATTAGAATATCGTACTGATCCTATTCAAACATTTCATCATGTTGAGCTATATAACATTGATTTGTTTTATGTACATTTGCTCACCTGTCTAATAAAGCACATGCAAGAGCGTTCTCTGTCAAGTCGAAGTTTGTCGCAAAGCTCTCGGCATCTCAAAAACACCATGCCCAAAATTTATCCTCATTTTATTTCTCCTTTTGTCCCAAAGTCTGCTTGTCATAGTCCATAATGTTTGAACGAAACAACAACAGTGTGCCGTTACGCAGTTGTCCACGTATGTTGCCATGGTTACTATGACCAAGTGAAACAGCGCTACGGCCTCACAAGTTTAATTTGTTAAATAAACTGACCAGTTTGAGTATCAATTCAGCATTTGCAGGTAGTTCGGTAGAATGAAATGTCCTCATTCCTTTATATCCGGGGGACTCGCGTGTGGCGCTGATTAGCAATCTCTCTCATTAGCAATCTCATTAGCCCTGCTTCAGTCATGTTAAAAAACATCAATGTATTCACTCATCCATAAACATATTTCCCCATAAATATTATTAGATCCATCGGCATGACGACAAGTTCCATGATTCCGCTCAATCTCTGCGTCATCAATCTATGCCTTTGCTATTGTATTGAAGAGGTTAGCGACCCCTAGCGGCGAAAAAATACATATTGCACCTTTAATGCTCTGTCGCGTTTCAAAGTAATGTAACACCTACATTAAACCCTACCCTAAATTTACTGATAGAGTTAACTAAAGCAAACGGGATATGAAAACACATTTACTGAATCAACCATGGCATTTCAGCTTGCTTCTTAGTCTTAGTCACATTGCAAGTGCTGTACCAGGTGAGCTACCAAGCAAGTTTACTATATTAGAAAATACATACATATGGAGTAGAATATGTGATGCAAATGTCAAAATGTATTAGTTTACAAATGGTAAGTGTTGAGCTCATAATATAGTGTTGTTGCAAGGAAACACGAACAAGTCTTTAATAATCTGCCCCTGTAATCATAATTTGTGTGAAAAGGAATGAAAGTTGTTGGTGTTTTACTGCTACCAGTGTTCATTTAAGCTGAAAACTGCAGTGAATTGTATGTATGTTTTGTTTTGCAGAAATATAGGTAGAGGCACATTTTTTAAACAAGCCTTGGTTAAAAAAAAAAAAAAAAAACCTGAAAAAAACTAGTTTGTAGCTTCACTTTTTTACGTAACAGTATTTTTTAGAGTGTTGTAATATTTCAACCTTAATCAGGACACTCCTGCTTACTTTGTCCTGTAGTGACACAATACAATGGAGAACAGTAAATCTCACACAAGAGATGCTTGAACTGGAAGAAAATCTTAAATCCCTTGCTGGGGAAAGAGATGATGAAAATTACGATCCATAAATCTCATAGCGGCTGCAATCATGTGAAACGCATCAGGAGATCCATGCAAAACTCAAATCAAAATGTAAACAGGTAAATTACACACACGCCTTCACATTTATCGTTTCTTAATGTTGTTTTTCTTCAGTCAGAATGATTCAAGAGCTACTCAATCCTTTGGCTCACAGCTCTTGTTTCTTTTCCAAAAACCTGCTTCAGGTTTTATTTGTAGTTATTATCTGTTTTCCATAGAAATTGGATTCACTACGAAATCAGCAGCTTCCAAAACAGGACCTTTAGTTCCTACAGGACGCAGCTGCTCATCATTTCAGAGGTGAGACGGCATTAATCAGAGCCCATCACAAACAACATTACTAAATGCAAAGCGGCAAAACCCTGCAGCCCCAGGCCCTGCAGTCCAAAAACATAATCCGTAAGGAAATTTGTCTCAGCTGTTTTTTACAGTCTCGCTTTTTTCGGGCTTGAAAGATTTCCAGTCATTGCTCACCACAGCTAATATGCATAATTATCCAGAGCAGCCAAAATGACACAACAAGAGTCACACAACAAAGCTGCATTTAACATTTACTGCTTAGGTTCTATTAAAGCTGAAGCTATTTGTTGTGTACGACAATTATTTTTGATAAAAAATGAGATTATGATAAAAAAAGCTGCAGTGCTTGTTTGTAGGGCTGCACAATTGTTGTCATTACACCAGTATGACCATAAAATAATAATAATAATACTGTAAAATAAAATTATTGTTATTTATTATAACTATATAAGAAAAAATCATATAATAATTTTATTTTACAGTACAACTGTAAAATTACAAAACTAATATTTATGTGTTCATTTCTTCATTTTCAAATGTTAAAGGGGTTGTGAACTGCACTTTTAAAAAAAAAAGTTTTTAATGTTTAAAAAGTTTATAAATGTTTTATACAGTTTTATAATTGTCACGTGTTAGTGTTTGTTTGGACTCTCAGTTTGTATTTTGATTGGTTCCTGTTCTCCTTTGTTCTTTTCCCGCCACTCATTTGTTTCTATGGTTACTGTCATTATCAGTTCAGTTGTATCACCTGTTTAGTCATCATCATCTGTCTCACCTGTGTTCTGTTAATCAGTGTAATCTGTGTTTGTATTTAAGTTCTGTCTGTTCTGTCAGTCCTTGTCCGATCTCTGTCTTATTAAGTGTGTGTGAACCTTCTGCCTGTCTGTACCTGTATGAATTATGTTGTTAGTAAAAGTTTGCATTGGAACTTTTGATTCTCCTTCGTCTTCTTCTGCCTGCACCACACCGTGACAATAATGTTCTTGAGGTTAGCAAGATTTTTACATCAAAAACATCACAAGTTTGAAGTAATTTTGACCCTCTCTTTGAAACACTCAAGAGTTGTTGTTTTTTAAGGCGTGCCGCATTCAAGACTTGGTAACTGCTATGATTAGGTAACAGTTTTGCATATTGAAATAAATTTCAAGTCCCCACCATTACACATGTGTAACTGTTTTAAAAAATTTCTGATGCTTAAAAACAGCAAACGGTAAAATTCAGCCATACATGTCTGAGCCATAGTCTGATCCCAAATCAGAAGAAAGCAAATCTACACCTCAAATCCCAAGGATACTCCAGTCTGTGACGGCATGGTAATTAATCATCTTCTCATTTATCATCATTTTATTACATCATATTAGTGTAGAAACAGATGCTACAGAAAGGGGTTTATCTTATAACAAATTGAAACATTTGCCAACTGTGAAACATTTATGCGTATTAGGCTACATAAACTTTATTTCTTACAATCAAGATTTATAAAGTACTTGGAGTTACCAAAGTTATAGCTTACAGAATAACTTGCAGTGTTTCATGTAAAGAAATTTGTGAATAAATGACAATCGTTTGCCACACTGCTGTTCTTATATTCATTGCTCATCATTAAGTAAAGTGACAGTAAAGTGAGTACATATCAAACGATCTGTAACAGACAAAACAATGTTGATACATGGTTAAAACTAGACTAGTCGGCACTGCTTCATCTTTTATTTTTAGTCTCTGAAAAGCCAGCGTCAAACTGTGTTTGCTTTCACTTCAACAGTAAAATGAAGTGAACAAACGAACAGTGTCTTACTGACATGATCTGGAACTTAGTTCAAAATAAATTTGATCCACGCTTTCTTAATGTTAGGCTCACAAAGGCAATGCAAAGGCTGTGTTTTTCAGCAACTTGCCACTTGCTCGAGTAATCCTGTGTACTTGTATCTCTCTCATTTTTACTATTACATGACATGCGTGAATCGGTGGGACGGAAGTCATACTGATATAAACTCCGAAATGAGTTGTTTTTGGGAGCTTGGTAACAATAAAAGCTGTTTTTGGACTAACAAGGAACTGAAACTTTGAGTTCTGAAACTTACAGGCTATTTTTATAGTACAATGACCTCTTATATGTCTAAAGGTCAAGGAAAATTTGAATTCCTCAATTCATGATCCCTTTAAACCATTGCGTATAAAAGAACACCGTGCCACACTTCACTCTAAAACAGACAGTGCATATATTTACATAAAATGGCAGGTTTTGTCAGTGTCAGGCTTGTAGTACTAATATAAAGTGCATGACAAAGCAGAAGAAAACAAAGCAGTCTTGATTAAATACAAACAGAAAACTCACTGGAAAACTACTACTCTTATTAAAGTGGCGCTATGCAGTTTTGGCAATTTCTTCGCTTTTTGCTCGCAGGTTTCTCTATAGAGCTCCCCCCACAGCTTCGGAATAGATATTTGACAACACTGTTGACGACTCTCCCCCCTCCCATCTTCTCCCTCTGGTCATGTGCATTTGTTTTCAAAGAAGCCGGCGAACGCTCGGAGCCATGTCCACTGAGGTATGTATGATACACAGAAGGCTAGCATATACTGTAAACGTGTATGTGTGCAGTGCCGTAAAGCGATTCATTACATCGCGAAACCTGATATCACACGATACTTCCTGACGCTGAGGCTGGTGGCCCGTCGGCCCAAAGTTGCAAGGGTGGTTTTTCCGCTCACAGGCGCTAGGGCTCTTTACACGACACGTTTTCAACTAAAAACGTAAAACTTGATATGCGTTTTGGCCGTTCATTTACACGACAATGGCGTTTTGGGTGCCTGCAAATGCAAACTTTTGAAAACGGGTTTCAAAGTGCAAGTTTTTTGACAACGGTCTTCGTGCAAACAACAAAAACGCGAATCTCTGAAGACGATGACGTCATGCACATGCGTATTACGTGTTCAACCTATAGAGTTTCATCGCCATCTAACAGCCTGGTAGAAGAATACCGCATTTTAAGTCGTTTTCGCAGATCCATGTGAATGGGGATTGTTTTTAAAATGGTGTCGTCTGTACGCGGAAAACTCAAAGGAAAAACGTCTCCGTTTTAAGCATATCGCTGTCGTGTAAACATACCCTTAGAAAACGAAACCAAAACAGATTACACATGACAATAACCCATAGTGATTCCAGTTTTATCTTATTTAACCATGCAGCCCAAGTGCACATGTTCTTATGGTTAGTGATAAACACTCCCTCAATGTCCCCACCTTAATGCTTTCAGAAATTGTAGTGAATTTTAAATGAAAAATGGCAGATAATAATTGATAATAACATAAGATAAGATAAGATAATAATCACTACTTTTCTGAGCAAATGACAGACAATTTAGAATATAAGCATAAACATTGTCATTGTCGTTTTTTCTGAGATTTGAACACAAGCTCTGCCCTTGTTGGCTGTTTTCACACACATCTTTCTAGGTCCTGGTGCTTCCATAAACAGCACTCAGGAAGATGTTTCTTTGTCAATACAGTGCTGTAGTTATTTAGGTCATCGCGACTACACGCAACTGTTTCTGGTGGAGCCTGATTTGGGTTTTATTCTTCCTTTCTTTCTTTCTTTCTTTCTTCTTCTAAGCCACTTAAAGCAGCCTTGGTGAATCTTGTGTAAATCTATGCATTCATACATTCAGAGCTTACACCAATTCTGAACCCAAATCTCCCAGCATGCTCAGCGTAAAACACTCACAATAGAACTTCAGCAAAAGCAACTCCTAACTGCGGGAAAATCGCCTATATTTAGAGGAGCACTCATTGTTGTGCTTCACCAATCCAGCGGGATAAAACCATCTGAAAAAAAAATTCTGACAAAGCATGTCTTCTAATGAGCTGGTGCAAATAAACATTTATAATCAATAGAAAATGTGCTGAAATGCTGAGATTGAAACTGCCTGCGAAAATTGTGCAAGTGGGCATCTGTTCTGAGAGCAGCAAATTTATGAGCAGATATGGGACAAAATGCAAGCTGTGTGTGTGTGCGTGTGTGTGCGTGTGCGTGTGTGCCATGGGCAATATGTGTGATGTTGAAGTGTGCCTGGAAACATGCTGAAGGAAATTAAAACAAAGACTCAGAGTTTATTTCAGCAATAATCTGTTATATTCAACAGAAACCAGGCAAATCTTTTCCAATCATTCCTTTTTGAATTTCTGTCAGCGACATAATAGTCCTTCTGGAGCCAGAGACTTTCCAGCCTGTTTGTTCTCAAAGACAAAATCCTCTTTCAGGTAGAGGCATATCGCTGCAAGTCTGCATGTACTACATGTGTGTATGAAAGAAACACAGAAAGAAAGAGGATACCGTATATAAATTCCTCATGTGAATTGCTGGAAGTGTTTCTTTCAGCTGTGGCGTATTACCAAAGGCTTTAGCTCGGAAGCTGAGGATAATAATTTTAATATTCATTCTTAGATGATTTCTGAAATCACCCAAGAAAAGAAAAAAAACCTATATGCAATTCAAATGACTTGTGCCTTCCCAAATTCTCATAAATAATCATGATCTGAAATACCGGCTCATGCATTTTAATCTTGAGCCTAATTTGCCTCAATCCACGGCTTCCCTTAGCATGATATTAATTATAATAGGATCAAAACAAGGAGAGAATTTATTTGTCTCAAAAGAATAGTTAACAAAAAAGTAGCAACACTAACTTGTTCAGTTTTGTGTTCAATGTTCAGTTTTCAACATTGATAATAATAAGAAATGCCATTTTAGAATCATCATCATATCAGAATAATTTCCCAAGTATCATGTGACACTGAAGACTGGAGTAATGACGCTGAAATAAATGAATAAATTATATTGTAAAATATATTAAACTAGAAAACAGTTATTTTAAATTGAATTATTTCACAATATTACTGTTTTTACTGAAATTTTGCTCATATAAATGCAGCCCTTGTGAGCATTAGAGACTTTCAAAAACATTAAATAATCTTACACACCCCAAACTTTTGAATGCTAGTGTAAATTTTGCAGACAAAATTACTTTTTTTGTTGTTGCTGTATATTTAATTTCACATTTGTATTGTGAGTAAATGAGGAGGGGAATAATCACAAACATGTTGAACAGTCCCGTTTATTCTAGAGAATCGGTTTATTCAGACAGTTTATGAGACCGTAAATGAACTTATTTAAAAAACAAGGCACATATTTGACTACCTGCTATTCATTACTATTTGTATACTATATTATATAGTACTATATAATACTTTAGTATTAATATATGCTGTCACCCTAACAGAGAACAAATTATACATCATCACTGGATAATAATATATTTAGATATGAAAATATCGATAACTCATATAGTTTAATTGTAGCTGGCCACTTTATTAGCAGCTTTTGCTGATGCTAACTACTCTTTAAAAAAGTAGCTTGACTTTATTTTAACTCCCACTCATGAGTGCTGTCAAAGCAAGAGAGGTGAACTGCCAGCGTATGGAGAAAACAAACCGTCAATTTTGTGATAAAATCGTAAACGTTTCTATTATAAGAGACGTGTGTGTGTGTGTTTGCGTGTGTGCGTGCGTGTGTGCGTGGTCCCGGTATTCCCTACATTATGGGGACCAAATGACCCCACAAATATAATAATACCAGTAAATTTGGACCTTGTGGGGAATTTTTTATTTTTTTGGTCCCCATGAGAAAACAAGCTTATAAATCAAACAGATTGATCTTTTTTGAAAATCTAAAATAGCAGAAGGTTTTCTGTGAGGGGTGGGTTTAGGGGTAGGGTTAGTCTAGGGGAATAGAATATACAGTTTGTACAGTTTAAAAACCATTACGCCTATCCCCATAAAACATGGAAACCCAGTGTGTGTGTGTGTGTGTTCATGTTTTTCTATCCCGGTGGGGACTTCAACCTGAATGCACACAGACTCATGGGGACTCGTGTCACAGTGGGGACCTAAATTGAGGTCCCCATGGGTAAACAAGCTTATAAATCATACGGAATGAGTTTTTTTGGAAATGTAAAAATGCAGAAAGTTTTCTGTGATGGGTAGGTTTAGGGGTAGGGTTAGTGTAAGGAGATAGAATATACAGTTTGTACAGTATAAAAACCATTAATTCTATGGAGAGTCCCCACAAAGAGAGTAAACCAGACGTGTGTGTGTGTAACTGGCATTTGCAACAGCAGCAGGCCTGTTATGATGACCGATTGCAGATGGCTGCTGATGATCAGCTGTCCAGCTCTCAGACAATCTCTGCAAAGCTTCAGTGGAGACCAGCGCTCAGGGCTTAAGCCAAGAAAGCGGTAGGTTCCACCGTCACACCAGGCCGTGGGCTTTTCAGAGCCACAACAATCCAGTATCTCAGCTGAAGAATAAAGCTCAACAAACTGTATCATGCTTCAATGTAAAATCCAAATGTAATTTTGCTTCTAAAGGTCACATATTTGGCAGGGTAGGCTGGTGCCTGTGCAGCTTGCCAGAGGGGGAATATGGGAACCCCGGTTTAATATCTGCCTTTTATTCCCCCTGCCGTGAAAGGGAAGAGCAGAGAGAGCAGTGGATGAAACACTAGGATTAACACACTGGAGGGAGGGCGCAAGGCTTTACCTGAAACCAGCTGCTGCCCAGTTAAGCCCATCGGCACAATGCCCAGGTTGTTCATGGCGGTGGCCCAGGCACCGGGATCGGCCACGGGAACGTTGACGTGGCTCTGCTCGGTTCCCAAACTGCCAATGCCGTCTGCTGCTGCAAAAGAGAATACAGTCTATTAGGCTACGTTCTCACTGTGGGATCGAAAACCTCATTTACTTATGAGTATGAGTCTTGAAATGTCCCGTTCACACAGCAACTTAAGAGTAGAGTCTCGAATGCTGTCTGTGTGAACGTGCAAAGGGCGTCAAGGCCGTATTCTCTTACAAGTAACCAAATCGACAGTGATAAAGCAGTGACAACACAATATCAAAGAAATAAAACTGAAAACAAGACTCCAATCTTCATCCATTTAATTTCAATCTTCACTGCCCACGAGTTCATCCATCAAATCTTCATTAACCGACAGCAGATTTTATTTCTGGGTGAAGAGCGGAGCATTCAAGTGACACGTAACTCAAGCACCGGGAAAACAGTGACAGGATCTAAAACCTTCAGATGACACACCGCTATATCTCCGTCACTGTAAGTTACCGAAACCAATACAAATACAGGACTGAGAGCCTTATTCAGGAGCTATTTTTGTTTCAAACTGTTTATGTTGCAGTACTGAATGTCTTATTATCATTAATGTTGAAAACAGTTGTGCTTAATATTTATGTGGAAACCGTGATGCTTTTTTTTAATGATTCTTTGGTGAATAGAACGTTTAAAAGGACAGCATTTATTTGAAATAGACATCTTTTGTAACAATAGAAATATCTTTATTGTCACTTTTGATCACTTTAATGCATCCTTGCTGAATAAAAGTTTTAATTTCTTTCAAAAACAAAAATCTTACCGGCTTAATTTTTTCACTGATTGCATTTTCCACAACGGACAGATGCGAGTCTGCCCTAGAGATATCTCAGAAGACAATCATCCTGCCTACGTTTGGAACAGTTTTCACATCATTAGCCTGCTTAAAATGCTGCCCACGTGGGAAGCATGTGGAAGCATGTGTGGTTTGACTAAACAGGGCAAGTACTGGACATAATTAGAGGAGGTTAGTTACCGCTCGCCATGGCCGGTCTTCAGTGTTTGTTTCTCTGGGTGCCACTGCTGCCACCTGAGCTCTTGCTCTTTCAAGACAGCTGGCCGGGGAGAACGGAGCACTCAGGAACTCATAACAGCATTCAGAGGAACCTGCAGCACACACAAACGACACAACCACGTGAGATCTGAGTGGCGCTGGGAATCGTTTCCAAAAAGAATCGATTCTGAGGCGTTGGGAGTCGAGAATTGATTCTATCAAAGAGAATTGACTCCTCTTTAATTGATTTTTTAAAATTTTAATAGAGCTAATCATTAATTTGCCTCTCGGTCGCTTGCTAATAGTGATGCAAAATCTGATTAATTTCCTTGAATGTGTAATGATATCACTACACTGTAAAAAAAAAAAAAAAGATGCTGCCTTAAATTTCAAGTAAAATCAACTTGGATATTTAAGTCATTTCAACTTAAATTACATTGAACTGACTTACAAATGAGTTGAATCTTGTACATATAAAAAAATTGCAGTAACACTTTATTTTACAGTGTCCTTGTTACATATTTTACATGTACTTACCATGGTAATAACAGTAAATTATGCATAATTGCATGCAACTAACCCTCAACCAAATCCTAATCCTACCCTAACCTTATAGTAAGTACATGTAGTTGCTTAATATTAAATATATAATTACACTGTAACAATGAAACCTTAAAATAAAGTGTAACCAATATTGCTTAACTTATTTTTGATGAGTTAAAGCAATGTAAAAACATATGTTGTCATAACGTATTGATCATATTTTTTTTTGTGTGTCATTGTCATGGTATGTCACGCTGAAACGTTCAAATAAAGCCACATATGTGAACACATTGCTGATTTGCCTTTCGTTAACTTAAATTACTGAGGTTTGTCACTGTTTCATGATCCTGCATGTCGAATAGCATATGACTGACAAATACTGATTAGCCTATCTTGGACAAGTTTAAATTTAAAATTTTGGGTAACACTTTACAATAAGGTTCATTAGTTAACATTAGTTAATGTATTAACTAACATGAACTAACAATAAGCAATACAGATGTTACAGTTTTTATTAATCTTTGTTAATGTTAGTTAATAAAAATACAGTTGTTCATTGTTTGTTCATGTTAGTTCACAGTGCATTAACTAATGTTAACAAATACAACCTTTGATTTTAATAGCGTATTAGTAAATGTTGAAACTAATATGAACTGTTGTTCATTCTTAGGTCATGTTAACTAAGGTAGTTAACTAATGTTAACTAATGAACCTTATTGTAAAGTGTTACCAAATTTTGCACTTAAAACACAATACAGACATTTAAACACAAACACTGACTTGTTCTACAGGTGGATGTAAAAAGTATAAACTAGTCTTATAAACACTATAATAATTTAGTTTAAAGGGTGAAACTGGGGTTTCACTTTATTTTGATGGTCCTTTAACACATTCTGTTGACAATAAGTAATGTTGCACCTACATGTTAACTAACTCTCATTAGAGTGTTAGTAGAGTATTAGTAGACTGGTAGGGTTAGTGTTAGAATAAGTTGAAGATGTAGTTGCAAAGTTACTCATAGTCCAGTAGAATGTCGGTTAAAGGACCATAACAATAAAGAGTTAGCCGATATTAAGCAGGCAGTCTACTAATACTCTAATGAGAGTATCATGTAGACACAAGCAAGAGTGAACACGTTCCTCCAATTTTTCAAAAAACAAAGAACTGAAAAAGAATAGAAAACAACAGAACCAGGAATCGGAGTCGATTCCAGTCCCAGCATTGAGAGCACAGCCACACTTTTATTAGGACTATTCAATGCGGCCGCTCGGTTCCCAATGCTCCAGCCAAACACACAGCCACAAATGCCTCCTCAGATAGAGCGAAGCTGTAAATAGCCATGATAATCACTAAAGGAGAAATCCCACAGTAACTCTCATTATCGCATCCTAATGTGCAAACTCTCACCACCACACCGGGTCCAATAGTTTCTACAGCTGCGGTAACAGGACTGCAGGAAAAGCCTTCAAGGACATGTAGATCCTTAATGCCACTTTCAGACATTCTGTCAGTGCATCCGCTTGGAATGACTTACAGCTGACCCATCAGTCTTCCATCAAAATGACACATGTCATCAGCTGATGGGTCAAAGAGAGTGTGTGTGTGTGAGATCCGACCCCCTCCCTCCTCCAGCACTCTCTATCCTCACGCATTATATCATCCTGGAAATCAAAGTCTGGGAGATGGGGCCATTAAGCTGTTTAATACGGGTTGGAATAATGGATCCCATATGTGGCGAAAGCGCAGTGCTCTATTCCCGGCAGGGTAGTGAGAGTGAAGTATCATCAGTATGCCGAACGCGTTCCTCTCTGCCACTCTAAACCACAGCACATTATTCAAATCTGACACGCGGATATCAACTTAGGAGCACGATGCAATTCCCTTTAATTGAGAAACAATCATATCACAACTTTAATTAGGCACAGTGTTACTGTTTTTGCGTTTTATTTGCAGGAAATGGATATCTGGTGAAAAAGTGTGTGGATTTTAACTCTTTTGGAACAATGGCTGGCATCTCTGGTTGAAAAATATGGAGCATCAGAAACGTGGCAGGTGCTCCTCAATAGCACTCTGCACTTAACTCTAAATCCTACTGTATCACATTTGATATGCTAATTTCTAAGGAATCTAAATTATAAACATGATCAAAACGTTGTTAAAAACAGTTGTACGCAATATACTACATGCCTTCTGTCATCTGATTGAGGGTTTATGCTTTTTTTTTTTTTTTGCAAGTTTTAGTGTACTTGTAAAAACGTCTATACGTTTAAACCTCTAAACATTTATGGAAAATGTAAGAATGACTTTTGAATTATTATTAATATTTAAAGATGAACACTGACTGGACTATAACAACTTTACTGGAATATCCATACATTATGAGTTTGAAAAATCATGTTAAAATGTACATATTAAATATGATACATCAGGCTTTTGAGAAACGTTTATTCATCTATTACTCATTAATATTCATCTCTCAGTCATCATTGATCTGCATTGCATTATGCTTTGCCTCCCACAATAAAAAAATACAGAGCTTTGATCATAAAAGCATTTAAATATTATATTACTAAGACGTATTACTGCAAAATATAGTGTGACAACTGATATTTTTATGCATCGTATGTAAGTCTGCCATACTGTTATAAATATCTCATTGATTTACATTACAAGCTATCAGAATTTAATATTTTTGCCCAAAAAATTATCAGCAACTGCATTAAATTGCATAATAATAATAATTATAATAATTATTTTGTCTAAACATTCAAAAAAACTTCCATTTAAAAAAAAAATTATATATATATATTTCTTTATTTCATATCTCAGGCTTTACAGGGTTAAAGTCAGCATGACATCAAAATTGACCTTAATGCATTTTCCTGGTCTTATTGTGCATGATTTATGGGTGCATGCTATTGTTTGTGACATTGCATGCACATCTTCATAATATTTCATCAAATTTTAAAAACTTGCTTTGTCTGTGAAATTACTTTCCTATTCTGGCAACACCACTTTATATGATCCAATCAGAAGAAAAGGGAGATTCAATCAATTTCTGATGCATAAAATCAAGTCCTGCCCCTTATGTTGTCATTTTAAAATATCCTGTTTCCCTCTGAAATATGCCACATAACACATTATAATAAAACATTCAGATTTTAACTCAATGCATACATAAATACATGAGACCAATATTGCTTGACATGTGCACATGTATTACTCAGAAGTCACTTTCAAAGCTAACAAAGAATGCAATTTTGCATTATGCATTCTTCAGTGTAAATGTGCTAGATGGATGTGTTTGACCGTTGTGCTTGTGTGTTACAACTTTTGCTGTGTCTCGGCATTCTAAAAATGCAGAAGTCAAGTTAAAAGTAGTTCAATATAAAAAAAAAAATAAAAAAAACATGTCTCTAGACCTTGGTTTTCACATCTTTAACCTAAAAAATATGCAATCTGTGTGAACGGCCCCTAAGAATTATTAGTTCTCATTTAGGCCTATATGTTTTATTTAAGTTTAAAAATGGTTTCTCCTAAAATTCTTACCATTTGTTGACTTACAGTAAAAGACTACCACTATAAAATGTTGCTAATTTGGTCTTGGAAAAGTATGATTAGAAATACAGTAGTCAACATCTGAAGTGGATCAAAACCTTTCATCAAAGTTACACATGAATTTTGAACAATACCCGTTCTTGTCTTAGGAGAACTTTGATTAACTTTTTTGATCCACTTCAAATGTTGACTTCATTTTTTGAAATATTTGATGTTTTATTACAGATTTCGGCATGTTTGCAAATCTGAGCACATTTTGAGATGTTGCTGAGATCTTTTCTGAAACTCTAGTGGTTCTCAATCCTGGTTCTTGGTGTCTTTACTAATAAGCTGATGAGGAACAGGATTGAGAACCAATGCTTTCTTTGGAGAAACATGTGAGACTACTTGGGTCTTTTTCACAGGAAATAAAATCTAATGAAAAGGAGACATAAGCAAATGTCTCTATTTGCTCTCCATTAAATAAAGTCTGGGTAAGGAGTTTCCAATCTTGTCCACCGTCTTGCAGAGTTTAGCTCCAACACACCTGCCTAGAAGATCCTGATGACCTTGATTAGCGGGTTCAGGTGTGTTTAACTTTACAGTAATGAGGGCTATAGCTAAACTCTGCTGGAAATTGGTTCCCCCTGGTTTAGGGGAAAACAACTGAAAGATTAACAAGGGCTGCATCCGAAAGCATAGGCAGTTGGCTTGTTGCTTCGCTGCCCTATCAGGCAACATCACTTTGCAGGCAACATTTGCAACATTGAAAATACCTCCCAAAATTGATTTCCAAAAGGCTTCTGATGGAGCATAACGTCTAAATAGAGAGGTGATGTTTAAGCAAATATTTAAGAAATATTTTACTACAATACCTATAAAATAAAAGGTTCTCAAAAAAGGTGAAAAAAGTTGGTCAAAAGTGCACATTTCCACACAAACTGACCATCATATGCAACTTTCAGACTCCATTTAAATTTTTTATCTTAACTTTCATGGAATCAAACGCACGGGATTGTGAGATATCAGAGAAGATTCAAAAAATCGATCAGATTGTGATCGATAGACTGGATGTGACTTCCTACCTCCGTATGCTGCCTGCGGAGGCAGCTTTTTTTCTCTTTCGAAGATCTCAGCCAAGATCTCATTTGTGATTTTTCTTTCCATGTGGGTGAAAAATCCAAAACATGCATACTAAGCAAGAGTATCCCTCACTGCGGTTAATGTGTCCTATGTGAAGGCAATGTAGCATCACAAACACGGCTCAATATAGCATCATCTCCTCCCTCATAAGGTCCAGAAGATAGCGTGTGGTAAAGCATGACCAGCTGAAACACACCAGAACTGCCACATCTCTCCTCTTATCAGTCTGTGTTCCTCTCACACTGGTCATTATCAACAAACCCCATGGAGCATCCGGCTCACTTTCGCATTCCATGAAATATTTACACCATAATCCATGTTGCTTTTTATAATTCATGGGCTCACTTGACATTTCTAAATCATTTAGGTGGCATCCGCTCCCAAACAAGTGGGCAATTTCAAAATTGGAGTTTATTATGATCGAATTATGATTGGAGTCTATTATGATATTATGATTTTTCTCATTCTTTTGCAATTATAATCAACGGTTTTATATTTTCCATTTAAAAACTGGAAATAAATGGAGTAAATACTTCCAGAACCAAAATAGCTTAAAAAGTGGCTGACCTCTGTTGTGCTCTATTTCTAACGCATTTTTAAAAGTCTTATCCATTGTTGTGTTCTTCTGTCTACATCCATCTGATGGATCCAAAATGCCGAACATTCCAGCTCTCAGAACATCATGAGTATGTGCTTTCAGCCATCCAGAAAACGGGTGATCTATTTATTCGCCTGAGGCCATGGAACAGATGATACACGTCCCACATGCTTCTCATGGTAAGACCAAATGCATTCTAAGCACACACCGGTTTAAAAATCTCAGCACAGCATGCTGTACGTCAGCAAATAGTCTCACCTACGCAGAACTTGTGAAAGATTGTGACTACATCAACGCTTCATAATGACCCACCCATGGTGTATCTAATGTTTTGGTGCAAACACATCATACGCTCAACTTGCACACAACATTAGATTTATGGCACAATCTAATGTGCAAGCTAAATGACACTTGTAGACTTTCCAGGCATAAACCCCAATGGAGGAATTCACTTAGCACTATTCTATGGAAGCTTGTTTCCACCACAGACAATTGCAACTTTATTCTTCACGAATCTGACTTTATTTTTAAGAGTTTCGAGCTAGAATCAGTTCAGAATCAGAATCAGACCTACACTGAAGCTTGTTAGGTGATATGCATGCTTTTTAGTAATTTTGCATTTATAATCAACTGTTTTATATATTTTTTCTATTGTTTTAAATTCAATAAAATAATTTGCAATGCTTTATGGAACTGTAGTTCATTCACTAATTATTAATTAATGTTAAGTAGCTTTTTTAATTTAATTTTAATTAATTAATTAATATTATTATTGCTTGAAATCAAAGTTTATAATGGGAAATAAATAAGAAAAATACTTTCGTAACCAAGATAACTTAAAAAGCAAAAAGCATCCGTTTACGAAGCATTTATAAAACTCCTCTGACTTCATATCTCACAATGCAACATTATTTCTTTCATACAACTCTCAGATTGTTTGGCATGGTATTGGGTATGACAATGTTGATATGTTTGGTCTTGGCGGAATAGATCTGCTACGCTTGTTCTGTTTTTGCTGCTGCGGGACTTGCTACTGCCAATACACACACGACACGCTGCTGTGAGCAAGTAGGACATGCTGCTGCTGTATAACGTACATTAATTACTAGTTACAGATCTATACAGGTGGAGCTGGGGAAGGTGGAGGGTTTCTGAAAGTGCGCTGCACTACTAAGGCAAATGCTAACCAATTATTTGAAGGTTGACCGGCGAGCTCATTGGCTACTAATCAGCTGTGCCCTATAGAGAATGATATGATTGCAAGCGTTTGAGTTAAGGACCATCAGCCATCTAGAGTTTCATTACAGAACTTTGTATATATCTCGCATTCCAAATATATATAAAAAAAAATTCAGAATTGCGACATGAACTTACAACCGTGAGAAAAAAAAATCTGAATTGTTTGATGTTAACACTAAATTGTGTCAGAATTGTGAGATATAAAGTTAGCTTTTTTTATTTTTTAAATTCTGTGCCGGAAACAGGCTTACAGTTTTCATTCTACATCATGTTTAGATTCTCTTTAAAATTTCTATACTGATCAGAACAGAACTGAAAAATAATGACTGTTTTCAAATAAGTTTCCCAGACTGGTTGCCATTGGTCAGTCAGAACTGATAGTCCCGCCCCCATACTCACATCATTGGTTGAGTCAGTGCTGCTGTGTTTGACTGGTTAACATAAACAAACAGAGCAATGCTTTGACAGCAGCACATAGCCACAGTGTTTGTGCTTTTGGGTGAATCAACCTACAAAAAAGGCTTCTGCATATTAAGCCTGGATAGCAGAGGAAAATATTAACATCAAAAAAATTACACACATCATCTTTAAGTTAAGCCTCTGCTAGTCTTTTCTTTTCTGACGTCTCGCAGTGCCCTGGTTTTCCTTCCTGTTTCGCTGGCGGACTAACATTAGGCGCATATATCACAGCGCTCTGATCTACATGAGCAGAACAGAGCTGTGAAAAGTCTAGCACTTACACCAGCACCTCCCTTTGATGGAAACAATATCATTCATAGCGGTGCAAATTGTTCCTAATAATACCATTAGCAAGGCACCATTAAACCCAGGTCCGTTCAAGGAGAAAAAAAACATGTCTGAGAGGGAGAAAAGCCTGTGACTATCAACACCACACTGATCAGTTTAAAAAGACCAATCCAGATGCATTTAGTCAACTGACACTCTAAAAAGAGCATATAAAACGAAGGCAAGTTTTAGCAAAAAATTTTCCACCAGGAATTAACATCCTTAAAGCAATGCTTTGGCCTCAAGCCAAGCACAAGTAATTCAGAATCAGCACTCGTATCTGCCGCCCCAACTCCTAAGTAGCATATTCACTGAATGAAATGCTGAATGTGACACTGCATCCGAACAAAGAGGGACAATTCTCCATCTGCTTGTCCTGAACAGAGTCAGAGGAGCATAAATGGCTGTATAGGAGAGGAGCTCTTTAGATCACTCGATGTACGACTAGACCTACTCCGACTGACAGAAGGGAACGCGAAGTGCTCGCGCACTTAAGCACAGGCAACTCACGGAGCAAAGACAGTGACAACACATCCAAGAGGAAGCAAGTGTACTAAAACTAAGCAACAACAAAAGCGTGTGAGGAAAGACAGATGTTTACACCGGAGAGCAGTTCTTTTGATTGTGGTTTCTAAAACCCGTCTTTCCCTCCCACACAGTTCCTCGGAAACATGCACACCTTTGCATTATCCTAATCCCATTAGTGAGATGAAAAAGCTGGAGAATCCCTCAGTATGTATTCCAGAAATGTAATTCCTGCTGGAGCGTTGGTTAAGATCCGGTGAAGCACAGCTCTGATGGCTCTCTTTAATCTTTTTAGTGCTGTTGGGGATGAGTGGTCATTGAGAAGGGAATGAGAGCCGGTGGGGAAACCAGTCCATATTACATTTAGAGAACATATGAGATTGCTAATGGTGGTGACCTATAAATTCCTTTCTGAAAGGTTTAATTTCGTAGGAGCCATGTTTTTGGCTTTTGATTATCAATTACTGATGACATAACCGCATTATCTCACTGTGCTTAAGTGATGTTACTAGAGCTTGGTTAATCAAGACATATTTATTAAGTTAACAAATCAAAATAAATGATGTACTGTACACTTTGTTTGCAAATTGCTTGACGTTCATTAATTAGCTTTGTGAAAAAGAAGTGTGTTTAATTGATATGAATGTGTAGTGTAATTTAAATCTTAAAATTGTTTAAAAGCTGTACTTGCATATAATATAATATTAATAAAATAAAAAGATGTGCTTTTAAAAACGACATGCACCTGTTCCTAGTCTCCTCACAGTGCAATTTTTGATGATTTCCAGGTCAGCGAGGAAAACAGGAAGCATCCGTTAGAGTAATGAGGAGCACTACCTGAATGGGTTTTTGGATAAATCCTCGAAATAAGGTCTGTGGTGAACAAGATATTTTCACATTTTACTAAAGAAGTATGTCTGAATTCATAATCAAAGAGTAGGTAAAAAGTACCCGGATGACGTACTACTTCCTACTACTGAATGCGCATACGATGGACAATTTACTATCCCATGAGGCCATGGGAGAGGATTTGTGATAGCGGTGACGCAATGCAACTGGTCACATGATAATGACAGCATGGTGAATGCAGTTTGTCCAGATTACATTCATACTACACACATTCATACTACAGAACATACTTTTTTAGCAGTCATGAAATAATTACTTATGCTAATTAATTACTTAAAATAAGTACCCACTCGAGAGAGTATGTGATTTGAGACGCAGCCATCATCCCTGCACCACTCTATTTTTTAATGTGTTGCTAGTCCTTCTTTGTCCCAGTGGTCCTGGACTTCATACTGACACCTGCTGACCTGGATGAATCAACTTTGTTAAAGAGCTATTTGCAGTCTTCTCATACACTGTAAAAATTGCTTGTAACGTTTACGGGGAAAAACCCCCGTTAAGAATACTAAAGTACAAACCTGTTAATTGAACCTGTTATCTTGAAAGTTACCTTATACAGTGAAAAACTGTAGCATAAATGTTCTAACATTGCAACAAATTACCTTTGTAAACTATGAACTCGTAAAAAAAAGGTAAAAGGACCTTCCATGTGCACCGTCTACAGTATATACAGTGTGAGTATTGGCCATGTTGTTGTAGTTGTAAAACATACAGAGATCAATACCATCCAGCAATACCTGATTTTTTTTTTTTTACCATAAATTTAACAATATTTTTACATCATTACTGCAAAATAAACCCCATCAAAGCGATTCAAGACACCTTGTCCTGATTGACCTATTGGGGTTTATTTTGAGATAATGGCCAGCTGAAAGTACATTACATAAATATGGAGGCACAACATATTTTAAGCATCTCTTAACTGCATGTAAATGAACAGATAATAGCCGAAATATAAATGAATACAGCCAAAATCCACAGTAAAGCTGAAGTTCAGACACAAGAGACAAAAAACAATTGTCTTGCAAGATGTTTCTCTCACTTTGTTCAGCACATTTGTATCTAAACAGGCAAGAAAAATGAGCAGTTGTCACCAGTGAGGACAAATGGGGTAGTGCTGAAATTCGCTGTAAAGATATCTCATCTTTTATTTTCCTGAGTGTAAAAATGAAAAGGCGTACCGTGACTGGCATTTGATGCCAGAACAGAAGCCAAGAGCTATGTCGGATCATCCCTGACTGGCCATTTCATCTCCCTGCCCTACAACTTCCACCTAATTGGCATTCACTATGAAGCATATCCATGTCTTTCAGCTGCCCTATCCACTCTGTCGCAACAAGGTACAATCTGTAGCAGTGTGTCAAAGCAGAACAGACATTCATCTGTGGATTATTTCTCTTTGTTCTGTCTCTGAGCAGCACTGGGCACGTCACTGATGGCTCTTCAGTATACGACAAACAGGAAACCAGGCTTTCTGCGTTTCTGTCGTAAGACCCTCACATGAGGACAAAGTCATTAGTCGGCCATTACAGTGTAGAGTTAATTAGTGTGTCTGTACTGGCCTGTGGAAGCGTCCGGGAGGATTCGGTCCCGTAGGCAGACGGCCTGCCACTGTCAGACCAGAACGCTTCTCAACTGTTAATGAAGACAAATGTGAGCGATTGTGTTTGCAGACACCCAACACAAAGGAGCATGCAACGGAAGTCAACTTCTCAAATCTGCCCGCTTCCTTTTCCTCCAGCCTTTCAGCCACGATCCCTAACTTCCTGCAGCCATCCTTTCTGTCGCACACTCTTTCTTTCCCTGACCACTCACTCTGCCTTTTTTCTTACGCCAAGTACATTTTCTTTTTCTTTGTGACAAAGAAGTAGCCTTCACTTTAGCATTCTTTAAAAAACAAGAGTGCTTACAGTATTACAGAACATACTTAATTGTGAACTGAATGTAATGTTTTCAGACACTTAATTGCATGTTAATTGCATTGAAATGTAAATGTGTTACAGTGTAAAAAATATTAGATGTGATTAGCTGAACTTTAATGTTTTTTTACTTAAATCTTTATGCTATTTCATAATTACTTCTGTTGTCTTTGACAACATGTATTGACATTAATGGTAAACTAACATATACTTTGTCATTTTTATTGAAACTTGTGTGGCATGTATTTAAAAATATTTGTAATTACACATTTGTAATGATGAAGTTGTAATTTGGTACATTTAAAATACATTTAGGCTACTTTAAATGAAATATTGAATAACACCACAGTTAAAACTATAATCAAGTACTTTACATGAGCTTTAGTTTGTTAGTCAACACATCAAAATAAGTTTACTTCTTTTAAAGCACGACAAAAGTTTATTAAAACATAATGATTTAAAATGTACTTTAAAGTTAAACTTTTAATTTGGCATTATTACAAAGTGGATTTTTGAAAAAGTGTAATTAAGTGCATTAAGAAACAGTCATGAAAGTGTTCTTTATTTAAGTAAACTTAATTTTAACTTTTATTTGATTGTATGGAAGTACAGGTTTTTTTTCTTTTCTATAAATATATACTTTAAGATTTGAAGTATAGTACAAGTGCACATTCAATACAACACTCGTGACCAGTCTGTGAGTACACTGTCACCAAAGGTCCTTGCGCACTAAATCCGATATTTGGTGGCTCTGAATTGTCAAAACACCTCTCAAAATGCTTGCTACGAATGCGAAAAACACGGAAAACCCGAACCCGATCCGAATCTTATTATGACGGACGAAAGTTTAAACGTGATTGACACAACTTGAGGTTGTATATATTTTTTAATGTGCGAAAACTTCGGACTCAATGTGCAAGGACCTTAAGGCTCAAAATAATTAATTGGTTAGTTTAAACTTTAATTAAACAAATTAGCAATCAAATCAAATTAACTTTTATGAGTATATAGAACTTTAATTTTCTTTTGAGTTTCCAAAACTGAAACATTTTAAGTATTCGGAATTTCGGAATTTTATTTCGGAATTTTATTAACTTTTTTTATTAACTTAAACTAACTTAACTTTAACTGAATTATATTTCCTATCATGCTTTGCCTATGCTAAAATTAAGTGTTAAATAATGATTTTTGTGCAAGATTAATGTAAAGTGGGAGATTGGTGTTACATTTTTTTTATATGCTAATTTAGAAGAGTTTCTGTTTTGCGGGTTTTTTGGGGGGCATGTTGACGAGTGGAGCATGAGCTTGGTTTGAGAACATATATATGTTAAATGTTTTATATTGTCATACTCATTCAGCAATTGCTATGCTATGCTAATGCTAGCAAAAGCATTGTTATCTATCAACAAGTTAGCATTTACTGAATTAGCTAGTTAAAGCTAGCCAGTTTCCACTACTAAAAATATTTAAGTTGAGATTGCAAGATCATTTTAAGTTAAATGTATGAATTAGCTTCCTCAAATATTCCGAGATAAGAGCAATTAAAATGTATGAGTACAAAATAAAAATATGTCAGTTCTGCTTACTTAAAAATGTGGAATTTATTAAAATGTCGATGTAACTGATTACCAATTTTTTGTTTGAGTTTTGCCAACTTATCTGGGTTTACTGTGTAGTCTAAGAGAAAAGCCCCATGTCATCATTACTAATTTTCAGGATTAATGTCACTGACGCACTTCTTGTGAGTCACACTGCAATTAATCGCTGACTGTAACATTTGGCTGACCAATCCTCCTGACTAATGAGACTATAATGTGGTAATGAGCAATGGCCAATGAAACTGAGAGAGACACGGATGGGGGACAAAAAGGCAGTGGGAAGTAGACATAAAAAAACCATCAAACTGCAGCCCACATCCCTCCAACTCTCTGAACTATATTTTTCGCTCTTTTTCACATTCTGTGCAAAATTAAGCACAAGGCCTGTTGACATTATGTCAAGATTGGACTTGCCACAATGAGTTTGTGTGAGAACGATTGGGACCTACATTGCAATATGTAATAGGTAGTCGTATAGAAATGTCACATGTAGTTGAAAGGAGCAAGGTCATCATCATTCTCACGTGAATTGAGGAGGGGCAAACAGGTGAAAAACATATTCTCAGAATACTGTAATATACCCCAAATTTTAGTTATTAGAAGTTATTATTAAAAGGTTGTCTGAAAACAATGTGAAGCTCAGTGGCAAAATTAAAGCTGGTTTTAATTTGCGTTGGTAATTGTTTTGAGAGTATCGTAAATATGTCTAAAAAGTAATAAATGGCCATTACTGTTCAACCCTTGTTTTAATATAGTTAAATATAGCTATAATTTTAATTAAAACAAGGGAACAAATTAATACAACGAGGCCACAAATTAAGTTGTGGGAACTTGATTCTTGTCCACAATATCTATTTTTTCTTCCATCATGTCATGTGCGGGAATCGCTTCAATAAAAATGTTGGTAGGTGTGACATACCCTTGCTAATCTCTAAAATTGTTTCACGGCGTCACTGGAATGTTCTCTTATAGTGTTTTCCTTATGTGTAGACTAATGTGACAAAGTAAAGACCCCACTTGATTAAAGCTCATTGAACTGCAGGTCACCAACTCTACAGCTCCTCAAATAAAAACCTTTCTGTAAAAAAACTACCTGTTTTCTTTAGCATATTGATCTCTATTCTTCTTAGGTTGGTTTTATTATTCTATATTTGAGTCTGATACTGTTTTGCTACTCCGGTTTTAAGGTTGCTCTTAGCTTTGCTGCTTTTATTTGTGTTTTATGTGTTGTTATGCAGGTATTATTTTTTATCTGGTTGTTCTGTAAAGCACTTTGGTCAGCCTAGTGGCTGTTGTAAATGTGCTATATAAATAAAGTGAACTTGAACTTGAACTTGAACTTGAAAATAATGTCCTCTGCTTTCCCCAACTCTCTTCTCATCTGTCTATTTGCTCCATCTGTTGCCCCTGTCTGTTGACACCCACTGCCAGTAGGGTCAACTCTTGGCAGAAGGTACTGTAGTGTAAACTATCACGACAGATCTTTGCAGGCCCAGCACCTGTGCACTCATGCACACACGAGGAGAGAAAACCTCCAGTCATCCTTGGGGATTTGGCCCTGCATACATAAGCTTTAATACTCTGAGTTTGAGAGCATGTTAATCTATGTGCACATACATTTAATGCGTGATAAACCCATATTTATGGGTCAACAGACTCAGCATGCATTAAAACACTGCAGATTAGATGTTTTCTATTTTGAAAAAAGATTATCACCACTCATTTGTCCCCTTCCCTTTTTAATATTATCTTCACATTTTCCTTTATGACATGCCAATATGTTGTTTTTGGCATAGCATTTGCAATGAGAATTTGTATGCACATTGCAGATACAACACATTGAATATACTGTACTTAAGTGTGAACTGAATGTAATGTTTTCAGACACTTAATTGCATGTTAATTGCATTTAGATGTTAATGTGTTACAGTGTAAAAATATTCTTCATGGAACCAAAGACGCCAATAAAGAACCGTTATTTTTAAGAGTGCAGGGTCAAAATCAATTCACATTAGTGGTATTTCATGGCCAAAAAGGTGCATTGTCTATTGTCAATATTGTAGCGATGTATGTAGTCACAAACAAAGCAGCTTTTTGATGGTCAATGCGATGAATTCGCATAACCAACATGTGATATCGCCATGAGGATCTTTCGCCCTGCAAAATTTTCAGTCTCATGGATTCCTTTTGAAATTACTTGATTTCGCCCATGAATATCCGCCAGACAACAGTAAATGTGACCCAGTCTTTACACTAAAGGAGGGACCCAAGCCCTTTTCTACCTGTTTTATCACCTCATCACAAACAGCGTGGAAGGAATTGCACGTTTAATACTTAGTATAAGTACTAAGTATGAGTAATAATAGTGAACGACCATAGCAAAGACACGAGTGTCACATCTCAACATGTTAGAGTATGTGTGCTCAAAAACATGCTCTAAAAATGTGCCCTGTCCCACCTTCATCTTCACTTACTGTTTCTTATTTCTGTTCCTCTATTTATTTGTGGAAGAATCCAGATGGATGAATAAAGACTCGCATCTCAATCTAACTAATCTCCAAACAAACTAATCACCTCCTCTCACCCTGCGTGTCCCTCCATCGTGGCAGTCAGAGCACCAGTCACCAATTTATCCATCGCTGGCCACACAACCTATTTTTGGTGTTGTAATCACATCGCTGTGAATAGAAGCGTGAGTGTATTATATAAAGCGAAAAGAGGAAATTGAAGAGAAAGTATAAGGTCGAGACATTGCCTGTCTGGGCCTGGCCTGTATAAAGGGTCTTAAGCTATTTTCCAAAAAATAGTAAGCATCTAAGTCACCTTCTGTTGGCATCATTGCATGTATACTTGGAGGAAAACTCAGAATATGCATTGGAACAAGCTCAGTGAAAATGATTCATCCAAGATGGCGGACAAGACAAATTTCTTGCATATATAGAATTGTTTATAATACAGATTAATTATCACTACTGTAGGTGTGTGTGTTTAATTGTATAGAATGCACACTTGTACTTCAAATCGTAAAAGTATATTTAAAAAAAAAAACTTTTTTTGCAGATAATATAAAATTAATGAAATAAAAAGCCACTTAAGTGTCCTTAAATAAATTTCACTTTTAAAATGTCCACTTTGTGATAATGTCAAATTAAAAGTTTAACTTTAAAGTATACATCATTAATTGTTTTAATAATCTTTTATTGTGCAATTAAGGAAGTACACTTATTTTGATAATTTTAATCATTTTAAAATGTACAAAATGGCAACTTTATCATTACAAATGTGTAATTACCAAAATATGTAAATACATGGCATATAAGTTTTTAATAGAAATTACATTAAAGTAGGCTTTAGTTTAACATAAATGCTTGTCAGTATACATTAGGCAGCACAAACTTTCAAAGATAATTAATTATGAACTTAAAGCGGGTCAAAAACACTCTTAATCGCTAATATATTACATTTTCATTTAATTGTAATTAATATGAAATTAAGTTCCTGAAAACATTGCGTTCAGTTTTTGCACATAAGTATATTGTTTCCGTACTAAGTACCCTTTGGATGTGGATGTGTGTGTGTGTGTGTGTGTGATGTGGTAGCTAGAAACGTGTGGTGGGGTGATGGTTCTAAGTCACAGTGAAAGTGACCAGATGGCAAAAGCGAACTGAAGCATTCCTCTAGCCATGACTGCTTTGCATTTTAAACAGCCTGCCTCACCATGATCCCACATCACACACACACACACACACACACACGCAAACACGCAGGCAGGCAGAGCCAATTAGCATCGTGCTGCATTTCACACATTGCCTATAAACCTGAGCCATGAATATTTAGAGACAGTGGTCCACAGAGACAGGGAGAAATAGCACAGGATGTTATTACTGCCTCAAAAGAGCCTCCATGGCCATTGTGTTAATCTAACCACCTGCAAAGCACAAGTGTATGTGCTCGGAAGTAAAGTGTTGTTAAAGGTGAAGTGTGTCATTTTCAGTGTTTAAATACATTATCATATCATAGTTTAATTTGCAGTCAACTACTGTATAATGAGGTAGATTGATTTCCCTGAAGTGTATAACACTGTGGTTCTGTTATCATTGCTGACCAGCCCAACACAGCAACCAATGGCATGAGGTGTTTCTATGACCAATGAATGATGGGGGGAGTGTTTAGTAGACATGTTCAAAGACAGTCCACTTGTCCAAATGAACCTACTTCTTTACTATATATGCAAAATGCAGTACAGTAGTGGCCAAAAGTGATGTACTGTAGGTAGGGGATATTTGTTTTAATGACCCTACAAGTTCGATTAAAGCATCAACATATATATATTTTTTAAACATGAGCTAAGAACAAAACACTAAATTTGGTTAAGGTATTTATCTGACAAAATAATTTGGCAAAAAAAGGGTAAAACTAAAGCTACAGGTTTAATTTTACTATGCAAAAAAACAAAACTCAGGTAAAAGCATACATTGACTACAATATAATCAATCATTTATTCATATTTTGTTGGTTCTCTCTTTGTGTTCATCATTTCTTTCCATGACAGCCTGAGCTAAAAATGATGTCCGCATATCTTGGCATGTTTCATTGCGTTGTCACAAATAAAACACTGGACTCCAAGCACAACTAAGTAGCTAATATGCTTTCAAAATCTTTAACAATTTTTTTTATAATATTTGAATAAATGGTGATGTCGTAAATTTTCCTAGGCCCGATATCACTTTTGGCCACTACTATATGCCCAAATATGTAGTATTTATAAAATAATGGGAGAAAAAAAAAATTAGATTCTAAAATACACATCCAATGAACACTATTCCATGAGGCCGCGGCAGAGGACAGTGACGGATGACAGCATAAATGACATGGCAATGCCATCATGGAAGATGAATAGTATGTCCAGATTGTAATCATACTACACACTTACATACTTTTAGAATATACTTTTTAATGGTCGAGAAGTTATTCATAAAATGCAGTACATACTCTGACTTTGGGCTGCATGATTTTGGGGAAAAAAATATATTTGCAATTTTTACTGATAGAAATTGTGATTGCACTTTAAAATGCAATTTAAAAAAGGTTTGTAGGACTGCACAATTTGCCTAAAAATGTGTCAATAAATAATGAAACAATTATTATGTATAAATAATTATTACAGTATATATATAGTCGGCTTATAAGTGATTCATTTGTTTTTGTGGAGCAGTATTTACTACACAGTGTAAATGAACACAGTGCTGCGCTTCACTCTGAAACACACAGGACATATATTTATTGAATTAAATCATTTTATTTGTGATTTGACAATCGCACTAAGCCATATCACGATGCCAGTTTTATATCGATTACTTGTGTAGCCCTATTCTGTCAGTATACAAAATTGGATGCAACTTTTTATTATTTTTGACATTTTATTTGGAGCCACTAGCGGTGCAGAAAAGATACGTCTCACTTCTAATCAGGGCACAGTTGGCTAAGATACATCATATAAAATGTTAAGGTTTTCTTTGCACTGTGCTATAACAGATTAAATGTCTTCAGTGTGCCAAACCATGACAAAAAATTCCCAAGATCGCAATCTAATCCCATAATATACACAAGGGAGGTCAAAGACTTGCAAATGACCATGATATAATCCCCATAAAGAGGAGCATTGAACTCTTGGATGCATATCATATTTGAGTGGAATCTTCCCCAGACCTGCTAATGAATCTCACAGCTGTGCTGACTTAACACTCACACAGACCAACGTGATGATAAAGTATTTCTCTTCTCACCATGCAGTTAGAGAATACATGCACACGTCAGGCGCAACACAAACCCCATACTGGCTTACATCCACAATGGCCAATTCCTGCCAGACGCTGTTTGTTAAAAAGAGCTGAACCCATTTCCCGGAGGCGCTGGGTCCTGCAGTGCCCTACTGTCCCATGCACAGATGCTCCACAGTGGGGCGTGCCTTAGGGCCAGAAAAATGGTGGATGCAAATGCTTTGCCAACATATTGCAAGTGTGTGGTCCTGTTGTAGGTACATATTATATAAATATGGTACATATGGTACAAATCAACATTCTCTAAAAATGTTGCTTTTTCCAATGTCCCAAAAAGTTTTTTCAAGACTGTTGTTCTTTATTGTATTATTTCTTCTAAATCTAAATCTTGCAACACACATTTAAAAATTAGACATGATTGAATGAATTATATGGGGAACATTTTTTTCTTTTTTCTTTTTCTCAACATTATAAGAAAATCACTATATGTACTTTTTGAAAGCTCCTATTCAGATAGCTATCTATACCCATGTTGGTAACACTTTATAATAGGTATACAGTAATAAAGTACTTACAAATCATTTGCAAACTATTAGTGTATAGTTAATTCATAGTTAATATATTGTAGTCTACATTGTTAATATATTAATAGGCTATACAAATAGTGAGTTCTTCATTCATTGTCACTGTAATTAACCAAATTATTATTGTTTAAATAGCTCATTTGTTAAGAGATAATGTCTTTTTATGCTTTGTTAACAACTTATTAACTGTAAATAGTTCTCACTGCAGGGGATTGATTCTGGAATCCACTGCCGCTTCAATGTATATCTAATGAGTGATTATAAGGTATTGATCAATATTTTGAAGGAATTCATTAAGCTAATGAGATTTATGTAGTTATAGAATTATATGTCTGTTAATGTAATGTGCTCTCTCCGTGTTTTCACCCAACATGTGTTAAAACATATATCTACTCTTAGCTGACCAAGACAGCCGAGGTCACTGGGGTTACTTCACCTGTCGTATACGCGACCACTTCTTAATTAAAACATTTACTTTTCGATATTTAAATACTAGAGAATAATAATTGAATACTGTCAGAACCTCTCAATGAGAGAAATAACATCTGAATGTTTTGGGAAACTTTCCTGTTTTTGACCAACTTCAACCTTGACAAGGCTGGATCCTGTGTATTTGTGTGTGTGTACTGGTATTCTTTGTTACAGACAGGTGAACAACTGGCACCCTAGGAAGAGGGAATGACTTGTTGCTGGCGCCTAGACACACAGTCTCATGACCTCGGAGGGCCACTCGTGCCGAACTCGATCCTGGTGTCAGCCGTACAGACTATGGAGATGTGCTACTGCCTATCAGTCCACGTGTGGAAATGTCCTATGTTTATCTATTTCTGAGCCAATCAGAATAATTTAGCCTGTAGCTGTGAAGGTATAATTGTGGGGTAAAATTGAATTCACGCAGAGGGCGGCCTACGAACTCCTTGTTGAAGCTGACTTCTGCTGATGAAACTGCAAACTATCTTCAGTAAAATTTTCCTCAATTGACTGCACTTCTGACTCCTAGTCTTCATTCATCATATCTGGTCCTTGGGCCTTTAACTGTAAATTCCCTGTAAACTGTAAATTTAACTGTAGTGTGTGTGTGCTTAATTGTAAATGAATATGAATTCAATTAATGTCTGATAAAGGTTCGTTTAAAGCACTTAATGGAATTGACCCATTTTCCATGACCTAATCTAAAGTGAGAACTATTTACATCTAATAACCAATTAACAATTCCTTTACTACGAGTAATATTATATTATATAATATGCTATATCTACAATATATTACCTGAATTAACTGTAAACTAATAGTTTGTTCATTATTACTGTATACTTATTATAAAGTGTTACCAACATGTTTATAATATCTACCCTTTTCATCTCCACCACTTGCATAAAGTATCCAGACTAAGACTGCTCTTCATGCTCTAGGTTTCTCCATCCACACCCTTCTCGTCTAAATCCACTCAACCATCAGGGTTTATTACAGGCCATTATGTTAGGATGTGAGGAAGGCCAAGGCTGACTGAAATTGATTCCCTTTCTTGTCAGTCAATCAGTCCTCCCCCAAACATTATAAATGGACGATGAATGTTCACTTTCGTAAGGCAGTGGAACAGAGCGAGAACATGCTTTTATCTTACTCTCAAGTCCAAGACCTCTCACAGAAAGCCCACTGTATTGGTAGAACGGCTCTGTATCCTTGACCTTGGATTCATGTGGCTGTTTACTGTTGATGGAGTATGAAGCTCCCAACCCTAAAGCAGCGCTGCTGTTCCTGGAACAGGGCCAATGGCCTTACACCATGCAGAAAGGCACCGCCAAAGCCCAACGAAACAGAAGGAGGGGGAGGAATCCAATAAGAGGAGGTGAGAAACACTGTCTGTTTCAAAAGTAAACATCTCCAAATGAATCGTCTCTGTTGTCTTAATGAACCAACGAAAGAGGCTACTATTGCATTTCTACCGTATGGTACGTGACAAACCTGCTCTGGACTCTCTGCCATTTGCATACCGCAATGCACTGTGGGCCTTCACCCCTGTGATGGAAAATCTTCATGCCAAGTGTCACCAGGAGCAGTGAAATATTACTACAGCATTTGTTGCTGTATATCAGGTCCTCTGCAAGGACATTATACCCAAGACCATGAGAGAGATAAATTAGCTGACAAACATCAGCAGAAAGCATGGCAGCCACTACAGAGGACAATTCACCGTAGGAATATTGGAAAATACTGGCATTGCTATATTTTGCTTTTCTGCAATACATATTGCGATATGAAAAAATGTAATTACTTTTTACTCTGAAGACTTCTTTTTTGAGCATGATCCATCCTTTTATGGCTGAACGATTTGGGAAATCCTTAAACCATCATTTTGCTTTTATTTTGGCGAGTTGCCAGCAAAAAAATAAAAATAAATATATATATATATATATGCTACCAGTTTTGACACTGTGTTGTTCATTTACACGCGTGTAGCTCATAGTTCACAGCAGCTCTGAGAAGCATAAACATTCAGTCATGAACTGCATGCATGTAAATGAACACTGTGCCGTGCTTCACTATGAAATTACTTCACTATATCGGTAGTGCATATATTTATTTAATTAGATCGCAGTCTGTCAATCCCACTAAGCCATTGATTGTGATATAAATTTAATTTTGACCTAGACAGCAACATAGTGTCGCCCAGGAGTACGTTTCCCAAAAGCATCGTTAGCTAACTATGGTTGCAAGTTCCGTCGTCATCAGCAAAGTTCAACGAATCGGTGTTCAACGAAAAACGAACAAAGAAACAAAGTTCAACGAACAATCGCAAACAGCATCGCAAAGTTGTGTGATTGGAACGACATCTCTCGACCTGTGGTTAGAAGCATAGTTTCTTATTTGCATGACATGTGGACCTCAATAAATCCTTATCTTGAGCCAAATAAGCAAGCTGACATTCAGTACAATCTGTATCTTTTATTTAGAATACATACAAATGTCATTTACGTCTTTTAGTTTGTCAAGAGGTTTAAAGCGTCATTTTTGAAGAGTGCGCATGTGCGTACGTGCTCTAGTACGTAAGAACGAGATAAAGCAATAAAGCAAAATAACTGAGAAAAATTAGAAATAGTCCTCAGATGCCATGTCCATAATTTATAGCAAAACATCTATCATTAATTCGATCTCAAACAGATTAATTAAAAGAAGTTATTATACCTGTGTGACATCATTAACCAACGTGGTTGAACGACTAATTTGCGACAAACAGTCGTGATTTGCTACTTGATTTCTTCAACGATGCATCGTACTATGGTAGTTCAGCAGCGAGTTGAGTCGTTGTACGGGAAACACACCCCAGATCCGGCCCACATCTGGCACGCGTGGAATCCACATGTACCAGATGTGGCCCAGATCTGGGCCGACACTGTTGCTGTCTGGGGATATACAGCCCTTATACACTGCAACGGCACAACCACTATGCTGTAGCGAAAAAAATCTGTATCCATAAGCTTAGGGTTTTTCCAAACAGGACGTCAGCCTGTTCTACACATCCATGCCTGTTTGTCACAGACCTGCATATCTGCACTAAACAGCATGATTGACGGAGTCACTGAGCTATAGCAACACCGTATGTTCCCTTCCCTTTCAATTAATTTCAGACTCAAGCATTAATTGGTGAGCCTCAGAGGTGTGCACACTAGAGTAAACAACACATGTTTACCATCAAATCTATGAATAATATCCTGATACAGGCCCACCCTTGGCTAATGACAGGCAAGCTCGACTCCAAGGCGGACCTGATTTAGAAGCAGTCGGGACCCAGTGCGATCCAGGCGTGTCTGCTGGGTTTCAGTTTCACTGGGTTAATGAGAGGCCCAGATGTTTTGGCTCTTACTTCAGGGCATCCCGGGCTGAGCTGCCTGCAGGCCTAGTTACTTCAACAAGTCAGAAGAGTGAAAGCAGAAAATTAAATGCAGGTTGGTCGTTATTATTCTCTGCAAAACTTAAGAGTGGCTTGGCTTTTGTTGTGAGCAACATTTTCCATAGTCTGGCTATGACCCTGGCAGCATCCCTGTTAGCAATGGACTTTATCTTGCAGTGAAGACACCACTTAACCTAAAAGTGTTTCATAGAAATCCACAAATAAAATGAATATTGTTACTTTTTTTTTTTTTTATGTGTTTTCCATCCACATAGTCGACAATCTGGACCAAGATCTACTTCAGTTCACCATCAAAGCAAGCCATTGTCATTCTCGGTTAAGTATGTCTAGTTAACATCTTTCAACTTTCCATTGTTCAATAAATTGCAGCGTCAAACAAAACGAGATATCTTGAATATTTCCTGTCTATATTCTCTCTACCTCAAGTCAACATGAAATCTAAATACACTAGTAAATATTACGCTTTAAAATAACTGTTTGCTGTTTTAATATATTTTAAGATGTAAGTTATTCCTGTGATGGCAAAGCTGAATTTTCAGCATCATTACTCCAGTCTTCAGTGTCACATGATCCTTCAGAAATCAACATGATACATTTTTTTCAGGATTCTTTGTTGAATAGAAAGTATATTAAAAAAACAGTATTTATTTGAACTAGAAATATTTTATATAATTAGAAATGTCTTTACTGTCACTTTTGGTCAATTGAATGTGTCCTTCCTGAATAAAAGTATTAATAACCCCACACTTCTAAATGGTAGCGTATACTGTATTTACATTCTTAATACATGTTTTTGGTCTTGCTGTGAACAATAACTAATTCTTCAATAAAAAAAATTATAACTTGCTCTGCCTCTAATTTTTCTTGCTTTTTTTCTAACATAATCAAGCCCAATAATTTGTTAACCCCTCACTCTCTAAACTGCTGTCTTGTAAATATATCAACATCCAAAGGAAAGTCTTAAGGCAACCCTATAGTAAGATTGATTCAATGTCACTTAAATAAGATTCTTGGAATTCATTCTTAGGTTAAAAAACAGCCTGACAGAGTGAAACAGAATGAAATATAAAATGTTAAAAGTTGAACTGTGTTTAAATTTGAATCACAAGCAGTGCTCATGGCATATGACGCTGAAAAAACAACACAAAACACAATGCAGTGGCCTAAACATATTTTGAACCTTTTGTATTGCATCACAACACCCTACTACTACTCAGTCTACTATCTTGTTTAGAAATTAGGCTTGAACTGAGCTCTTTCTATGATGATTTGAACTGAAAGCCTTCAGTGATTCAGGCTCATGTATCCTTCTGCATCTAATGAAAAGCATCAGATAAATCAGCTCACAGTCAAATTGTGTCTCTTTCTTGCTAAATCTTTCCTCCTTTTCATAAAACTCGAGCACATTCAATAAATAAACATCTTATGAGGCAATTCATAAAGTTTACTCAGCTCCCATGAATAAATGCTAGATATGCCAATACAAAAACATACTTATTAACAGCTGAAATACAGCAGCACTTTTCTCCCTTTAGAGAGATTCAGTCTGTGCAGGCTTTAATAGAACTGCTGTTGCATGAAGATTATACACAGTATCAGGAGAGAAAAAAACATCTGATATGCAGCCAATTAAAAATAGAGAAAACCAGCAAAGGAGAGAAAAGACTTCATTTTTTTCTCCCCAGAGATGCAGACACTATAGACACGGTCTTATTCACCCCATGGGTTGAAAAGGCAGATGCATGCTAGATCATAAAAGCTCAGGTGCAATCCACCTTTTTCGTCAAGAATTCACTTGACATTATTCATCATTTATCCAGCGTAAAAACTTGAACAATACGTTGGCTTACGCAAGTGATAATTGATTCAACGCATGCGACAAACACTGATTTCACAACATAATCAGTTACATGCCACAAGGCTGATGATGAATCCAATTTTATTTTCACCCATTTTCTCTGTTTACCTTCATTTGACCAGAGCAAACCCCTCTAAGTCATGTTCAATTATCAACTAAAAACAAGCAAATCATAGCATGAGACAATAAATTCATCAATTTACTAATGTGCTCTCTTGCATTGAGTGCGCTGGATCCTTAGGGCTGTTAACAAACAGGATCAAAATAGCAACATAAGCTCTGAGCCTTATGTGTTTTAGTCCATGGTGTGATTTTTGAGCCTTGAGTTATGCTCTGCCGCTGCATCTGTGAAGATAACAACATGCAATTGAAATTCTTAAATTCTGAGTTTTGAATATAAATCTCTGATGCTTTTTAAGCTCTAAAGATGACTGATGAGAGAGACAAAAAGAGAAAATAATAAAAGGAACAAATGCATAGCTGAAGGGTACAGAATAATGCGCTGAATTTTAAAAAGCCTGTTTTCCGAGGGGGAAAATGTGGCTTAAATGTAGGTGGCAGCCCAGCATATTTAGCACAGTGAAAAAAGAAACACTAGAATATGACATGCCCTTCTCTTCTTTGCTGCTGTTAGAAGGTATTACCGTTGCCCTGGCCACAAGATCTGACAGCGGTTCAAAATGTATGGTGCAAAAAATTGAGCTTCAAAATGCCTCCTGCTTAAATCTCATTCGATTAAGTATGTAATACCACAAGCGGGAGGTCACAGGCAAGCTTTGAGTATCTCCATAATCCACCTGCACTAAACAACCTGTGATGTACATGGCTGTGTTTCTCTCTGGGGTTGTCTTGTGCTTCTGTCAGAAGCCCATCAGAACCTCAAACATCTAAACACATGAGATTATCCTGCCCTGAACTAATTCTCCTTTCTGCCTGACCTTTTCTGACATGGTTATTTTAATGAGTGGGAGAAGAAATGTTTAACTCAAGCTATGCGCTGAATTATCATTTCAACCCACATTGTTCCATTTTAACTAACATTTTTTTAAATGAAACTGACAAAGTGGTCATTTAGCTGGTATTAAGGCATAAAAAAGACATTTAACTGGCATTATGCTCTCCAAATAGGGTAAATAATAAAGGGTCTGTGGTATTTTTTTGGTATATTCAAAAATACATTAAAGCTACTCTACACTCCTGGGCCAAAAAGAAGAGAAAAAAATCAGCCAAGCCCAAAAAAGTTTTTAATTCTCTGAGCCACAAATTATTGGTCAGAAAATTAGCTAAATGCAAGCAAATGCAGTACTTAAAAATCCATTGCTGTCTCAGAAAAACATCAAAGACAGAAGTTTTTGGCTGAATATGGGAAGTTGTGTGTGGAGTGATGAATCACAATGAAACATGAGAGATGCTCCAGAGCAGTGTCTTCAAAAATCTGCTGAGAAATATAATAATAAATGCATCTCTACCACAGTGAAGTGTGGAGGAAGAGCTGTCATTGTGTGCGGAGGCTTTTTAGCTGCTGGTACCGTATTATCGGGGAGCTACCTCACTGTGAAAGTCAAGGTTAGGGAATTCAGGAGAGTATTGCAGAATGGCTTGCTTTCAACAAATGAAAATTTGTTTTCTAAAGAGGAATGATCAGATGTTATTTTCCTGCCCAAATTGCAAAGACAACCAAGAAGCTTGAAAACAAGTTTATCAGGCTCATGTTTTGGCCTGTCAGAGTCCAGTTTTGAAGCCTATAGTGAATATTTGGTCTCACATTAAACTCAAACAAACTGGGAGACATTTTTCAACTTCTCATGAACTCTTTGAAGCCATTAATATTGAGTGGAACAGCACTGACTCTTCCTCCTGTAAAAAGCTGTCTGCAAGTTAGGAAGGATATTCTGTGCCAAGTTACTTTATCTACAGTATTTGTGCAATTCTTGCTAATTCCCTGACCAGTGATTTGTGATTAAAATGATAAAGACTAAATATTTTGCCATTTTTGGCTTGTCCCTTTTTTTTTAAATGGAACTTGTGTTCAAACTGACTAAATTAAATAATGACTGTAAAAATGCTCAATAAGTCATGGCAACGTGTTGTATCATAACCATTTTCAATTAAAGTTATCAGTTGAGTTAAGTTAAAGTTAAGATTCAAAATTTAACGCAGCAATTGAATTAAAATTTTTAAGTTGAAGTAGGTGAAAATTTACAGTGTTCATCATAAATACCTCTGTGTTTTTGGCATATGAATCACTACGGTCTTTAAGTCTTTAATAATGATTTAAATTCTTTTATAGCAGATTTCACAGGAAACTGCATACTTCCGTGCATATTTATGCCATAAGTTTAAAATGAAGATTTCTGTCAGAGATTGGTATGGTAACTGAGATTGGCATGGTAATGGATATCGCAATGTTATTATATTTGGTCTTGGCGGAATAGATCTGCTACGCTGCTGAAGAGCAAGTACCGAGACTTGCTAGTGCCAATACATTCACAGACATTGCTGTGAGCAAGACATGCTGCTACTGCTGGAGAAGTAGCATACATGAATTAACCCCATAGCAGATCTATACATGTGGAGCTGGGGAAGGGGAAGGGTTCTGAAAGCACGCTGCAGACTGTTAACAGAAAGCAATGCCAAGTATTTGAATGTTTGATCAGCAAGCTCATGCAACGGCAACCAATCAGCTCTACTATGTAGATGATGACATGATTGCTACCAATAAGAATCAGCCAGCACCATCTGTTTCATGCCAGAACTAGGTAATAATAAATACTGTAATAAATGTATTGCGTTAGTTAATGTTAAGCTAACGTTATGAACTAACGATAACTAATGGGAGATTATTGTAAATATAACCGTCGTAGGTCAGTATCTGTGCGTGTAAATCTCACTCCCCTGATCCCAAGAAGCACTCTAGCGACTGATGTTAAAGACTGTGGTTTTTAGCCTCCCCCCGCCGGAGACCCCGGTTCGACTCCTGCTCGGGACGTGGCGAGTGGGATCATAAAGTGTTACCTAAAAGTTAAATTTTACGTTGTTCAAAAGCATTTCAAACCAACATGATTACAAATCGTACATTTCTAAAAACGTGACACGTGTGTATCAAACCCTTAGATGTCACTGACCCACACAACTGCTAACAAACTTTAATTAGATTCAGGGCCCAATTTAAATTCACAGAGCCTGGGACACAAAAATTTTTTTCAATGAGTAGGCTTTACCACAGAGGACCTCAGTGGCCTCTCTTGTCTTAAGGCCCAGGAAAACTAGCCATCACTCCATGAGGACTCTGACTACATAAATAAACAACATTTTGTTCTGGTAAATAATTTTGGTTTTGGAAAAGAAAAAATAATAGATGATTCTTTTAACAAAGAAATTACTGTATTGAACATACAGTATCTTGGACAAAAAACATATTTGTCAGTGGTTGTATGTGGTTTTTCTCCATGAAATGAAGCCAAACCAAGATGATCTATATATCCACATCAGCAGAAGGTTATGTGAGGCCCCGAAGGAGCCTTTATGTTCACAGTTTCCCATTAGTTCTTTATCATGTGTCACATATGTTTTCTTCTGTCAAGTAAGGAAAGAAGAAGAGTGAATGAGACGCCGTTATTTTGTCTATTGAAGGGATTTATATTGTTTTGTCTCATAAAGAAGGGAGGGAAACGGCATGCTGCTCTCCAGTGGAGTCTGTCATAATCACACATGTGTCAATGTTCATGAGATGGATGTTATGTCATTTAAGCGCAGAGAGTTTTAATTAAAAGGGAAAGATGATTCATTGCCACCACAAATCTTGTCTCATAGCTGGAGTTCAGCTCAGGCATTAGCTTCGATTTGAAAGCAAAATAAATTAAAGGTGAAGCGTGTAATTTTTGCTACCAGACAGAATCGCAAATGTAAAAAAAAAATTGTTAAACTGGCCTGACTGGCTTTAACAGTAGCATGAGTTTGGCTGAACTAAACAAAGGCAGATGATTCTGCCACTACTGGAGCAGAAATTACTCACTTCGCTATTAAAGAGTGACATTACAGATCACAGGATGCTAAGATATAAATGCATTAGATTTAATGTGCACTTGAAGTTGGTCTTTGTCATGGGTATAAATTGTCAACATCACCGAAAAGGGAAGAAGACTTTGACACTCAACACTCTCACAGTCTGATGACATCATGCAGGTCTCTGGAGCTCAGATATACACACAATTTGCTGAAGTCAGATGTTTCATTCACTGAAGGCCCATATGCAAAACTAATCAGAATTTGACTTGTATGCGACCTCTGACTTCACCCATGATTCAGCTCATAGTTTATCTATTTTGACAGGGGTAAAATACATGTGCTTGTCTGCCTTTGAGATCAAAATCTGACTGTGGATAACAAAGTAGAAATTGTGTGGTAAACAGAATGGATTGGCTTGAATCTCCATCTTTTTGGCTAGATGTCTTGTTAATAAAATTACTGATAAAAATGTCAATTACAACAAAGACGAGAATGTAGCAAACCTAAATATGAAATTGTAAAGTGAAAATAATACTGTGACAATAGATATGAACAATGCACCAATATTGTCAGTGTTTCTGAAAGAAGTCTCTTATGCTCACCAAGGCTGCATTAATTTGATCAAATATACAGCTGTGAAATATTACTGTTTTCCATTTGAATATATTTTAAAATGTAATTTTATCCTCTGATGGCAAAGCTGAATTTTCAGCATCATTACTCCAGTCTTCAGTGTCACATGACCCTTCAGAAATCATTCTAATATGCCGATTTGCTGCTCAAGAAACATGTATTATCATTATTAATGATGAAAAAAAGTTGTGTTGCTAAATAATACCTAATAATATAATGTCCCTTAATGTGTATGGAAAAAATTATGAAAAAGACTGCATCCCAGTCCACAGGCATATTCTAAAGACATCAGTTAACATGACCATTGGGTAAACTGCTGAAAATGAAATGAAGACAGGAGTGTAATATTTTCCCTTGATTCAAAGCTAACATTTAATGCCATTGAAGGAAGTTGAGTCAAAAGTGCTGTCAGCTGACAGCTGGACTAAAAGTGAGATCATGAGACACCTCAACACAGAAAACCACAATAGATCCCTGAGGGCTGAGAGTTTGACATCCTTCAGGACTCGTGAACTCTTACAATTACACCCACTTACTGAAATAAATGATTATGTGTGTCTCCAGACATACGGAGATCCAATAATATGCTCGTTCCATGGAATGCTGGAAGCTCATTTATTCCATGTTAAAATACTTTCTCCTATCCTGGTTTAATGTGACAACCATAAGTGAGCCATTCATAAGTAACATTGGTAACACTTTACAATAAGGTTCATTAGTAAACATTAGTTAATGTATTAACTAACATGAACTAACAATGAGCAATACATGTGTTACAGTATTTATTCATCTTTGTTAATGTTAGTTAATAAAAATACAGCTGTTCATTGTTTGCTCAAGTTAGTTCACAGTGCAATAATAACAAATACTAAGGTAGCTAACTAATGTTAACTAATGAGCCTTAATGTAAGGTGTTACGGTAACATTTCCCCGATGGTGCAAGTTAGGGCAGGACTATCTGATTTTTCAGGAAACCAGTTTGAAAACAGTAATGTTTAGGGATGCAAGCACAGAAATTACACACTGCAGCTTTAAAAAAGATAAACCGTTTCTTTGGTGACTGTCTCAGGGAGACATGCAACTTTTTGAGCTTATGTGACAAACTGCAGTCCACAACAAAAACCCTCTCTTTGTGTCAACCACACACACACACACACACACATTTACACAAACACAGAAAGACAGGGAACAGAGTGTTCATCCAAACATCCTATCTCACTTACACAGACACATAGAACAGCCTTGGGCTTTGTGTTGTTTTACGAAATCCTCTCAAAACATCTCTCACTTTTTTCCCTGCTTCACCCTCTCTCATCCTGGTTTGGATGTGGTCACTGTAGTGTGCGGTCCTACAGGGTTTATAGTCATGGAATCATGGAAATCATATTCATGCCCAAACCACACGGTCCGTCGCTCCAGATCCTCAACATCTACTGTGAGATACGATCCAAGCAGTGCCAACCTCGACGACAGCAGCCCTTAGCTCGGGCAAAAGGAATGTGCTAACCACTGTGTTCGCGGTCCTTCCTCATCGTCTGCCGCCACATGCTTTCACAGGTCTCGGTTTTTCTACTTTTGGTGTCCTTATCTCTTGCTCTCCTCCTATATATCAACAAGATGAAGTGGCCTTATAGTGACCATCTCAGCCTTTAATAGCCTCCGTAAATCACCACAGGTTTAGTGCAGCACAATGGCAGCAGTGACCCATTCATCACCTCCACTAGAGCCCTTTGGCATATCAACATGTTAATTCCAACACCATTACTACACTATTTTAATTCAAAAGTATTTCTTAATGAACATTCAGAGCCTAAACAAAGGTCAATCTACTGTAAATATCTAGACAATCTGGATTTGTGTGATTTTTGCTTCTTGCAATAAACTTTAAATAAACATCAAAATAGACGAAATTTTAAATAAAATAAAATAAAATAAAATAAAATAAAATAAAATAAAATAAAATAAAATAAAATAAAATAAAATAAAATAAAATAAAATAAAACAAAATAAAATAAAATAAAATAAAATAAAATGTTATAGAATCTGTAGCAGGGTTGCAAATTCAGATAATTTATAGCTAAATTATGTAAACCATTTTTCTGTCTTACAATAACTTGGGTAAAAGAGCTGAATAGTTGATCAAGTTGACAAGTATTGTTATTGTTAACTAAAATTATTGAAAATCATTTTCGAAATAAAGCTGAAATAAAATATAAATATTAGATGAAAGACAAACTTAAAAAATTTAATTAAATTTAAAGATAAATAGAAATAGTAGTAATAGTAAATTGTAATATTAAACACTAAATAGTAATAGTAAATATAATACTAAAATAACACTGATCTTGACAAAAGCAGTCAATGCAATTTATGAAAAAAGTATATTTTTTATTATATTTAATATTATATAAAATTAAAATAATTTTATTATCTTTCTATCACCCCATACTAAGAATGGGGAAAATCTTGTGGGACACAACTAATCATTATGTGTTTTGGTCATTAAATTACTTTCTAATTAAAAAATAAATTTACTACAATAAACTGAATATAAATTCAACAGATAATGTCATGTTTTTTTATGATTTTAATGGTTGAATAAGAAGGTTTAAACCTCTGACATGATAGTTATTTCATGTGTCTAGCCACTTTTAATCCTAATTGTATGTTTGATAATAATTTAATGCCATTAAAAAGTAAAGTCTACCCTGTTCATGGAAAATTGCATGCCTGTGTGTTTTCCCTACAGGAATGTATTTAAGTGTGTTGAGGGGGTGAAAATGCAGAGTGAAGTGACAATCAACTAATCCAGCGCTAATCCACTTTTATTGCTTCTGCTCTCCGGTGGCCATTAGAGGCTGGGGGGGGTCACACACCTGATGCTCTCTCTCTCTCTCTCTCTCTCTCTCTCTCTCTCTCTCTCTCTCTCTCTCTCTCTCTCTCTCTCTCTCTCTCTCTCTCTCTCTCATCTATCTGCTTTATCAGTATCTCCATGATCCGTTGCCTCAGCTAGACCTTCATATCAGCCTCAGGCGGCAGACTCCCTAAAGCATACTGCACGAAAACTCGCAAGCACTATATGAAATTTAGCAGCTCTAATCTGATTGGCTGGCTTCTATATGCAGTTTCCTGAAGTTAAGGTGCACTGCCTGAAAGTACCAATTGATACAGTGACTGCGTTCACATGCACCCTCATAATGTGATTATAATGAGATTTAGGCAATATTGCAATTAAAATTGACCTAATTTTAAACACAATACTTCGATCAAATTGATGCAATTAAGCTTATAATCGTATAAGACACAGTAAAATATGTGGTGTATGCCTATTTAAATCCCAATAAACATGCATGTAAACACTTTAATCACTATTTATTCCACTCTGACCAAAGTGCGCCTGTCTCCTTGTGATCCGATACGCATCTTAATACCAGGTGTAAACAGGGCCTGTGATGTACATGAATGATATTGTGAATATAATGCAGTATACTGATGGTCAAAAACACTGAAATGAAGACATTTTAGGTGCATTACCAAAAAATGTCCTTAGAAATGTGTTTTATATTTGATATAAGTAGATTAAAACAGTTGCCAGTAACACACCTACTATATGTGAGTTCATCATTAATGCTGGGCATTATGTGAATAATGGCAGTATAAATACCCACAGTTCTTAGAGAATAATCAAAGTTGCATGTAAACGGGAGAGAGGAGGTTTGCTTGTGCCATGTAAACATCTTACTGCGATTAAAGGCACAATATGTATTTTTGCTTTAAAAATAGCAAAAATCACTATATCTATGTTATATCTTTTTTTTAGTTGTGTACTTACATTATCCTGACTGTTTCCAACAACTTTCAAACCAGGAGAAATTTGTAATTTAATCCGAAGACACGTCCCGTTTCTATATTTCCGTTTTGTCGCCGTCAATGGCGTCATATCCGCGTTCTCCCTGGTTTCCGCTCGTACTGCCATGGCAACCAGAGCCCTCTGATAGTAACCAAGACGACAGACGTGGACCACTGTAGTTCGCAATGTCTATCTGCACGCTGTTGTTGTTTCGTTCAAACGTTATGGACCATGGCAAGCAGACTTTGGATAAAAAAGGAGAACTAAAACGAGAATCAATATCAGCGCGGTGTTTTCGAGATGCCGAGAGCTCCCATAGACAGTATATAAACGAGATCTCCACGTCCGAGACTTCGACCGCTCCTACATGTACTTTATTAAACAGGTGAGCACATTTACATAAAACTAATCAATGTTATATAGTTCAACAATGATAAAATGTTAGAATATGATCTGTATGTTATTCTAATGTTGATCTAGCTTACTGCTAGTCTCATACAGACAAACTAACACATAAATTTCAACACATTCAAATGCAGTTTAGTGTGCTAGTGTAATGTTAGACCAAGTGAAACAGCGCTGCGTTACCTCACAAGTTTAATTTGTCTAATAAACTGACCTGTGACTAGTAATTCTGCATTTGCGCGTAGTTCGGTAGAATGAAATGCCCATATTCCTTTTATATCAGCGGGACTCGCGTTGCGTGTGGAGCTGATAGCTGTCTCTCAGCAATCCCGAACTGCTTCATATCACAGTCATGATAAAAACATCGATGTATTCAGTCATCCATAAACATTATTAGATCGGTCGGCTTGACATTGAGACAAGATCCATAATTCTTAGCAAATGTTGCGTCATCAAACTACGCCTTTGTTATTGTAAGAGGTTAGCGACCCCTAGTGGTGAAAAATTCCATACTGTACGTTTAAGTCCTTACTCTGATTATTGGAAGTAATCACAATATTTGTGCACATGTACACGCAGTCAATTACAGCTCCAAAAAAGAAACATCAAGTTAACTCCAGCCATGCTGATAAGCATAAGGGAATAGAATAGCTTTCAAATAGAAATAATCAGTATTTCTCTCGCTTATGTGAATGATATTGATCTTTGTAAAGGAAGACAGTTTGGCCTGTGTTCTCACAGATGTGCTCTGCTATCTGGGTCAGCTGTAAGCAGTGCACACCCATCCTGACAAAAACCAGGCCTGCAAAACCCTCAGAAGGTTTTGGGTGCAGTCAAGTCAGGGTGGGATCCAGACATTTTGCATGACATCAGATTTACATCCTCCATGGCCCACAGAGAGCAAAGGTAGCCAGACTTTTCATTTCAGACACTAACAGACCGACCTGTAAGCTTACTGTGAGTCAATATGCCAAGCCTTCAAAAAGTTTCATTAGATGATGATATTGCAACGCTGTTTGCTAACCGCCAAGAAAAAGAGCAGAGGAAGAAGAGAAGAGTATGACCATAAATGAATAATGAACATAAATATCAGTATGACCATAAATGAAATCAATTTTAAGTTGTTTCCACTGTTATGAGAAAATATCATTTGGCATTGTGCCGATTTGTATCGTGGAAGTCTCACTACTACAGTCCAGTGATGAAATATGCGTGTCGTGAAAATGGGAAGCCTCAGTGCCTCTGTGTACCGTTACACCCCTAGTAATAATTAACAGATTTAAGTGTTACGTCATTTAAATTGTTATTTCATGTTTATTCATACAGGCCACATTATACTGAGAATGTGTAACTTGAAGACAGTTAATTTAGAGAGTCTGCTGTATTATTGGTTTTAACTGACACACCAAATGAGAAATAGTGCTTGAGCTGTCCAAATTAGAGGCTTAGAGTATACCAATAATGCAAATATGAAATTAGAAGTTTACTGCAAAAATAAATGGATTATTACCACTGGCTAAACAAGCATCCTGAATGTGTTCCCAAAAAAACTGCCTTTTCTATTCTGCGTGCAGTTACTTTTCTGCATGATTTATTTTTGCTTATTTTTGTGTGCATATGACCAGAATGTAATCTGTCATATTCAATTTATGCAATTTATATTCAATTTCTCATCTGTCTAGTCTGTCTCCTGTTCCTGTTAGTGTTTTTGCTGTTATTGCACCAGATGTATCAGGTCGATGTTTTGTTATATTTTGTTGTGGTTTAACATTTTGGGGTAATGAAAGGGGTTCTTATTGTCTTAATACTTAAGATGTAACATAAATGTTTCACAGATAAGGCTTGAGCCTAGTTCCAGACTAAAATGCATGCTTGAGCTGTTTTAACTGAAAGCAACTTGCTCTTTAAAATATGTCAGTGCCATTGCTTTGTCTCAAGATGCACACCAGTGATTTTTGTTTTACTAAGGCACATTTATAAAAGCTACTCTAATGTTTTAATTGAACTAAGGCCTAATCCTGGCTTAATCTAAGCCCTGTCTCTGAAACTTGTTTAATGTATTGTAATCGAGATCTGTAGTTGAACATTTGCTTATGTTTCATATGTCAAAACAACACTGTAAACCCTAACGCTCAAAATAATGAATTGGTTTGAGTAGGACAAACTTAAATTAAACTAATTAGTTCAGTCAAATGAACTTTTATGAGTATTTAGCACTTTCTTTTTCTTTCAAGTTCACAGAACTGATATATTTTAAGTAAACTGAATTGTTTCATTGTTTTGAGTTTTATGAAATGATTTATTTTAAGTTTAACTGAAACGTCTGGGATGTCTATTTCCCAGCATGCTTTGCTGATGGCACTTGAATGGGAGAATAAATGCTAAAATTAAGTGTAATATAATGTTTTTTTGTGCAAGATTAATGTTAAGTGGGAGATTGAGTATTGATTAATGTTTTGTTATGCTAATTTAGAAGAATTTCTGTTAATGTTGGTTTTAGGATAGTTACCATCATGGTGACAAGTGGTGCATGCGGCTTGATTTGAGAGCAAATAAAATCTTTATAGTGTTGCACTCATACAGCAAGTGCTGTATAACATACTATTGTTAGCATGATAACATAATAGTATGTTAGCAAACTAGCTTGTTAAAACTATAAGTTAATACTAATGAAAGTGTTCACATTGAGATTACAAGAATGTTTTAAGTTAAATGTATGAAATAGTGTATTCTGATTTTAATTGTTCTTAACTTGAAATGTTTAAGTATAAACTTGCAATCTGCCAGTTCTGCTTACTTAAACTTTGAATTTCAAAACTTAAAAAAATTGAGGCAATCGATTGCCTTACATTTTTTGAGTTCTGCTAACTTATTCGGGTTTACAGTGAATGTCAACAGTTTAAAATAAAGTTATTATTACTTAATTCTCATTCAGAATATCCCTTGTGAAAAGGAAGTACACTTTAGCCTACTTTTAAAAAAAAGAGTACGTATCACAGAAATAATATACTTAAGTGCAACGTTACATTTAATGCAATGTTAATTATGGTTCAAATTTATATTAAATGACATTAGCTGAACATGTAATTTCATAAACGTCTTTGAAATATGTTTAAAGTGTACTGACAAGCATGGTAAACTAAATTATACTTTAATGTCATTTCTATTGAAACTTGTATGTCATGTAAATTTAAATATATTTAGAATTACACATTTGTAATGAAGTTGCAATTTAGTTCATTTAAAATATATTAACTTTAAATGTAATATCGAATAACACTGGATAAAATTATAACAGAACAGAAATGCACTTTGAATACAATATAACCAAAGTGCATATTTGAATATAAGCCGATTAAGTTCAGTTTATGTCCCACCTGGTTCCTGCACCCTGCTAAGGAGTGGAAAATAGCACGTCTTGGCTGAATTTGCAAGTGCAGCACAGGGAAGAACTGAAACGAATGTGATGAGTGGCAAAATGTAGGACAGACAAGTTCTGCATGTCATGGAAAGAAATCAGAAAATACTGCTGTTAAAGCAGAAACAAGTGTTGGGGATGTGTTTGCCAAAATGCACATATGGTAGAGCGGTCATGTTCAGATAACCCACTGCTAGATGAGTAAAAACTGCGTAGCGTGGCTGTACAGATGGTGGAGAGCAGTGGGTGCTCTGTGACTCTGAAGGGAACGGCTCATTAGCTGGAGGAATTTTGGGTGAGAGGTGCATTCTTTAGTCGTGACTGCATGGAAATTCATAAACACTAATGAATGAGAGTTAAAAGTCATTTCACGAGTTCACACTTACAAATAAGTCAGATAGAATAAATGCTTATTTGGCGTGCTGTCCGAGGAGAGGGCTCCGGGCTCGGTATTCGGCCCGAACCCAGAGTACTCCACCCGTATTCCTGGCTGTGAAAGAACAAGCCAAGAGTGAGGAGTCGGGGTGGTGGAGGGATGCTGAAAACTGTCAAGTAATGTTAGGTGAGTTGACAGTGAATATATATATGCTTCCTCTCATGCTGATAGGGTAGACATGGTAATTGTTTGATGACGAGTTGATTGATTGATTATTTGAACGTGCTCCTCCCGAACTTTGTTTATAAAACATCATTTAAATAAACAACGCTTAATAGCAAAAATCAATCAAATAACACTTTAAGCAAAAAGGGGTTGTTAACCCAAAAATGAAAATTCTGTCATCATTTTCTGTTTCTTTCTTCTTCTGTTGAACTAAAAAGAAGATATTTTGAAGAATGTTGGTAACCAGAGAGTTGACAGAAGCCATTGACTTCCATAGTATGTTTTTATGTATATTTCTTCTAGTATATTTCTGGTTACCAACATTCTTCAAAATATCTTATTTTTAGTTCAACAGACGATTCAGGTTTGAAACAACATAAAGCCTCATGCACACCGGGACGATTATCGTGTGCACTCACCAGCGTTTTTTTCTAGACGTTTTCCGATGCGTCTTTGTGTTCATACCCAAGCGATTTTCACTGGTGATGCGCCGAGTGAACGTGCAAATTCACTCCCTGACAGTAGATGGCGCTTACTGAAAAACAGAAATACCCTGATACACAAGGTGGTGCTGGCAACTTTATGCTTCTGACACACTACGACACACTGCTTGTCACACAGAAGAAGAAGAGAGCCAGTATTTATGTGCTTGCCAAAACCATTCACACACTTATCATCCTCTTATCACTGTGGCGTTTGTCATAAAGTTCTTTGTGTTCAGAGACCAGCAGCTCTACATTCATCTTGCCTCGTTGCATCTTCTTCTTCGTCTACTTACTTCCTCTTCATCGTCTTCTTCTATCAATGTGTGCTCGGCAAGACTGTGTTGTGAACCCGAACCCGAGGCGTTTTTTTAAGAATTACGCTTTTCCGCCTGGCGTTTTGCGTAAGGCGTTAAGCGTCGCGATAAGCACGCGATAATCGTCCCGGTGTGCACAAGGCTTAAGGGTGATTAAATGATGACATTTTTCATTTTTGGGTGAACTATCCCTTTAAGTGAGGTTTATGACTAAAATAAGGAGAGAAAAAAAACAGAACGGGTCTTATTATTCCACATAATGTTGCTTAAAGTTAAATTTCTTTTACTGAACAAGAATACTGATTATAAATTGGTAAATCACTTTAGCAGTCTGATTATGAATTACCTGGGCATTTTTCAAATGGCAGTGCAGACACACTGATTCACTGAGTTCAGTATGTGAATTGAATAGACTTGTGAAATAGCAGAAGAGCCTTGTGATGTCAGGCTCAGGGCAGAGGAAGTGTTCACAGATAAACAGCCGTCAGCCTGAGGTGCTGTGTCCTCCATTCATCATGATGTCCATGAACAGAGACACCTCCTCTAATGAGCACCTCTTGTGGCAGGGCTGATTCCTCTCACAGGCTGCTGGATGGAGTGTATCTATGAGATGTGATGCTTCTGTCATGATCAATCACCTTCAGCTAACAGGAACCTGCAGCTCACTACCTTTTTTTTCTGGTTAACATCATTTGCCAATAAGGCTCTACCAATCTTTCACCAAATACAAAGATCAGTCACCCAGGTGAACTGCATATTTGTTTTGCTATGTTAAATTACTATCTTAATAAGCACAGATTACAATATTTGGTTCATTCCCTTGAAAAGTGTCAAACCTTTGGTGTTGTCAAAACATTGTTCTGATTGCTTCCCAAAATGCATCTGTGTTTGCAAGTTCCATCAATACACACTAATTAAATGATTACATGTTTCCCGAAAACCGTAGTTCCATAGAAACAAACAGCCTTGCAAACAAGGGTGGTTGAAACTACAGCTCTCAACCAGAAGCATAGTTTCTTGTTACATGAAATGTGGATTGAAATAAATCATGTTCTTTAACAAAATAAGCAAGATAACATGTAGTACAGTCTCAACCCAAGCTCATTGATAAAAGCTGCATCTACCTACATGTTTGCAAAACGTAAAACACGAACGTATATATACAATTCACAGCCGTTTCCAGCTGAAAAGAGCACTAAAGGCAGACATTTTGACATTTGCATCACATAATCAGCTCCATGACTTTTCTTATGTAGTAAACTTGCTCTATAGCTCACCTGGTACAGCAATGCACATGTGACGTGGAGAACTCGGTAATATATTTTTTAACCTGATAGAGCATTAACCCTTTAACACCAGACATTTCATTTCTGAACTGCCTCAACCAACTTAATAAAAAGTTGCCAAATTCACATTCATCTGTTTATCACATAAATCTGAACATGCATTTAGCGCCACCTACTGGACATTTCACTTTGAATGTGTCATGAAAGGTGCAAAAAGAAACGTAAAATAGCGATTTTTCTCCAACAATCCATCATGCTATGGTAGTTAGAATGACATAATTGTATGGGAAACACACCCCAGTCCGACAACTGCAACACTGGCTCAACCAATGGCATGGTTTGGGGTGGGACATGAGTCTGTATGCCTGACCAGTGGCAAATGGGAGGAGTGTTTGGGAAACCTGTTTGAAAACAGACAGAACTAGCAGTTAAACAAAACTGCATGCATCTTGCGGAAGAACATTGTAGCCATAAACAGAGAGCTTTCTATGACGAGTCATGCTATATACTGGGCTACTCCGCAGTGGTTGGCATCCCGCTCAGTCTAAAATAGTCTGAATATAAACACTTAGTATAGGTGTACCATAGTATCATAGTGAAGGATATAACCAAAACATGGTTTGGAGGATGGATTCATGATATACAAAAATTTTTGGGGAAAAAGTTGTGTACCTTTAAATTAAAATTTCTTTACAGTTAACAGAAATTGCATCATGTTCGATGATGCATGAACATTTAAAAGCAAAATGCACTTATCTTTACAGATTTAGAAAGCATAAACTTGAAAAAGGCACATCAACATTTTGTGAGGACGTTTATTGCTATCCAGCCTAAGAAACAAAAGAAGCTAAAACTATTTACTCTGCCAGCTGTGATTATTTTGGTGTAACTTTGCCTACATGGCTAATGATGCAGTACTTTCTCATACTTGCATTAGCTGTATTGAAAGCCTTCATGTAGCTCTACCCACAAAACATGTTTTACACACACTGAAAATAGCATTAGCCTGATCTGATTTAAAGAAGAGAAAAACATGCCAGATGGGCATGTTTTCATTCTAAGGCACACAGCAAAATGTTGGCTTAAATATTTGGTATCATAGATCGCCTCAGATATCAACCAAATGGAACGAACATCAGCCAATTGCAGATAACATATGTAGTATGGAGATTGGCTTCTTCCAATAGGCTAGCTTATCAAACTGCCCCCCCCCCCCACCCCCCCCACCCCCCCCACCCCACATTGTAGTTCAGTGACCTCAGCATAAAAGCAACTCAGATTCATTGTTGATCATTATACAGAGTCAAATTAATTCAAATGACCTGGTCTGATCAATGAAGGTTTAACTTGAAACCCTCTCTTACTTTGTCACAGTATGTGTTGAGTAAATTGCCAATACCTTCACCTGTCCTTACTTGACTGAGTTCAGAGATCTGGAGGCCTGCTAAGTACAGTGTTTGTTCCAGAGGTGTATAAACATCCAAAAGTAAGGTAAGCACAAAGAAATGTACTGCATTATTTGAGAGTTCCAGCTTTTCTATGCAACATTAATTTCAAAACAAAAAACAGATGGAGTGGTTTTGTGAGCTTGTCAAAGTCAATGCAGCATCTCTGAAGAGAGAATACAAATGATGCATTGTTTACTGTAAACATCAGGTAGGCCGAAACAGTAGCGCAACTGCACAAGCCTATTCTACGAATGTCTCCAATCCAGGAAATCTGGTCTAATTTCTCCCCCAGGCTCTGGAGATGCTATTGATTTGTTTATCTCCAGAGTCCTAAACCCAGTCTAAGTAGAGCAGAATACATCAAAGCGCATTTACGTCTCACAAATACCGCCTTGAAGATGCGCTTGGCTGCTTCTTTGTTATCTCCTCATGCCGAGAAGTTCCCTTTTGAAGCATCACTTTAATGCTTGCAGCACAGATGGACCTGTCATTAGAGATTTATGAAATGCTTCTGACCTATATGTGCTTAACGTATTATATCTTAGATCACCACTGCATTTAGAAAATATCACTGTAGAGGTCAATCTAACCTGCTTTCAATCTAATGCTGTGGATATTTAACAAGCACAAGCACATTTTGCTAGTGTGAAATCAAATGCATCCATTCAGAGTGATTTCATGTGACTAAAGCCCAATTTATACTTCTGTGTCGAACTCACGCCGTAGCTACGTCGTAGGCTGTGTGTAGCACGCGTACCCTTCGGCGTACCCTGACGTGCACCTCTCCGAAAATGTAACAACGCGTCAATTCTACGCGGACGCAAGCGCTGTGATTGGTCTGCTAGAACCCCTCCCTGGGGTTTTACATGCTCCCTCTGCATGTGTAATTGTGCGTCAACACGGACAACGATGCAGAAGTATAAATGAAAACCAAAGCGCTGCCTACAGAGTAGAGGCTCCGGCGTAGGTCCGACGCAGAAGTATAAATCAGCCTTAATTCCCATATCTTTCTTTAGAATAATTCATTAAATGGATTGTAATGAACCTATTTTTTATGATAGATAAAAACAGTATGGATACACCAAACAAAGAAATTCCACAGACAACCCCCATCACCATCCCGAGCACGCAACAGCATTATGGAGGTGGACGTCCCATGAGAATATAACGAGACGCCATCCAATAAAGAGGATTACAGATTTCAGCCTGTGCACCCAAGTGTTTCCAATGAAATAACCACCTCCTGCAAAAGTCATTAAAATTTAAACCATCCTTTCTTAAGGATATCACCATACAGCACATATTACCCGCTGAATGAGTGGAAAACAATCTCTACCTTGACGTGCATTAGGCTCACACTGGAATGAAAAGTTGGAAGACTGCATGTGAGGGTCGGTAGTGTAAGGGTGTGAATGTGTGTTTGCTGTGGAGAGAGAGAGAGAGAGAGAGGGATTTCTGGGTACACATTTTAAATGGTGACTGTAAGCTGCCGTGAGAGGTAGGGAGGATAATGTTACACATATTTTTGTAGGCTCTATTTTTGGCTTATATTCAATGGTTGATGAAACATTCATGGGGAAACACCATTGGCCAATGAGAAAATATCTTTGTCTAAGCCCTTTAGGCCATTATAGGGTATGAGGCCAGTCTTGTATTAAATGAAGAACTACTGTTTCCTTGAAAATCACAGTTGTACCATTGGGAACCGAGAGCCATTTCATACTCAGTACAAGTTATATTCAAAAATGCTGAAACTAAATTATTTTCATGACATTTTGTTCTTGAATATTTTTTCCAGATCTACACTACCTTTCAAAAGGTTGGGTTCAGTAGATTTAAAAGAAAAAAGAAAAAAAGAAACTAACACTTTTATTCAGCAAGGATGCATTAAAGAGATCAAAAGTGACAGTAAAGACATTTATAGTGTTACAAAAGATTTCTCTTTCAAATAAATGCTGTCTGTTCTTCTGAACTTTCTATTCATCAAAGAATCCTGAAAAAAAGAATCCCCAAAAATATTAAGCAGCACAACTGTTTTCAACATTGATTATAATAAGAAATGTTTCTTGAGCACCACATCTGCTCTCTAATCGCTCTTGCTGTACTTTGATGTCATACACCGATCATTTGCGCAATGCCGCTTCAAGTCGAACATGCCTGTTTTGAGTTCTCATTTGTTACCATGGCTTCTGATTAGTTACACCTGTTCCCTTTTTCATTAATCATCATTCTCAGTGTATTTCAGCCCTCAGTTTCCTCAGTTCTGTGTTTATCCTTAGAATGTTCTTTTAAATGTGTAGCGTTTTCTTGCTGTCTGTGTTTATTAAAATCTCTTGGTTCATCTGTCATTTTGTCACGCATCTCTTCATGTCTGCTACAAACTGTGCAATTTCGGCAATCCTATAAGATCATTACAAATCACACTGTACGACATGGATCTAATAAACTTGGGTACGACATGTATGTAGACTGTACGATGATGACACCTATTGAATCGTAGTTAGTATAGAAGAATAAAACGTCCTCAGCATGTGCTAGTAGTAAACAAATAGAGCAACATGAATCGCACTTTTGGCAATTGTGGTTATGTGAGCTGAAAAAAAAACGAGGAAGCAAGAGGAGAATATGGATGAGGTCATATTGGGAAAAGAGGCCAACTCTGCATGCCAATCTTGCACATGGAGCTTGAGTTAAGTAGTTTTAAGTTTAAGACCACAGAAATCACCACAATTGGTCATCTTTCATTGGGACAGCCCAAAATCGTACAATGTGTACCAGCATTATTGGATTTAACTTCATGGCACCTGTGACAGGAACACAACACAAAAGTGTTTGTCGGTGTAGAAATATACAATACTACTTAACATACACTAAACAAGAACAATATTACTTTTTGGTAACATTAAGTCTTTGTGAGTATTTTTTGCCAATTTATTTAAAAATAAATTGGCTCACAAGAGCCATTTAGTCATGAAACAGAGCACTATGGTCTCTCTCTCTCTGCATTTGTTGTTGTGTGCAACCAGCAAGGAAACTACAACAGAGAGATGTGTTGTCTATTTATTGTCTTTTATTTTTTCAGAGAACCCATTCTTTCTCTCTCATCACATTCAATTCAGTCACAAGCTCACAACTTGGCTGACACCGTTTCTTTTGCTGTGGTTCTGTAGATTCAGTAGCGTAACCAGCAAACGCTGTTACTTGCAAAGACGAATGAAGATGTCCAAGAACCGTTAATGAAACTAAATGTCATGAAAATAATTTGGTTCCAGTATTTCTTTTATTCCCAATCTGAGCACATTTTAATAAAAACTAGATATAATTCCCATCTGTATGATCATAACGTCGGAAAAGTGAGTGTCACTTCGACAATGAGTTTTCATTCTGTATGAGGCATGCTTCAGGAGTGAAATTACAACGGCAGTGAGGTCTGCCCCTCAAGCCTAAACCCTCTGAACACCTGAGATCTTCATTGCATTGGAAAACACACTCTGTAGTCCTCAGGTGCTGCAGCTGCTGCTCTTTCATGCTTGAGGGAAAACTGAGTGAGTGTGTCCATATAAATAGATGGGGTGGATTGGACAGCGAGGGAAGTTTGCTCATGTTTCATTTATGAAGCTCCAACATGTTTTTCTTTGTTGGTGTTTCTGTGACCTTGTCATCAAAAATAAAATAAAAAATAGATAAAAAAGGACTGACCAGTCAGACCAATTAAGATTCAAGCCTTCCAATGAGGCTTGTGCTTGTTGCTTAGCAACCTGTTCAATTCCCAGTTGAGAAGGTGTCAGATCCATGGCAGGTACATGTGTACATCGGCCTTTAGGTTCTGATCTCTTCCTTTCATTGATGCTCTCTGCCTAAAATCACATGCTGTTTAATTCATCCATCATGAAAATACCACATTTAATCATATGAAAGCACGATGTGATGATGGTAAAGTCAGTGTGAATTGGTATTCTCAATCCATTTCGCTGCAGCAATGTGAAATATTTTCATGTGAAATTGGAATTTCAACAAGTGAAAATGTTGGATGGGAATTAATTGGATGCTGAAAAGTTAATTAAAATCCAGAACTGAGCCAGAGCATATGCGAGTTGTGTTCTGAACGACATACTATATACTATACACTTATACGATGTGCTGTACTGTCTAGTGTATGAATTTTATACGGTTATTTTGTCATCCAGCATTCACTGTAAACAATGACACGATCAATAAGTCATGACGTGTTTTCACATTACTTCAACTCATCAAAATAAGTTAAGCCATTTTAAACATTATTTTTTAAGTTATACAAGATCCAACTCATTTTTTAAGCTTTTTTTAATGTAATTTCCAACATTCCCAACTTAAATTTTTCGATTAATTAAGTGCATCATCTAGATATTTGAAGTGCACTTTTTTCTTTCTGAACTTTTCAATGTAAACACACTACTCACGCTATTTATACTGTACTACAAAATACAATTCTCACTTTTAACTATTAACTACAACTTTAGTTGTTGTGGTGGTAGTTGTTACGTTTAAGTATGGTGTAGGATTAAGGGGTGTAGAATATGGTCATGCAGAATAGAGCATTAATATGTGCTTTATAAGTACTAATAAACAGCAAATATCCTAGTAATATGTATGCTAATAAGCAACTAGTTAATAGTGAGAATTGGACCCATAAACTAAAGTGTTACCGTAATTTGTTGGCCTCAGGTGGTTTACTGAAGATTTTGCTCAACCTTTTGTCCAAAAAAAGAATAAACTCATAATTTGAGATTAAAAGACACTAGGAATGGGCGGTTTGATGTCATATTGTATAACTTAATTTGATGTTGAAACTACTTGACGTGAAGGACTCGCTGGCCATCCCTGACTAGTGTACATGTCATCAGGTTTAAGGACATGGGTTGACTGAAGTGGTGCAATGTTTAAATGTCAAGTATTGTTCCATATGCAGAAAAAAAAAAAACTTTGTTCCTGATGCAACATTTAGTGTGCGTGCCAAACCTCTGTGCCCGAACAATTGTACTTCTCAGAGATAGAGAGAGAAACACTAGAGCTTCAGTCTACAGATGACTCACTTTGTTCCCTCTTTTAGGTATTCGTCTGGCCCTTTCGGGTTAGATCTATCCCCGAAGCAATCTAGGAAAGAGAAATGGAACTGAGATGAGATTTCGACTGTGAGGTGTACCCGGCTCCAACACTATCAGTGCTGACGTTGTTTCATTAGAGAGTTCAATGCAAAAGGCTGTCTGTGTTTACTGAGACCGTAGCCAGAGACTCTCCTCTGATCAGTCAGCAGTTCAGCTGGAAGAGAAAGAGTACAGCCTTTCTGCTTACTGGCCATTAATGTCTAGAGAAATCCCATCATCCAACATGGAGCTCAGTGCTGTGGAGCTGTGGGCTATTCACAGACCCGTCTTCATCATCTCCCAACACCTGCTGCAGAGCCATAAAATCTAGTTATCTGGCTGAGATATAACATAACCAGCGGCCTCTACAATGTCAGAGCACTGAAGTTTGATACTTATAATAATGAATTTTAAAGTTTTTATTGAGCAAGTACACCACCATTCAAAAGTTTGGGGTATGTACGTTTTTTTTTTAATGAAGTTCCAAATTTAGGCTCGGGAGGAGCCTATACATTCAGCCCTGTCAAACAGCAGTCACTGCGTCCCTCCTCCTCCCTATCTCCTCCTCTATTTCTCTTATTCTTCCACTGCAAGGCACTTGAGGACAGCAAGACAACTTCGTTTACCATTAACTATTAAGACTGAATTGGCAGACGGACTCGTGAAATATTTTCGAAAGTCTCTTATGCTCGCCGAGGCTGGATTTATTTTATCAAAAATGTTTTAAACAGTAAAAATAACTGTTTTCTATTCTAATATTTTTTTAACCCTTAAATGCATGAATGTTTTGCCATTCATTATTACATATTCGGGTCTTTAGTGACCCGGATCAATATCTTACACGAATTAGAATAAAACTCTCCTGATATATTAATAACAATTACAAGAATTAAAAAAACAAACATATTTCGATATCTTTTGGAACTTGCTCCACTTGAGCAGATACATTTTACAAAGTAAAAAATAAAAAATAATACAAAAAAATAATTAGAAAACAGACTATATTTGTTTCTTGTTAGGCCTATATTGTTTATAATGAATAGTCTTCATTACTCTAGTCTTCAGTGTCACATGATCCTTCAGAAATCATTCTAATATGCTAATTTAGTGCTCAAGAAAAATTTCTCATCATTATCAATGTTGAAAATAGTTCTGTTGCTTAATATTTTTTTTAGGATTCTCTGATCAAGAAAAAGTTCAAAAGAACAGCATTTATTTGAAATAGAAATCATTTGTAACATTATAATTGGCTTTACTGTAACTTTTGATCAATTTAATGCATCCTTGCTGAATAAAAGTATGAATTTCTTTCAAAAAACAATCTTACTGCCCCCTAAAATTTTTAACTGCAGTGTATACTTGCTAAATGGAGAAATTGGAGGGAGAATTTATGTAACTTCCTTAACTAGAAGCATTTGCATTCACGTATAAGTATGTTACAAGCCAACGGTGTGCACGTGTCAGTGGTCCAGCGCTTCTTATATCTCCATTGTCTCCCATCCCCCACCTTTACAAGCCTTTGTCCTTGAACAAGACAGAGACAGAGGAGATGAAAGCCATCTTTGAAAGGGTTTCATATACCTTAGGATATCTGTGCAATCGTGCAGTGACTGTCCATTTATCCTTCATACATGGGAAACATCTAAATCATTTCAGGTCGTCAGAGATTTACAGCCATCATTTGAACATCATCTTACTATTAACTCTGGATGCAGGACAAAACAAACATTTAATCCATGTCTATTAGTTCATTTAAAGAATAAAAAAAATACTAAAATCTGGAGAGCAATATAAGTTGGCTTTGGACACAATGAGTCCAGGTGTGTTGGACTGTTCATGGCCCCATTTAGCATGGCCCCATTTGAATTGATCACAACTGTGTGTGTGTTTCCCACACCATACAGTATCACCGAATGGAGATTTCCTAATAAATAGCATATTAAAATCCTGCAGCTTAGTTGTCATAATTTTCTGCATCAGCCCAAATATATTGTAATATGTATCAACCAGCACTCTGTGCACTTAGAATGAACTCACTTTTTCACATTGTGTTGTATCTTCCAGATCAGCTCAAACCAGATTATTTGAGCTGTGTTTCAAGCTCTAAAACCTGGAGTAAAACCAAGCCCTAATGTAAAACAAGGCAATAGCACAATCTGATACTCTCCGCCTGAAGAGATAGTATCTTATTCAATCTATGCATGTCCGATGATGCAGTGCAAGGTCAGGACAGTGGCTGCCACAACACAAGCGTGGAAGACTTCGTATTGCAAATGAAGCTGGAGAAAAGGAACACAAACTAAATACACATTAAAAAACATTTTAGTGTGAATTCTGTCCAAACCTGTCCAAAAGAAGATTTATTTATTTTTGTCCATACAATGAAAGCCAATGGGGTCCAAAACACCTTTCATTGTATGGCCAATTTTTTTTTTCAAAACGTCTTTGTGTGTGCGTGTGTGTGCGTGTGTGTGCGTGTGTGTGCGTGCGTGTGTGTGTGTGCGTGCGTGTGCGTGCGTGTGTTCAAAATGAGAAGGAAAATCATGCAGTATTTCTTTTTCTTCCCCTTGAATTTGGGGTGTGGGTAATTGGTTTTATATTGTATTATATTTATATATTTATATCATAGGGTTTAAATGTACGGATCCCCTAAAAGGACACTAAAGATAAGTTAAATGGGAGGAAAAAATATATGCTTTTGCGTTCTCTCGCAAAAACTTTTCTAGTTCCCTTGCAAACTTTGCATTCGCTCGCAAAGAACTTTTTGCAAGTGAATGCAAAGTTTCTTGGAGGAACACGAATGCAAAACTTTTGCAAGATAACGCAAGAGAATTGACATATAATTTTTCCTTCCATCTCTTTCCCAACACAATGTTCATTTAGGGGCTCTGTTCAATTGAGACATTTTCGTTGAATGTACCAGTCTTGTTAAATGCCAATAAAAAAGTTTAGAAGTATAAAGAAAGTAATAAAGGATTGGAACAACATGAGGGTAAGTAATTTTATTTTTTATTCTGCGGCGGAAACAAGCTTCCATACTTTATCGCACAAAGTCTACTTCGGTTTTTACGCATACGAGAGGGTACGCGTACAGTGCGCATGATGCAAATTTCATCACCAGAATAGTATGCGTGTCACATATGTGCATTAAATTTGTTTTAAATATGTTTTGCACTAATCAGTTGGCCCGGGTCGTTAGTTTCACAGTAGAAAACGGAACTAAAAAGATGAACAACAACAACAAAATACCGGAGACTGCAACAACAACAGATGTCCGCATTGACAAGTGCTTGTGTGAGAGAGTTATGAGATAGCCACACATTAGTTTAAAAGAAGACAAAGACATTTTTATCAGTCATAACTTCTGGAGAAAAATAGCACAGATACTGGACAAAGATGAAACTTTCTAGATAGCATGTGTTTGTGCACGCTATCAAATGGAATATACTTTGAAAAGTTACGCATTCGACTTTATGCATACGCTAGCGTACGTGTAAAATAACGCAGTATACTTTGGGCTTAAGAGCCATTAAGCTGAGCTTAGTTTCTCCATATAACACAGAGTAACCAAATATGTTACTTAACCATAAGAAAAGAAAATATAATTCAAGTCCAATTTCCCAGCCAAAATAAAAACTAATTAAACAACGAAACACAATAATTACAGAGCAATTCCAATACAGTCTTGGCACCATCGGTGCTCTGGCCCTAACAAGAATGTAATGACAGAAAATACCTAGCCTGCAATGATTTCAGGTAAAAATTTATTCTACAACGGTAAAAATACAGCATTACAAACATAATGCTGAATAAAAATGAAATAAAAAAGAGAGGAAACAGGCAATATTTACAGTGAAAATAATGATGTAAAAAAATGTTCCCAACAGTGTAGAAGCAGACCCATAATGAGTATGTTTTTCCCCCTTTCACAGCCCTCTTGCAGCATGCAGAATGGAAGGATTGAATAACCAAATAAGAGAGCACAGCAAAAACCATTAACTCCCATTCCTGAAGGCTTCTGCATCACTGCCTGCTGCACTGTTTGCAGCCAGAGGTTGTGTGTGTGTGTGTGTGTGTGTGTGTGTGTGTGTGTGTGTGTGTGTGTGTGTGTGTGTGTGTGTGTGTGTGTGTGTGTGTGTGTGTGTGTGTGTGTGTGTGTGTGTGTCTGATAATCTCTCTCTGGCCACAGGCTGGTAATGGGGAGACAGACGGTCTGTTCCTTTTCCATAGCACCCCTGTCAGTGAGAGACTAAGCAAATGCACCTCTCAAGGCAAAGTAGCATAGCTGAAGTCACGCAGCACTCTCTCCTGAAAAAAGAAAAAGAAAAAGAAAAAGAAAAAAGATTCCTGTCCAGTCGCCAAAATCTTGACTTTCTAACTGACATGAAACCCCAAAAGAGATGGAGGAAAGAATCGTCCATTTTAACAGCCAGACCCTGCCGTTCAGAAATCAACTAGAATGAAAAAACACTGTAAAAGCCACCCATGGACAATTAACTTTAGCACTTAAAATGTGTAATTACAACAAAAGCTAGTTGAATAGAAGGCACATACAGTCATTCACAGTTAATTATTGTAAACAGCTCTCTTTAAAAAGAAAAACATTTCCCCATTTCTCCTCATTGCCGTTTAATTGGTATAGCTGTGATTCTTTACTGGATTTAATTCAGAAATAAGATTTTACATGGACGTCATGTGGCAACTGGCAACCCAACATTAAAATTGCTTTATTGTGGACAAATTGTGTCTATAAGTAGATACTTTTTTATCCCTGTATGAACCAAACCCATATTAAGTGTTTGCTGCCAAAAATCTTTTTTTTTTTTTTCTTTTTTTTTTCATTGTGGCATCATGGATTCGATCAAATACCAACAGATAAAAAATCAAAACCTGACAGCCTGTGCTAGAAATCTTATAATGGGCCATGTTATCTTGGAAAAAGGAGGTTGCAAAAAGTATTTAATAAAAGGGGGCAAATAATTGTTCCCAACGTGTTTTGGAGAAAAACCTTTATTTCATAATGTGATTTTCCCCCCACTTTCAATTCTTTTACTTCAATGAAAGGTTCGATTTTTGTATATTTGAATAAAATATCAAAAGGATTAACAATGCAGATTTATTTTTTACAGCCATCTTTGATCATATTTATCAAGGGGGGAAATAATTCTGAACAGCAGTATATATATATATATATATATATATATATATATATATTGCTTTCATAACTAGTTAGTTCTTTGCATTTATTCATGCATATTTTTCATTCAGTTACTTACAATTTGTTTGTAATGAGTGCAATTTACTACCAATTTCTGAGCAAAAAGTAAACCCTACAGCAAACACTTTACAATAAGGTTTCATTAGTTAACATGAACTAAAAATTAACAACACTTCTACATCATTTATTAATCTGTGTTAATGTTAATTTCAACGTTTACTAATATGTTTTTTAAATCAAAAGCTGTATTTATTAACATTAGTTAATGCATTGTGAACTAACATGAACAAACAATGAACATTACATTTTTACTAAAACTGACAAAGATAAAAAATAACAAACATAAAATGTTATGGTTCATTGTTAGTTCATGTTAGCTAATACATTATGTAATGTTTACAAATGAGACCTTATTGAAACAGTTTTTTTTTCTTTTTTCAGTTTGTAACCAGTAAACACGTCTGCAACCCATTTTTGGTTTGCGACCCACCAGTTTGATTCCCACTGAAGCGGCTCCTCATGTCCTGCACTAACCCACCCAGCCATGTTTATTCAGAGATCTGAAAGGCAGCAAATTGCATTTCCTGCTCGCTTTATTCCATGGATCTCCATATGAATTAAATTATAACTTGATCTATTGCCAAGCTTTACTTCAGGGCTCACAGCCCCCCCTCCAAAGGATAACGCAGCTTATTGTGGCAGAAAAGCCGTCCCAGAAAAACATCCTAACATCAAAGGAGGCTTTAATAACTACTGCTTTGAGATGCAGTGAGATACAGTGGCTTCAGAAGACAAGTGTGACCACAGCCATTCGGACACGCCACATTGGGCCAATTACTGTCTCGTCAACAGCGGTCATGATCATGTGTTAAAGTACAGGGGGTCTAGATTAGATAAATCTAAAAACGCCTAGTATTGCTAAACTGAGGAGACAGCTGGCATGGGGGCCAGCTGAGGAAAAGCATGCATTAACGTCACAGTGTTCTAAATCTGTAAGTGAAAGTGTGACATAACATATGAGAGAAAAGATTTAGCAGTTATACTTCAAACACACAGTCAAACAGATTGCGTGTCTGCAGGGCCGTCCATGCAATTGGTCTGACCACCCCATGCTTGGGATGGCCCGGCGTGCATTCAGAATGACTTTGCATTAACAGCCGACATTTACACTGAACAAAATTATAAACACAACACTTTTGTTTTTGCCCCCATTTTTCATGAGCTGAACTCAAAGATCTAAGACTTTTTCTATGTACACAAAAGGCCTATTTCTCTCAAATATTGTTCACAAATCTGTCTAAATCTGTGTTAGTAGTGAGCACTTCTCCTTTGCCGAGATAATCCATCCACCTCACAGGTGTGGCATATCAAGATATGATTATTGCACAGGTGTGCCTTAGGCTGGCCACAATAAAAGGCCACTCTAAAATGTGCAGTTTTATCACACAGTACAATGCCACAGATGTCGCAAGTTTTGAGGGAGCATGCAATTGGCATGCTGACTGCAGGAATGTCCACCAGAGCTGTTGCCCGTGAATTGAATGTTCATTTCTCTACCATAAGCCGTCTCCAAAGGCGTTTCAGAGAATTTGGCAGTACATCCAACCGGCCTCACAACCACAGACCACGTGTAACCACACCAGCCCAGGACCTCCACATCCAACATCTTCACCTCCAAGATCGTCTGAGACCAGCCACCCGGACAGCTGCTGCAACAATCGGTTTGCATAACCAAAGAATTTCTGCACAAACTGTCAGAAACCGTCTCAAGGAAGCTCATCTGCATGCTCGTCGTCCTCATCGGGGTCTCGACCGGACTGCAGTTCGTCGTCGTAACCGACTTGAGTGGGCAAATGCTCACATTCGATGGCGTCTGGCACTCTGGAGAGGTGTTCTCTTCACGGATGAATCCCGGTTTTCACTGTACAGGGCAGATGGCAGACAGCGTGTATGGCGTCGTGTGGGTGAGTGGTTTGCTGATGTCAACGTTGTGGATCGAGTGGCCCATGGTGGCGGTGGGGTTATGGTATGGGCAGGCGTATGTTATGGACAACGAACACGGGTGCATTTTATTGATGGCTTTTTGAATGCACAGAGATACCGTGACGAGATCCTGAGGCCCATTGTTGTGCCATTCATCCACGACCAGCACCTAATGTTGCAGCATGATAATGCACAGCCCCATGTTGCAAGGATCTGTACACAATTCCTGGAAGCTGAAAACATCCCAGTTCTTGCATGGCCAGCATACTCACCGGACATGTCACCCATTGAGCATGTTTAGGATGCTCTGGATCGGCACATACGACAGCATGTTCCAGGTCCTGCCAATAATCCAGCAACTTTGCACAGCCATTGAAGAGGAGTGGACCAAAATTCCACAGGCCACAATCAACAACCTTTTTTTTTTTTTTTTTTTTTTTTTTTTGGAAAGTAAAACTGCACATTTTAGAGTGCCATTTTATTGTGGCCAGCCTAAGGCACACCTGTGCAATAATCATGCTGTCTAATCAGCATCTTGATATGCCACACCTGTGAGGTGGATGGATTATCTTGGCAAAGGAGAAGTGCTCACTAACACAGATTTAGACAGATTTGAAATAGAAATAGGCCTTTTGTGTACATAGAAAAAGTCTTAGATCTTTGAGTTCAGCTCATGAAAAATGGGGGCAAAAACAAAAGTGTTGCGTTTATAATTTTGTTCAGTGTATATAGAATATATCAGTCATGTGCAACACGGACACCTTGTGGCTATAATTTTCCTCAGTTGATCTTTACAATCTCTGTTTTGCTCCGCTACAAGTAAAGGATAATGAGAAAAGTAACTGTAGAAGAATTATCTGCACATGAGCCTAATTGGACTCACTTTTGACAGATGGAAAAAACACAACTGAGGGAAGACATCAGTATGGCATTCTTTATAGTATGACTGCATTTGTAAACAATATGAATGTCTCAGGGAATGTTCCCAGGTTTTTCTTACGCTTTCAGATCTAAACCGTAGTATTGGCATAATGCTATTAAATCATCACAAAGTGAGGCTCTGCTTCATTTTCATGAATCTGCAATGAAGTCAATACAGATGGGAATGCTTATTACCATGAATTACTTTCAGAGAAACATGTGCAATCTTTTTAAGTGAAAGCTACAAATGGATCAAATACGGGGTACACAGAACACGTGGAGCATATGGACACATGACAAACTAAGTATTTGCCTGATATTTCTATTATACTCTAATTCCACAACCAGTTCATTTCAATCAGTGCATGTCGTTCTCGGTATACAGTGCCTTTGAAAGACAAACAGCAGCAATAAAAATGCTATGACTACTATGTTATGCTATCAGAGGCTTTTAGGAAGAAGAATTCTTCCTCATTCTTATGGGACACTTAAGGATCTCACTTAAGGATCTCCTTTTTATTCATCTAATGCATCAGTCAATTTTTGTTTGCATTAATCTGACTGCATGTTTATATTTATACCTATTATGACCTTCATACATGGATTTTAGGCCCTGGTGAGACTAAAAGCAACACATTTTAAAAATATATACACTTATAAATAAATAAATCAGTCTTCACATTATATTTACTGTAATGTGCATCATATCCCTCAAAAAAAAAGGGGATGACAGAACCAGATTTGGGCCCGGAGTCAAATCTCTTGTGCTTTTTGCACCCCTAACTACAAGTATTATTCATGTATCATAATAAATAGCTGGCCAAGCATTCATAAAGTCAGTATTAAATATCATTATTTCTTCATCTTCAGCTTTTTACTGTAGGTCCAACTGCCAGCTCTGATTAAAGTGTGGATTTGGTTATTTTGCCCTGATTTTGCTTGGCCATCCATAAAGAACTAATTTGCTATCGTTTCAAAACCGGTTCTTGTTGAGGTACTTCACTGACCCAGAATGTAAAATAATGTTATAACTATAACACATTCCAAGTTCAGTGCCTCATAACAATGACGGCCCCTTAAGATTTCTTGAGCACTTTCCCCCACTGTAACTAATAGGTCAACAGAAATTTGCAGGCTGACTTTTGTTTATATTCCAATCTGAATGAAATCAAACCATTTCTAATCCTCAATTTCAACAGAAGACTGGCTTCTTTGTGATATTACATGCTGTATTACTACAGTTGCATTAATTGTTCAGTGGAAACCATTGCATATAAAGCAATGTGTTTATACAACTGCTTTTACACAAAGGTTCAACATGCAAGTAATTAAAATCAAGCAATTTACATTTTGGACAGAAGTTGTCCAGCTGGTTTGTATTTCTTATCGGTCAACAAAAATGCTTCCAATGATAGCATCAAGTTTTGCACGTAACTAAGCAGCGCACGGGCTGAAATACGGACTGGAACAGCATATATGAGTGGAGCGGAGTGACAGATATTTGGCCTTCTCTGCTGAAAGTGCTCTGTAATCACTCGGCTCAAAATCCACTCCTGGTTTCTGCTCAGTGCACAATAGTGAGAGAAGCGCAGCGCAGTGATCGCAGAATAATATAAACATAACATACATGCATAATACACACACTTAGAATGATACTTGCTGCTTTCACTGTGTAAAGGTAAATAAATGTGACAGCACCTTTACTCAAGAAGAATAGGCTACTCATTGAGCCAACCAAATATGAGAACCAAAACAAAGTCTAATTAAAAGAAATCATTTAGAATGTTAATTTAAAGTCAGCATGAAACAGAAGTGGTGATAGTCGTTTCTTCTCTATTGTAATGTATGAGTGAAACGGCTTCTCGGACAAGAAAAGATGTAGGGCGGGACTTGATTTTGTCCATCAGGAATTGATTGGATCGTTGTGTTTTGCTATTGCTGTGATGTCATGTGAGTGACAGGTTGCCCCGCCCTCACACCGGTAAACATGTCATTAGAGAAGAGAAGAGAAGAGAAGAGAAGAGAAGAGAAGAGAAGAGAAGAGAAGAGAAGAGAAGAGAAGAGAAGAGAAGAGAAGAGAAGTCACTGCAAGAGGGAGGGGAAGTTATTTGATTAAAGATTATAAGGGCACATGAATTTTTTAAACCAAAAAAAATTATGATGTGCACAGATAAAACATTTATAATAAACTGCTATATTCCAAAAAAAAAAAAAAAAGAATTGTCCATTTTGATTTCATAGTAAATGTAAATGAATTTTAAAAAATTGTTTTGTTTGTTTGATATAAGATTAGTGTCATATGAAACGTACTTATAAACAAAAAACAAACATAATACAAAAGTTGATAATCAGCTCGCTGAGAGGTCGAACAGACGAGAGTAAATAACTTTGGTTTCTTGTAGCGTTGAGCCGCGAACTCTCTCCATGGTGCTGAAGCTGTTGCCCAGGTGACATGACGATATCAAGGGCATCGGCGTTTCTACAGAGAACCATCTGACGCTCGCGAAACCCCAGCGATTAATACACAAACTACACAAATGTCACGACATTCAACACTTCTCAACAGAATTTAACCAACGTATCTTGTCTTCAGCCAATTTCAAAACATATCAAAGCCGAGAAACTTATTGTTTGTGACCGTCTTTCGTTTCTTATCACTAAATAAGGTCCTTCATTGAGTCTGTGTAGCTTTCTTTCCAGTGAACTCTCTATACAAAACAAAACATTTGCGCGTTGAACTTTCAAAATTGATATAATATTCAACATACAACCGCTTATAATAACCATTCTGTCTCAACAAGTATTTCAACAAGTAATAATATGAATTCCGTCTCAAGTGAAACGCGCGCTTTTTAGAAAATATAACGAGAATGTTGACAAAATAGTAAACACGCGGCTCGTAAATGTTATTGATGCTTCGATAGGGGGAAACAGTGTGATGGAGCTCAGCTCAGTCTGATGAAATGAGAAGAATGGGAACTAGCAGACGCTATCAGGACTGGGACGGACACAAGGAGCGAATACAGACAACAGCAACACTGAAGAATGAAGAACGACTCTTACCGGTCTGAATCAAGCCTCTTCCGAGCTTCGGTGCGATTCGGCGGAATAATCCTGCAAAATAAAGGTGAATGAAGCTGAATGGCGAAACCCTAGCCGTCGTTGCTCTTCAGTGCTGCTGCATCTGACGGCACTGCTGCTGCTTCCACGCGCTGAGAGCGAGAGACTGACTGAGACTGAGGCGCGCGCGACACGGATCAGCGTGCACGAGTCCACAGCGAACTGCCTCCACTGAACAGTTCATGTGCGTTTTGATAAAATTGATGCATATTTTTTTCAATATTTTTCTAAAAACTGGCAAAGAATCTAAAGTCACGATTGAGTCGGTTGTCTGACGTGTTATGTGGCCGGTTTGTTTGTCAGGAAAAATAACAAAGTTCTTACACCAGATTTTTTTTTTCTCTTTCTTTCTTTCTTTCTTTTTTTTTTTTATGCAGTAATTTCAGTAGTAAGTCATGCAGTAAATATTGTCATTCATGCGTGTTAAGATTATAGTACTATATTCTGACTCGCACTGTAGTAGATAGTGATGGGGGTCATCACTAGTAGCCTACTATAGTGCGAGTCAGATAGTAGGCTACTATCTTAACACGCATGCATGACAATATTCACTGCATGACTTACTACTGAAATTACTGAAACTGAAATTTGGTGTGACTTTTTTTAGGAGTCTAAATCTAAATTTGCTGTTCTTTGGATGCATTTAGAAACTTCAAGATTTAGTCTTGTGACTTACAATTAATATGATGCACGTATAGAATTAGTTGCTGTGATCTGTTTAGTGTTTGTGTACTAATTTTAAATTAAATTTATAAAGCTCAAGATCACAGATACAGTGTGAGTGATTTTTAACAGAAAGGTTATTGCATATTTTTCAGAGTCAGAGTCAGAGCACCATGGCTGATCAGGGTAAAGGCAAAATCATCTGGTTATTGTACTCCCTCTGTTGGCCACTGCTGCACACGTCGGTATTTGCTAAATGTTTTAGGTAGCCTATCAAATGATCAACTATGACACGTCATAAAATTACGAGGAAGTGATTAAACCATGATGAAAGGTAAAGCGGGAAACAAATAAGTTTCCTGACTGATTGGTCTTTGAATATCAGGAGAAAGTCAAAGGCAACGATTATTATTGCCATTGTGGAAATGTTGATCTAAGAAAATACATGGGAATTTCACTAATATATGAAAGCCCTTCTTAAGCCTCTATAGAGAATATAACTCAACAACATTAAACCTTTAATCTAAATCTTAACCTAAATTATATTGTCCTGTGACTGTCTCACTTTAGCTTGAAATTTTACAGTAAATAGTTTCAGGTAAATTGTCGGGACATGTTTAAAAACTGTTTACATTAATGCTCATTAGTTATCATATTATTATGAACTAACATGAACCATGTCTGCAACAGTCTGGACTGGCTATTTCAATAAAAGTCTATTGTAAATAAAGCTCAGACATGTGACTCTTCTGATGGTAGCATTTTTGAACCATTGTGCTCATTTTATGGATCAAATGTAGTTAATTTAACTGTATGTTGTCACTATATATGTGGAAAGTTATCATGGTGGAATCCTGCTGTTTATTGATAGACCTACTGATTTGAGTATTATACCTTTTTGGGAAATGTGAAATTTAATATAAAGTAATAAAAATACATTTTACCCAACACATCTGTACTGGAAAATGGTAGGTCTATTATATGGTCCTTAAAGGCTTTTCAGAAAAAATTTTAAATTAAACACTCATTAACAGTTGAATTCAATTCAGTGGGTTTTTTTATTTAATTTTTTTTTTAAAGTTATTACATGAAACTGGCCTGAATGTATTTCAGTGTGGTTATATTGTTTTCCCTTGTTACCCAACAGCTACAGAAATATAATGATATTGTAGTTTTAGTTTGGAGGATAGAATTCACAAAAGCAGTTTTTAACTAGGGGTTTGTAATCAACATCCACTGCTAGAGAAAACAAGCAGTTGTGCCCCTGTGAGCATTGTTCTCCATAAATGATTTCTGTGAAATAGAAAAAATACAATAACTTCTTTAGTTATTTTATGGGGTTTTCTCTTGGGATCAGTGCAGCACAGTACAACAATAACTCCTAACAATAATCATCACATAATTACTAATCTCTGACTTTGAAAATCGTTTATGGTTACTCATGTAACCCTGGTTCCCTGAGATACTGGGAAAGAGCATTGCTTATGGGGAAAACTGAGTTTTCTCAGAATCCTCAATCCTGATTGGTTCACGTCTGTGCAGACAAATGGCTTTTCAGCCCACCGAAAGGAGTGGGGTTGGCTGCCTATATTAGCCATGCAGAATCTTCATCCGTCAGAATCTTACGACTGAGGAGCGGATAGCATGACTCACTGTGCATCGTAGTACCACGGCAAGCTATGCAATGCTCGTTCCCGTTATCTCAGGGAACCAGGGTTACATGAGTAACCATTAACGTTCCCTTTCGATACATTTTCCTCGCAATGTGTTCGTTTACAAACACTTATGGGGAACTTAATCCAATAGCACCATGCTACGAGTTCTGTGAGCCGTCAGCTTAGGGGCGCTCGCTTGAGGGTTAGGGTTAGTATTGACCAGTGCTATTGCATCCACAATCCATCTGGAAATCCTTAGCTTCAAGACCAGCGGCCCTTTCGAACGGCCTTCGAAGCTGACGAACAACTGCTCTGATTGTTGAAATCAGCTAGAGCGCTAAATATACACTCTAAAACCCTGACGGGACAGAGTGCATGAGGTGCCTGCTCATTCTCCACAAGGAGAAGAGCTGATAGCACTATCACCTGCATTTTTAATGGGATGGAAAGTACTTTCGGCATGTAGCCTATTCTCGGCCCGAGGACCACTTTACAGTTGTTGGGACAGAACTCAAGGCTGGAAGGTTCCACAGACAGAGCCTGAAGATCTCCAGCTTGCTTGACTGACGCTAAAGCAGTCTTAAGTGAGAGGGACCAAAGGTCAGTTGTTCCGAGCGGCTCAAAGGGAGGGTCCTGATGATGGCTACATGAGGGAAGGTATAAAGGCGCAGACGAGGCCATTTCTGGGCCAGCGCGTCCATTTCCTTTGAGAAGTATATCTAGCAGTGGGAATACTCTCTTAGTGAAAAGACCCACATCCACCTGACTAAGGGGGCGCCATATCGCTTTAACTGCCTGGGGGTGGAGTCTCTATTCCGCTGGGGGGCGGTCCGCCGTGTGACAGCATGTCTGCTCCTCAAGGAGCCCGGCACGTGAACCACCCTCACTAAGCTGAGTTTCCTCTGGAGGAGATGGCTCGCCAGTCTGTGCATAAGGTGAGACCTGAGACCTCCTTAGTGGTTTATAAAGGTAACCACCGTCTTGTTGTCCAAATGGATCAGGACATGATGATCACTGAGTTTTGTCTGGAACTCCTTAAAGGGCCAAAATCACAGCCATCATTTCTAGGCTGTTGGTGTGCCAACTCGACATAGTAATCACCCATGAGCCAAAGGCTATTCCCAGCCCATCTTGGAGGCATCTGTAATAGCCACTTTCCTCTGAAAACCGAGCCCAGCGTGACCCCATCCTGGTAAAAGCAGGATGATTTCCAAGGGACCAAGGCTTTGACGCAGCCATGGGTCACCTTGAGAGAGTATTGGTCTGTGCGCCACGCATGGGGTAGGACAAGGCCCTTCAACCAGAGCTGGAGTGGTCGAATGTGGAGCAGGCCCAAAAGCTTCTGAACCTGAAGCTTCTTGAACGAGGTTGACATGCTCCTGATTTAAGGTGCGCTCCTGTGAGAGCCAAGCTTGCATTTGGACTGAGTCGAAGACCATCCCCAGGAATGAAATTCGTTGACTGGGGAGCAGCGAGCTCTTGCCGAAGTTGACCCTGAAGCCCAGCTAGGATTTGTGGGTGCATAGCTCCTGTTCCGATTCGGCTAAAAGCAGCCAATCATTGAGGTAGTTGAGTATGCAGATTCCTGTCTGTCTCAGAAGGGAAAAGAGCCACGTCTACACACTTTTAAGGTCTGTATATTGGTATGCCACCCCCTCAAACGTGAATCTCAAGAACGGTCTGTCGTGGGGGGCTATTTGGACATGAAAGTAGGTATCTTTCTGATCCAATGATATAAACCAATCCCTGGGGCGAATTTGCACTAGGATTGTTTTATAGTTAACATTCTGAAAGGCCGTCTCATGAGGGCGCGATTCAGGCATCTCAGATGGAGGATGGGCCTGAGGCCGCCATCCTTCTTGCGGACAAGGAAGTCAGGTCTGTAAAAGCCTGGCTTACTGTGTTCTGTGGGAACTTTCTCCACGGTGCCTTTTTCCAGCAGAGACTGTATTTCTGTTCTGAGGACATGAGCACAGCTGGTTGTAGATTGCCTGATGGCGTGGCTGCGCCGGCTGGAGAGGCCTCACATTACGGCAAACAGAAGATGCAGAGAAGAGGGAAGAGGGAGTGGGATCTGTGCGGGAGCTTTATAACCTTAAGCAGTATTTAAAGGTCCCGTTCTTCGTGATCCCATGTTTCAAACTTTAGTTAGTGTGTAATGTTGCTGTTAGAGCATAAATAATATCTGTAAAATTATAAAGCTCAAAGTTCAATGCCAAGCGAGATATTTTATTTAACAGAAGTCGCCTACAACGAACGGCTCGTTTGGACTACATCCCTCTACTTCCTTCTTTAATGACGTCACTAGAACCGTTTTTTGACTAACCTCCGCCCACAGAAATGCTCCCTCAACTCTACCGAAATACGTTTATGTACTTGCGCACTTCTTATAACTTAGTGCGTTTACTCAGCTCTTACGGTGATTTTCTGAAGTAAAACTGACGCTTCATCTTTTGTGTGATGTACAATAAACTTTATTAAACTCATCAGTATATGTTTGATCATCATTCAGACAGCAGACTTGTAGGCTATTAATAAATAATGGATACATACAAGCAGATGACAAATACGTTATAATAACCGTAATTAAACTACTAAACTATACCTGTTTCATCTCTATACAGCACTCTGACTCTGTAGGCATTATTGTCCGACTCGAAATGAACACCGTTACTGAGAGTTTCTGATATTATCATCATTCCGTGAGATGAAATTGTCCTGACAGACTGAGCGCGAGCTCATGAAGCTCCGCCCCCTGGGTCATCCAGCAGCAGCTTATTTGCATTTAAAGGGCACACACTAAAACAGCGCGTTTTTCTGTGCCCCAAAAAATGACAATTTAAACATGCTGTAAAAAATGATCTGTTGGGTATTTTGAGCTGAAACTTCACATACACACTCTGGGGACATCAGAGACTTATTTTACATCTTGTGAAAAGGGGCATAATACGGGACCTTTAAGCTTTCTGAGGGAAAGTGTACGGCTCTTTGTGTTCTTGCAGGGCATTTGCATGTTTAATTTGATTGGGTGTTTAAGAGAAGAACCTTCAAGATTCTTATAATACTAATGTGTCACAGAGTTAGCAAAATGTAATGTAAGTTCACAAATAGGGAACGAAAATTGGAGTTCATAGATACCAAACATGCTACACTTATAAGCATAGTATGCAATTCTGAAACATTAATCCAAAAGAGTTTGAATTAATACTTAAGCCAAACCTTATAAAAGAAAAATCATGAGATGGAAAATTGGATACGTTTATACATTTCTCAAGTGGTTATATATATAAAATAGGTTTATATATAGAATTCTATATATTTCTATATTAAAATATATAGAATTTTTAAAGGGTTTATTTGTCCTTCTCAATGAGAATTAAGTGAGTCCCAAAACTCTGTCTAAATTCCTTTGGGTCATAAACAGTCTTAGGGCCCTATTATACATCCGGTGCAATGCGGTGCAATGCGTCGCAAGTGTTTTTTTGCTATTTTCAGCCCGACGCAGTTATAATTTTCACGTCCTGCGCCACGTTGTTTAAATAGCAAATGCACTTTTGTTATTTTAAGGGCGCATTAATAATATGCGGCTATAGGCGGGTGCACAACGTGCGTACACTCTGCTTATTACACACACAGGGACGCACAGCAGCACACAAACATGTCAAATATTAAAAATAAAAGGATTACAATGTAAAAGATTATTATTGTGTACATAAAGATATGGTGGAATCCGGCTTGTCCCGTAGATGGTCTGCTTGTGCGCTTTAACCTCGTGCACAAGCAGATCCGTTTCCTCTCTGGAGACACGTTCAGTCTTTCCGCTTGCAAATTCTGCCATGTAAATAGCAATCCGCCATGGTGCGAACGCATCTGGTTTTTAAAGGGAATGGGAGATGAGACTCTGATTGGTTTATTGCACATTAAGACCAAAACACACCCATTACTCATTCAGAGAAAAGGGACAACACTTTTAGACCATGCGCCAGGTGCACTGACTATTTTTCCCATCATTAAACTAGCAAAAGTGGATTCGGACACGCCCTAAGTGCACTTGCGCCGTGTGCTTTAGACCATGCGCTTAGACCGTTAAAATAGGGCCCTTAATGTGTCCTGTGACCGGACACCTGGTTCTGCCTGTGTGTTAGTTGCAGTTAGCTCTAGCCCATGGTTTGCTTGTTGGGTAAGGGATATTATGGATTATTTGTTAAAGATAACAAATAATTATGTCTGATCTGTCTCAGTCACTACAATATCCAAAAGATTTCTATAATCAAACAATGGAATGTATACTAAGAACATCGAATATCACAAAACAACACAGAATTTATCTACTGATGATTTGTTCTCTAATGTGCTGTTGTTTTTTCATGTCACTTCCTGAAACATAATGTGAGGACCTGCAGCCTTTTGCAACAACCCCTTCAAGTTAAGAAAACCTTTTTGTAATTGTGAGGACATTATTGGGAGCACTCTTATCTTTTTTCAATTGCTGGGGTTTGGCTTATGGTTTTTGTTAGATAAAGGAACACTGATCCTGGTTTCTCCAAGGTTTTTTTCTCCATTCTGTCACCTGAAGGAGTTTGGGTTCCTTGCCTCTGGCTTGCTTAGTTGGGGACACTTAATATTCAACAATATTGATTTGACTGTACTGATGCTGTTGAATGAGAACTGAACTGAGCTGGACGATGACATATATTTTTTGCAGAACTGCTTTATGAAATGAACTAATTTAATGATTGATTATCTTTACAGTGGAACAGAATCAACACTGAACTGACTTCAGCTGAACAATTACACTGTTTTCTTTTAGAGCTGCTGTACAGCCGAAATGAATTCTGTTTGTATCATTGAATTACTTTCCTGTTTATCACTGTAAAGCTGTTTTAAAACAATCTGTCTCTTTGCTAGGTGGGCCATAGCTGCTGTTGCCTTACCAATCCGAGTGTTTAGCTCGACATCCAGGGAGAGGTTGCTGGAGATGGTAGAGACAAGGTAGGTAAAGTTATCTACCACTTCGAGGGTGTAGTCAGCAATGGAGATATTCGGGATGCTGCTAACATCTTGGCCCATTATGTTGGTCTTTTTGAGACTGATGGTGAGGCCAAAATCTCTACAGGCATCCACAAAGCGGTTGATAAGTTGTTGTAGAGCTTCTTCAGATTGTGCAGTCAGGGCAGCATCATTTGCGAAAAGCATCTCCCGTATCAGAACCTTCCGCACCTTGGTTTTTGCTCTGAGGCGTGCGGTGTTGAACAGGTTTCCATCGGTTCGAGTGTGGAGGTATATATGCCTTCTTCTGATTTGCTAAAGGCGTGGGTCAGCAGCAAGGAAAAGAAGATGCCGAAGAGCGTTGGAGCGAGTACGCAGCCCTACTTCACTCCACCTCTGATAGGGAATGGGTCTGAGGAAGAGCCATCATACTGGACAATGCCTTGCATATCATCATGACAAGAGATGATGATCCTCAGGAGCTTGTGGGGGCATCCTATCCTTTGTAGTAGGGTGAAGAGGCCTTTCCGGTTAACCAGATCGAACGCCTTAGTCAAGTCGATAAAGGCGATGAACTATGGTCGCCTCTGCTCACGACATTTCTCTTGTAGCTGCTTCAATGAGAAGATCATGTCAACTGTTGATCTCCCTGCTCTGAATCCACACTGAGCTTCAGGATATACGCGTTCTGCTAGTGACCTGGCGACTAGCCAGGTCTAGTACTAACCTGTCTAGTACTACCCGGGCAAAGGCTTTCCCAACTATGCTGAGAAGGGATATTCCACGGTAGTTGTTACAGTCACTACGGTCTCCTTTGTTTTTATAGAGAGTGATGATGGTGGCATCACAAATGTCCTGGGCACTGCTCCTTCTTCCCAGCACTGTAACAGGAGCTCATGCAAATGGTGAAGAAGAACGGTCTTCTTCCCAGCCTTAATGACCTCTGGAGGAATACCATCGCTGCCTGGTGCTTTGTTGCAGGCTAGAGAGTCGATGGCCTTACAAAGTTCTTCCATAGAAGGGGGAGCATCTAGTTCATCCATGACAGGCAGGAGGTTGATGTTCTCAACTGCTGAGGTAGTGATGATGTTTTCTCTTCCATAGAGTTCCTTTTAATGTTCCACCCATCTCTCCATCTGTTTGCCCCGATCTGTTATAATGTCTCCCGAGGAGGACTTTAGGGGTGCGACCTTGGTAACGTTTGGGCCGAAGGTCTTCTTCATGCCGTCATACATGGCACGGATGTTACCACAGTCAGCTGAGAGTTGGATTCACTGACAAAGATTCAACCAGTAGTCGTTGGCGCAGCGTCGAGCAATCCATTGGGCATCATTTCTGGCTTTCCTGAGAGCTGTGAGCGTCTTCTCTGATGGCTCCCTTTTGTAGCTGATCAGAGCTGCTCTCTTGGCTGCGATGACTGGCTCAAGTTCCAGAATTCCTGCTTCAAACCAATCCGGGTTCTGCCTCTCTTTCTTCCCAAAGGTGTCCATGGCAGAATTTAAGATGGCGTCACGGATATGATTCCATCTTTCTTCTGCACTGCCTGTTGGGCAATTTCTGAGGGCCTCTGTGATGGAGACAGCGAATCGCTCACACAGATCTGGGATTGTTGTCCTTGCTGTATTGATGCATGGGCGTCCTTTCTGCTTCAATCGGTGGATCCGTTTCGGTTGAAGGTGCACCTTGCTGCAAACCAGTGAATGGTCGGTGTCACAGTCAGTGCTGTGATAGCTGTGTGTAATGAGAACACAGTTCAGTGAGGCTCTTCTGGTGATAATGAGGTCCAGCTGATGCTAGTGATGGGATCTTGGGTGTCACCAGGATACCCTGTGGTTGGACTTGGTGGAGAAGAATGTGTTAGTTATGCAGAGGTCATGGTAGGAGCATAGCTCAAGCAGTCTCTGTCCGTTTTCATTCATTCTGCCAATGCCAAAATGACCAATACTGTGGGGCCAGGAGTCACAGTCATTTCCAGCTCGGGCGTTGAAGTCCCCAAGCATGTACAGTTGTTCGGTGGGAGAAATTCCTTTAATGATGTTCACGAGTTCCTCGTGGAATTCTTCCTTGGCCTCGGCTGGAGAAGCATGGTCGTGTAGGAGCATAGTCACTCGGGATGTTCACTGGGCCTGTGGAGGTTGAGAGGCGAAGGGAGTGGATACGGGCTGTACCTTTTGCTGGCGGTCCGACTGATCATAGCAGAGAGTTTCTGACTATAAATCCAACACCATGCAGTCTTGGTTCATCTGGTTCCTTTCCCTGCCAGAAGAAAGTGTACTCCTGTTCCCTGATGCTCCCATTTGAAGGGAGTCTGGTCTCCTGTAGTGCAGCGATGTCAATGTCCAGCCTCAAGAGCACACGATTGATGATTGCTGTTTTTCTGGAGTCATCAACCTGATCAAGGTCTTTGGAGAAGCCAGGGCACATAGTCCTGACATTCCAGCTTGCAAGTCGCAAGATTGGTGGTTTATGCTTTTTTCTTTCTTTGCCTGGTGCGAAGTTTTCAGTCTGCTTGTCGGTCTGTTCCCTTAGCTCCAAGCACCCAATGAAGCAGGCTGACTGTGGCGGGTCAGCACCTTACTGCCCAATTGAGGCGGGCGGTAGCTGACCAGTAGGATTTCAATGATCCCCCCCACCGTTGGAGACAACCCGTAGCGTCTGAGCATACGCCAATTCACTCTGGACTTATCACTCGTAACTGCTGCCTCCTGTGTTGTTTTTGTCGCTGCGAGCAGCGATACTGGAGTGGCCTCTCCAGGACGCATAGTCTGGGCACGGTGTATGGAGATCCTGGGCTGCCCATTCGTCAGAATCCCCCTCTCGCCCTCGCTAATGGGGTCCAAAGGAGTGCGGAGCACGACATTCGGCACCTGGCTTGGCTGCAGGAGTTGCCGGAAAGGTGACAAGTAGTCATTCTTACCGCCTTAGGGGCTCCACTCCGGATATCTGTCGGGTTTACTCCTTAGCCTTTACTGTGAAACTATTTGACCCATAGCTGGGGGTCTGTTCATGGAGATCAGGGCTTATCCACATGCCGGTGGGACTGGCATGCCGCATGTCTGGGGGCAGACCACCTCTGAGTCCCCTGTAGTTCAGCCTGAGCTCGCCAGGTGCTCAGTTGACGTGAAGTTTTTCATTAGAAAAATATCCATATTTATAACTTTATAAACTATAATCACTGGCTTCTGGTAACGGCCGTACGCGAGTTGAGTTCTGGCCGGAAGAGTGACCTCTGACCCGACGCATGACGTATTGACGACTGCGGAAGCGCAGAGGATAGAGCAAAACAAAGCACCAGACACGAATTAGTTTAAGTTTAAAACGAGAATTTTTAAAGAGAAATGTCAGGGGAGCTTGAGTTTGTTGCCCAGCCCTGTTTGTTTGAACCACGAGAGGCGTCTAATCTCACCTAAGCTTAAACTACTTCTACATCCTACATCAAGCGTCAGGTCAGAGGTCACTCTTCCGAATTAGACCTAGCCTCGCGTACGGCCGTTACCAGAAGCCATTGATTATAGTTAATAAAGTTTATAAATATGGATATTTTTCTTACAAAAACACATTGCTTTGCTTCAGAAGGCCTTTATTAGGAGCCTTATGGATTACTTTTATGATGGATGGATGTGCTTTTTTGCGCTTCAAAAACTGTTCACTCCCATTATAAAGCTTGGAAGAGCCAAATTATTTTTTAATATAACTCTGATTGTGTTTGGCTGAAAGAAAAAAGTCATATACACCTAGGATGGCTTGAGGGTGAGTGAATTATGGAATAATTTTCATTTTTGGGTGAACTCTAAACCTTTAAGAAAAGTGCCGAGCTGAATTTTTGTGCCATCTAATTGTTTAAAAGAGAAGTCAAATGTGCCTTTACCCTGGTACGCCTTTAGCCACGTTGTACTGCATCTAATATAAAAGCTTGTGTGTGTGTGTGTGTGTGTGTGTGTGTGTGTGTGTGTATATAGAGAGAGAGAGAGAAAGAGAGAGAGAGAGAGAGAGAGAGGCATATATTATACTCTTATGGGCATATTGCAAGGTTCATTGACAATGTCAGTTAAGTCTCAGAACACTCTTTAATGTGGAAGTTTATGAGGATATCTCATCTGACAGCCTGCATGTCTAAAAAAAAACAAACAAAAAAACAACGGGTAAAATGAAAACGCAACAAACTGTAGCAACTTACTGGAAATTCTGTATCTGAGAAATGTCTATCATACGTAGCGTGAGAAATAAATCAATGGCTGTACATGAGGCGCTCGTCTGGTGAGGAGTTTCCACTGAGGGCGGCGCTACACTCTTTTCAGGAAGTGATTGGGACAGAGGAAATTTTATTTTCGTGGTAAATAAAAAAAAGTTCCTCGTTTGTAACGCATATAACCAGGTGTGGTATGTTTGCACGTCCACATAACTTCCATCACCGTGAGAACGAAGCAAGCGTGTCTGTGTGCGATAATGTCTGCAGTTACTCTTGTGGATCTCACACATATCCGCAGTTCAGAATACGACATCTGTGTGAAAAGGCGCATCAGCAAGTTTTGTGCACTGACCGGGAATGGCTCACAGGAACCGGTCTTCGTCATAGCGGATCCAGAGAGCTCCGGGACCGTGGGGACTGACAGATTTCCAAGAAGCTCTGTTCTGGAGATGTTTATCGGTTTCAGCAATTCCCCACAGGTCCTGTGCAAAAGCTCTCTTTCAGCCTCGTTATACTCATTCAAACAGGCTATAGACAAAGAGGACATTAGTAATGTGAAGATCATGACTTCGAGCCACGGGAGAGCATTGTTTCAGGTCTACCAGGAGCTCCTCTTCACTTCTGCATATAGTTTTGAATACAGTATGATATATGACAGTGTGCCCTGTGACTCGTGTCCCCTGGGTATCTGCACACACACAGACATCAGCACTCAGCAGGCAGCTGACGCTAAACACGAGCTCTGCACGTTTCTACAGCGCCTCCCAGCGGTCAAAGGAGATATTACACTTCTCAGGTCTTCTGTAATTTCAGGTTGGCGGTGCTCGTCTTCATGATCACATTACACGCGTATTTTACCTTTGAAGTTATACTTAAGTATGCACTATTCATTATTATTTACTTTGCATGCTTTTTATTGAAATATAAATATAGTAAAAATGTGAAAGTTATATTCACTGTCTACAAGACAGGAACTAGGCTATATAAGACTGAGGGCTGGCATAGTTTAATTTGGAATAATAAATATGCAGTAATACAGTTACAAATATTCAGTGAATGTATTATTATTTTGATCTTTAAAAGCTTATGCTTAAATGTTTGAAATTAGTTTAGTTACACATATACATTGTCTACATAAGAATGTATTATTTTTATTTATAAAACTAAAATAAAATGATATTTAAATTATTAATAAAAGTATTATTATTATGATTAAAGCTGTAAAGCCTGACATATGAAATAATAGTAAGAAAAACAATATTTTTTTTAATGGAACCGTTCATTTAAAATCTACAAAAATAGAAAATAAATCTAAACAAAGTTTGCGTATGTGTTTTATGTTTTTTGTATGTTTTATGGCCATTGTATGATATAGCAGAATATGGAGCTCATATTGAGGAGGAAAGATCACATCATTTTATTCATAGACCCAAATTGAGCACAAATATGCAGTTTGGTGGAGATATTGTAATTTTTATGGCCAAAAAGTAAAATGTAACGTACCTTGTAATTTAAATCAATGAGATTTTTATAACACTATAACAGATTGTCACTATATCAGTTGTCACTCTATACTTTATTTTAAGATGATATTTAAATAGTTCTATGATAAAATCAGTGTATGCTAAATATATAATGCAATGAAATACAATGATGATTGACAGATGAACAAATACATGCTCCCCAAAAGCCTGTTGTATCATATTTGATACATACATTTTAAGGTTTTTCAAGTAAACCAGTAAGTGTTCATTCAAAAATATTCAAACAATATAAAAGTTATTACGTTTTACAAGATTTCACAGCAAAAAGACACGTGTAACACAACCTGAAGAGGGACATTTTTACAATTACACTAAAAAGCCTTTTTTTTTTTGTCTTCCTGAGAAAGTATAAACTATTTAGTGGGCAGAAGGCATGCAGTAGATTGTGTACAACAGGTTTCCCAGCAAAGTTTTGATAATGTTGATCATTTAGAGGCCTTAGAAATTCATGTGTTAAATTTGTTCAATTAGGCTTTGTGGGATTAATGGATAATTGAAACAGATAGTGAAGGAAACACAGCCAGCGAGTGTTGGCTGTGTGAATGTCCAGAGTAAGCAGAGACAAAGAAGCAGCTAATATATCTATTTCCTTCTCATTCACAGATTGCTTTGGTCATGGCTTCACCACTCGTACTGGAGGAATCTCCTACATCAGCACCCTGAGCTCGCTGAACCTCTTCTGTAACCCTCGGCGCAAAGACCCCAGAGCTGTGGTGTCCGAGAACCTGCGCCGGCTCGGCCTGCAGGCTGGCTTTACCCCTCAGCAGTTCAACCTCATAAAGGTACTTTACCACAAAGAAAATATGAGGAAGTCAGTCTAAGAGCAAGCAGCATATCATAACTTTAAACGCATACCACTGCATTTCTACATTCTGCCAAAGAAGTTCTGGCTCACTCATTGATCTTTCACACTATTTTCCACATATTGCATTTGTTATTGACTTCAGTGCAATCATGCCAGTGATGTGTGGGTGATTGGCAAACCGGCCCCCGACAGTTACGACGGGATGGTGACCAATCAGGTGGGAGTTGTCATAGCGGCTCCAGGGGCCGATTGCATGCCATTGCTCTTCGCTGACCCCGTGAGAAAGGTCATTGGAGTGGCACATGCAGGTTAGTCTCATCACAATGCAATGCTCCCACAAATAGACTTGATTTTCTTTAAAAAAGATATATAATTTCTACTTCCGTTCTTTTGATTTTAGGGTGAAATATGACATTTTTTCTTGACAGGTTTAACTCACCTAAATACACTCAATAATAATGTAATTGATGTATTATGGTTAGTTCTGCATAACCTTATGTGCGTTCCATTCATTGTACTAATTTGTATGGCACTGCGAACGCCATAAAGGGAATAAGAGAATAATATCACTTCAGTGGAAGTGGAGAAGGACATTTACCCACCGGTCATTGCACTTCACTCCAGTACTAAAGTAGCTTGAATAAAATAAACGCAGTGAAAATGAGTTGAGGCTCAAGCAGTTTAATTGAGCTTATTTGTCACCTTACAGATATAAAGTATAGAGTGACCACTGATATTGTGACAATCCTGTAATAAAAAATCTAATTTATTTAAATTACAAGGTACATTAAATCTTAGTTTTTTGGCAGTATAAATAACATCTCCACCAAACTGCATATTTTTGCTCAATTTGGGTCTCTGAATAAAAGTAATGTGTTCTTTCCTCCTCAATATGAGATCCATATTCTGCTATATCATACAAGGGCCATAAAACATACACAAAACATTAAACACATATGCAAACTTTGTTTAGATTTCTGTTATATATATATATATTTTAACAAACGGTTCCATTTAAAAATATACATATTTTCTTACTATTATTTCATATGTCAGGCTTTGTCAGACTTTTATTTAAAGTTTTGTAAATAAAATAATAAATTCATATGTAGGCAATTAATATTTGTGCACTAATTTCAAGCATTAAGCATAAGCATTTACTGCAAGAGTTTTAAAGATCATAAGAATCATAAATTTACTGAATTTTTTTAACTCTATTGTATTTAGTCCCAGGTGTGTTTTGTATGGAAGCTTGTTTCCGCCACGAAAAAAGTAATTGCAACTTTTTATCTCACAATTCTGACTTTTTTTCTCACAATTGTGAGATATAATCTTGCAGTTGCGAGTTCTAAAGTCAGAATTACGAGATATAAAGTCACAATTGAGAGTTATAAACTTGCAGTTCTGACCTTTTTCTCACAATTACGTTTATATCTCTCAATTATTTTTTCTGCAAGTTATAGAGTCAGAATTGTGAGATATAAACATAATTGCGAGAAAAAATTGTGAGTTTATATCTCACAATTCGGAGAATTTTTTTTATATATTTCGCAATTGTGCCTTTTTTTCTCACAATTATAACAAGTATTTATTACACATTACACATTTGCAATTGCTAGAAAACAGTCAGAATTGTCACAAGTCACAATTACACACAATTTTTTTTTTATTCCGTGGCAGAAACAGGTTTCCATAGTTTTAAACATGGTTGTTTGAGGGGTATAAAGTGCATGAGACTCGACAGTTACAGTGCAATTATCATGATTATGGTTGAAACAAGATAAAATACATATCTAACCAAAATGCGTTATTTTCATATTAGACATCAGAACAGACATTTATCACTCAGTTTAGCGCTTTCAAAAATCAAAATTTACATGATTTAAATGAATAATAATTCAATATTTATAAACACATTATATACAGTACACGTATATTAAATGAAAGTTACAGAAGTATATTATGTCATCATATAATAAGTTTCGTCTGCGTGATAGCATTGCAGGCTCTTCCAAATGAGTGGATTTTCAATCAGAACTAAGCACATTCATGACTGACAGACATAAATCAATGTGTTTTATGTGAAATTCAGTTATTGGAGTACTCCGTGAAGGGTTAGTGTAATTGAGTTTTTCTCAGTGCTCTGCTTACATAATCCTTGTTCATGCTATTTCAGAGTTAGATACATACAGTATAATCATTTTCTGTGTTTATACATAACATCTATGCCAGAAATGATGTGACCAGCTATCATAATGGAACAAGTGTTTATCTGGTATTTCTTGTGTGTGTCCCAGGCTGGAAGGGGACCCTAATGGGAATTGCCATGGCAACAGTGAACGCCATGGTGTCAGAGTTTGGCAGCAGGCCTGCAGACATTGTGTGTGTGATCGGGCCTTCTGTTGGGCCATGCTGCTTTACTCTGGAGAAAGATTCGGCCGGAGAGTTTCACGCCATACACCCAGACTGTGTTAGAAACATGGACTCATCTACACCTTATGTCGACATCAGACTCGCAACCAGGTAAAGGTCAAAGGTCAACCAGCAGAATCCTGGTTTGACTTCAACTGTTCTCCAGAGACCTGTTTTATTGATCCCTCAGTCCTCTGTGTCACTCACGTAGGTCAAGTCATTCCCTGAAGTGACTCACAGTAATGAACACCTCAAGAATGAAGGTGATTTATGTAAAAGGCAATATATCTCTGTTAGAATATTAGCAGAAACAAATACTGATGATTTCCCAGGGGAAAGTGGACGCACACATGTATGCAGACTAAAGCCGGGCTCAGACTACAGGAGTTTTTAAATCTTAAGGAGATATTCTTCTTTCCGATCTCAAACCTGCACACACAACAAGATTTGAAAATCGTGGCACATCACACACTACAAGATATTCTTACGATTATCATGCCTGATTTAGTACCTCACGGGGAAGTGGATGTAAACTAAACGGATACTGTGTCGCGGCACCGTTACGGAACAAAAATATATGGGAATAAACTGCAAAATATAATGCGATATATTACATAATACATTTCCGTGTTTATATTTTTCAATACACTGCAATATATGCATTGACCATGTATGGCTATATAGTAATGAATATAAAATATTTATAAATGAAGATAGCATTACGTGTAATATTCACAAAGTTTTATCCTTTATTGTGTACATATATTGCACATACATGTTCCCATATAAATGTGAATGTATGTTCATACACACATGTCTGTATATATACACACATATTCACGGAATGAGTTACATTCCGTGAATAGAGATCTGGGGGAGATCTGTTAGTGTTTAATGCTCTATTATTTTTTTATTTAAAAGGTTTTCTGGTATGTGTGAGTTTTTGGGGTTACCGTTGTGCTGAAGAGTAGAGCCTGTGGTTCAGTTGACAATTGGCCTAAAACTATTAACTGTATTTTAAAAGTAATAGCTGTGTATTCCTCAGCAAAGTGATACTCTCTTGGTTAAATACTTTAGTATATGCAGGTGTGCTTGAGCTGTTGTCAACTAGCTTGAAAATATGAAACATTTATAATGTAAATAATTAAAAAAAATAAGAAATATATAACATTATATATTTTTCTATATATGTGTGTTTATCTTGCATGAGTAAATATATCTGCAATATATTACACATGCAGTACCATATCTGATCACATATACATCTATATAATATGAAGTGTATTACTAAATATAAAATCATATACATTGTGTGATATATTAGTAAATATATTGTCACATATTTTTCAATACATGAAAAGCGGCAATTCCTCATGTATTATTCAATATATTTTGATATAATATATTGATATATATATATATATTGATTAATATATTGACACAATATATTATTCTGTATATTTTCAAATATACTGTTAAACCATTTAAAATATTGATCATTTATATATGGGAAATATATATAGATAAAGTCCCAATTATCTTGATGGTTCTACAGATTATTTTATGAGATCTTCCTGTGGTGTGATGTGTATTAAGAGTGATTGAATCTGCTCGGAAAAACATCTGGGTCGCATAGATCTCAAATCGTAAATTTCCGACATGTTGAATATGTTCTTTTGTTCTCGCAGGCACTCTGTAGATTATCACGTGGAATGAAACCCAATTAGAAAAAAGCTGACGGAAGACAATGACTTTTTCCAATAACACAATTTCGCCCAAACCTAACACAAAATCAGCCCAAACACCATTATCTTCCTGCCCGTCGTCTGCCATGTTTGTTTAACACCAAAGTCACGTTTGACCACAAGAGATTTTGCGAGATTTCCAGTGTTTACAGTCGGGACTCTGGTTGTTTGTGAATTGAATCTGTTAGTGTGTGTTGTGCTGTCTTGAGCTGTGTCTCAATCAGCTCCCTAGTTCAGTAGTCCAACAATGCACCGTGAAACCCAGGGGGCATCGATGTTCACTATGTTCCCTTAACGGAAGTTCTGAAGCACGAAACTTAAATCATGTGAGCCAACTCACTGCACATAGACACGCGATAGATGTTTTCTAAAATACAAACCATTATTTAATTATAATTAAGCATAAACATACACTAGATCTAGAATCTAGCTAATATTTAACATTTATTTACGGCTGAAATGTCACACGCATATACAGTATGTAACAAGCAAAGTATTTACCATGTTGTACTTTAACATTAAAAATGAATGTTGTTCATAAATACCAGTAGTGATGTTGTACAATGAGGATTTTGTCATGGAAAAGTCATCAAGAAAAAAGTCATCAGTGTCCTGATGTGTAGTGAGCCAGCGTTCTTAATGTTATTACCAGTGCCGAATTCATCTAAAGGATTTACTGATTCACAAGCTAGGAAGCTAAGGAACTGATTGAGACGCACCCCTGGTCACATCGCAGCACTTCACACAATAGGAACAAAACTGTTACTGTAATTCTGAGTTTTTTATTGTCATGTTTGGTCTCTCGCATTTTGAAAATCTGATAAAAGTTTAAAAATCTTTTAATGTGGGCCAGCATTAATTCCAATGGTAGACTTTTCATTGATTTGATCTTTTAACATATATATGTTAACATATATATGCTTTTAACATATATATATATATACTCCGAAGTGTAATCTTCACTCCTCCCAGATTTCACAGGGTTATTAAACTTAACTAAAACTGAAACTAAATCCTTAAAAAAAAACATTTTCATTACTTGAAATAAAATAAATGTACCTGAAATTAAACATTTCTCGTTTTAATCTAATTTCATTAAATTAAAATGAAAAAGCAGAATATTAAAATAAAATCTTATAGAAAAATAGTATTGTGATCTCAATAATACTAAAATAACACTGTGTCAAGGTTGGTTTAACTATGTAAAGCACTTTAAGTAGCTTGCACTATTAAAATTAAGCTTATTATAATTTCTAAAAATTATTTTAAAAAACCATACTATTTTTCTTTAAGACAATTCTAAGAACGTTGCTTTATCTTGCATCTATTAAACTGCATCATGTCAACCAACCAATCATGCTTTGTCTTTTAGAATTCTGCTGGAGAGAGGTGGGATTAATCCTGCACACATCGAGGACATCAGGATCCCACATCAGTCTGAATCCACACTGTGCACTTCATGCCATCCTGAATTATTCTTCTCGCATGTAAGAGATGGACTCAACTTTGGGACACAAATTGGCTTTGTGTGGATCAAATAATCCTGCATTCACCGAGCTCTGATTGATTGTGCAGAAACATTACATCCACATGTGTTTATTCAAGAAATGCATCTAAAAGCCAGTACATAAATTTACTAATATAATAAATTAATTTGTATGGGTTTACCACCACTTGTGCCAAACTCAAATGTGACGCAGCTATGAACATTGTCACTTGGTATGTTCACAAATGGACATGATTTTTTTTTTTTTTTTCAACATCAAGATTTTAGACTGAAAATCTTCTCATTTTAATAAGAGAAAGTGTTTGTTTAGATGGTCACCCAGTTTTTCCACTACTTTTGATCAACTTTTTGCTAGTTCGTTTCAATAGTCCTGGAGTGTGACAAATGTGGATTTTTAAAAATATAAATATTCCATGTATTAAACTATTCTGACATGTTCTCTTGTATGCTGCACATTAACTTATTTTATGTTTATTAATGCTGGTAATCTCTCTTGCAATAATATGGATGCATCACACCACATGACTGAGGAAGTAGCTTCACATAAACGATACACATCTATTAATAGTTGGAGGGAAAACTTCCCTTTTTAAAAATTCATTGATGGTTTACTTCCCGTTCATGTCCTGATTGGCAACATTTTCAAGAGATTGTAGATTAGATTGTGTCACTCTTAAGGACTCAATAAATGGTGACTTAGTTATAAAGTTGATGACCAAAATGGTGACCAAGTTATAAAGACTTTAAATAAAGTAATTACCAGTAATGTTATGACCCCATTAAATAGTATATATTATATTTGTTAATGTTGAAACTAAGGGATAGTTGTACAATAGAGGACAATTTCCAATTTTATTTGCTAACTGCTGGATTGTTAAAATATTAAAGCTATGCATTATAATACATAGATTTATGTATTGGACAAAATCTGTGATCTGTGCTGTCCAGACAAATTCTAAAAATTGAAGGAAAGAGAAATGGCCCTTTTCAATGAGTGCAATGTCATGATGTCAACAACCAGTTTTTGGAAGCTGCTGAAAGAAACCTCCGTAAAATATGTCATCCAGGAACTGTGTGTTGATATCCATCAGTATGAGAGTGATTTGTGTTTTGTAAATTAGATGTTTTTAATTGCACAATCGATTTTAATGAACTGAATGTACACCAGAGGGAGCTAATCGTTTGATTTCTTTCGTCTTAGCGTGACCATTTTCTTATGAATGAAATGCTAGTATAAAATAAAATCTGTTCAAAAAATAAAATCATATCACTGTGAAAGCAGCTCCTTCTTGTCATTATGCCAAACCTACGATGTTAAGCTTGAAACTGTGGGATCACATAGCCTATTTTTTATTGTATTATAATAATTATGTATAACACTTACACAATTAATAGTACTACATGTATAAAATCACGTGTACACATATATTTACCCCCAGGTTTCACAGACGAGCCTTGTCCCAGACTAAAATGCATGTGAGCTGTTTTAACTGAAATCAACTAGCATATCTTAAAATATGTCAGTGCCATTGATTTGTCTCAAGATGCACACCAGTAAAATGTTTTTTTTTTTTTTTTTTTTTTTTTTTTTTTTTTCTGAGGCACATTTATAAAAGCTACTTAAATGTCCTAACTGAACTAAGGCCTTATCCTGTCTGTGAAACCAGGCCTCAATATCTCAAATGCGTTTACCGTCATGTATCTGTTCTGTATGTATTCGAAGATGCGACGCTAGATGGCGCTCGCGCCACTGCTGTTACTTTACGCTGCGTGCGCGCGCTTGTTGTTTTGTTTTTGAGATTGAGAGAGACGCTGGTTGATGGCTGGTGGCCAAGAGCCCTTCAGCAGCTTCACAGGCAGGCTTGGTTTCCAACAGCGCTTTTGCAATGTCACAAAAACATCTCAGCTATTATTCCCTATCGCGTGCTAGCCTGTTGAAATTACATCAAGTCACTAAAGGAGGAGATATCCAAGAGTGACGTGATGTTTTCACCAGCACTGAAGAAAAGACCCTAAGTTAGTCAGTGTAACTTTACACAAGACGAGCAGCAGCGTGCAAGTAAATGTAAGTTTTCCGTGTTTACAGAAAATGACTGTGGTAAACCAACCTATTTGACAATACCTCAACACTGACCTACTAAGGGATCAAGCATTGTCAACACATGCACCAAATTTGACATCGGATGTCATGTGGAACTGTACCAAAATTGTTTAATACAAAGTAAACATGAACTGCATAGGCCCTCCGATATGGAAAAGTATTAAAGGGGTGGTATAATGCCCTTTTCATAAGATGTAAGATAAGTCTCTGATGTCCCTAGAGTGTGTATGGTAAGTTTTACCCCACTTAATTACCCCACAGATATTTTTATATAGCATGTTAAAACTTCAACAGCTTGTGTCATTTTACCTCACACAGACATGCACTGAAAATTTCAAAAACTTTTAGCCTTTTATGTTCAAACCGGAGTCAAACAATGATGGAGAGACTCAAGAAGAAGTGACAACATGTAGAATGCAACAGGACATTTCTGAATGGTTAGTTGATGAATTTATGCAGCTGATGTGGAGTTAACTATCTTCTAGTCATTGATTAGCATATTCTGTCATAATAAAATATATCGTTTTTCGGGGGCGGGGTTTATGTAAATCTTAGGGTTAGTGATGTCACTAACCCGGGTATAGTCCCTACCAGCCGTTTGTTGTAGTCCTTAAAAAACAATTTCTTTAAAAGCAAATATCTTCCTTTGCTTTGAACTTTGAGCGTCGTAACTTTGCAATGTTGTTTATGCTCAAACAGCAACATTACACACTAACTAAAGTTAGAAAAGTGAAATCATAATCAACCACCCCTTTAAACAGGAAAATGTACAAATGTAACTTTTTGATAAAAAAAATTAAAAGATTTATAGTAGGCTAATGATAGAGTGCAAAAAATCTTCTAATATCTTTACTTTACCCAAATACACTTAGTCTATTCTGTTGTGTTGTTGTATAATAAAGCTTTATTTTAAATCTGGATGGATTTCGCGCGAAGTGCTTGTCACGTCATCATGTCTGTAGAGAAAGATAGTTCCGACTGTATGTAGCGCGAAGCTGCAAGTTTTTTGTCACAACAAACGAGAAAAATTAACCATGGACCATTAAAAACGACAAATCTCCGTGAATCACCGGTTGTAAAAACAAAGATCCGTTATTTATTTGTCCATCCGCTCTGATAAGATGTCCTGTTTACATTGGTTTCTCGAACCCCAGAGAAGAACCAAAACAAAATATTTCCTCAAGACTGATTTATGGCATGCAGTTTTAATTTTTAACCAACAGTGGGGCAAAAGTTACATAGCCTACTGTAGCTTTAAATGTATAAACAACAGTGGGATTATCATGATTTCTCAGCCATGAAACAAACACTGGGGTAAATATTGAATTTATTAGCCATTTAACTATAAGGGACATGAATTGGAGTTGATATAGGCTAGTGTTTGATTTGACACATAGGCCTATCCTTTGACCTAAATAACAACGGATGTGGGAAAAAAAAGGTTAGTCTTAAAAGTTTATAAGCATCTTATTTATACTTGCACAGTAATACGGTTACTTGCATTGTCCCTGCCCTTCGTGACACCATTAGAACAAATCCATCGGTCTGCTATTCTCACACGTACTCACTACCTTCTTTGTGCCTTCAGCTGGCATTAGAGATTAATAGAGCAGGTCAAGTATTTATGTGAACCATGACTTGCATCATCTTAACTGGGTCTCCTATATTTAAATATAGATTTACATGCAACACAAAGACTTCCCTATAAAGTCAAACCTCAGATTAATAAAGTGCTTTTATGTGGATCATGTGAAAAAAGAAAAAGAAAAAAGGAGGGTAATTTCCATGCAACAGATGGGAATTTCTGGATGGGGTTGTGATGAGGCCGTGATGTCCTGAAAATAACTTTTTTTTCCCTTCATTTCAGAACACACAGGTCATTATGATGTTTTAGAGTACATATTGTCTACAATGTACTAAAGCAGAATTCACAGAAACACTTCTGGGACTGATATTGTGGTTTTATTGCACTTTAGACCATGATGTTTGCAGAACCACTGTTCGAGTTTCTGACTGTCACAGTTTTCCTGATTTATGACTTCCGGTCACGCCTCAGCTTTCCTGTAACTTATTAAAGTACCCGACTCGCATATCCTTTGTGCTCGAGGAAACACTTACTTCAGAAGAAACTGTGTGTGCAGACTTGTAAACAAATAAGAACAAGTTAAATCACATTTAGGAAACGGGGATATAGACTTGGTAGATGGCACCAGGTCCAATGGTGTTGCAGAACTCATCTGGGAACCAGATGCACTAGCTTGGCATGGGCAACTCCTGCGCCGTAGTTTGTTTTATTAACCTGAATTCCAACTTAATCTACATTTACAATGAGCAAACACAACATCAGCCAGCCTTACTGGAAATCACGTGATCTGACCATAAAGGTGTAGATGTAAGGAGCTGTTTGATTGGCGAATTGGTGTGTTTACGGTTAAGATGATGATAATATCATAAGACTGACCTACTGTGAGATAGGAGGTTGTTAATCAATGGTATATGCTTTTGAAGTAAACATCAGCCTTGCATTTTATTTTAAAATAATCGTCTTTAACATGAAAAATTGCATTACCCATGATTCTGCAAATAAATCTCATTCAGACCATACAGACCTCACCAGTCAGAATTGTGACAAGCAAATTGCACCAAAAGAACTGCCCACTCCCATGAAGCGCTGTATATGAGTTAGTCTCTCCTCGCTCAAAATATAGATACACTCACTGGCCACTTTATTAGGTACAGCTTGATAGGACCAGGTTGGAATCCACCTTGAGCATTGAGCATTTAAAACTGCAGCGGGTGCCACTGCTTATAATGAAAAGAATGCATGGATGCTAATATTATTTGTTATAATTATCTTTATAGTTATCATTCTTGGTGTGAACTGGACTTGACTGTCCTTGAGATTCTTTGAACCACTAAACCAAAGCTTTATGATGATCGTGTGTGTTTGAACTGTTTGATTTGCTTCAATGAGGGAACATGGCTTAAAGAGCTTCCAAAATACAGATATGCAAACCTTTTGTTATGGAAAAAAAAAATAGCACGTCCTCACGACCAGCATCCATGTCTGCACGTAGCCCTGTCAGGCTGCAGTTATTTACAGTAGTGATTTACTGTAAACAGGCTTCCTGGCCTTTCTAAATATTCCGCGTCAGGACGCACGCGAGATATCAGACATTCCTTCAGTCCATGTCAAATATCATTCATTTTATAGTGGATTTAATATAAAACAACCAAAATATATTTATTATTTGTCTTCTTGAAACTAAGAGACTTGGGACCCTTGCATTATATGCGGTAAACACATAGACTGTAAAAAGGGTAAACATAATAAAAAACTTTACCATTTACCATGACGGCATTTAAAAAATATCTTAAAACTGTTTATTTCAGGAAAAATAAAAATAAAAATCACAGATTTGCATGTGGTGTCTGTCTTTTGGACGCTACAGTATATTGGATCAGAGTTTAGATTAAGTCTTTCCTAAGTTAGATTTCGAGCTGCTTATGTAACTGTGCCGATGACCCTTTCCACCCCTGTCTTCCACTTTTTTTGCATTCTGTATAAACATAAGTGTTTATATCAGCTGCACACTGAAGCAGGATCCCCTATATAAAAACATATCCTGTCTGTACACAGATAAGAAAAAAGAACATGTTTAACTTCAAAAGCACCATAAACATTACAGATCCCTTTCAGATTAGTTTACAGTGAGCCTTAATCCCAAAGATACTGAAACATTGTCTTATTAAAGACATGCTAATATCTAAATATTAGCTGCCGCTTGAGGCGAGAGATTTTCATGCTTCGTGAGCCATGCACCCCCACCCGCTCCCTTCTCATCTTTGATGTGGGCGGCTTGGTTTGCTTTGTCACGAATACTCTGTGGATATGAAAACAGGGGCTTGCTCAAAATACAAGAGGTTTTGGGTGTGGATGGTCTCTGGCTGTCCTTAGTCATGTCTGCAAACATTACCTTGAGTAACATCTTAAATGGAAAGGAATAGCTAGCAAAAAAAATCTGTCTGAGGGCGAGTCAAAATCCGGTTCCATCCGGATTTACAGTTCAGACGGCCCTTCCATTGTGTTTTATGTGGTTTGGGTCTCCCTCCTACAGCTCAGGGCATGATAATACATTTTACTGATGCAATATATTACTGTATATGACTCAGTCATAAGGAGAACTGTCTTCATGTTGTCATCGAGCTCTCCCCGTTTGAGTTTATGGCCACTATGAGCAATACACTTTTATGTTGAATTTAGAAAATGTTTTTTTCCCATGCAGAACTTACTGGCACAATGCTACTTTTGTGGTTACCAGGGTTTCACTATTCGGGTTTCTGTGGTCTGAGTGGTTGTTTGTACAATAGTATGCAGCTTGTTAAGGTGGTTGCTAGGGTCTGCGGGTGGTTGCCAGGGCATTGCCATGCAGTTGCAACAGTGTTCTGAATGGTAGTTAGCACATTCATATGCATTTGTTTCCCATTTGATGCAATGTTCAGAGTGCTTGTTAAGACATTTATGTATTGTTGCTAGGGTGTGTGGATGGTTTCCAGGGCGTTGCTATGCAGTTGTAACAGTGTTCTGAGTGATTGTTAGCACATTAATATGCAGTTTTTTGGGTGCTCTGGTTGGTTGCCAGAATGTTGATGTGCAGTTGCTATGGTGTTCAGAGTTCTTGTTAAGGTGTTGATATGTGGTTGCTAGGGTGTGTGAGTGTTTGCCAGGCCATTTCTTTGCAATTCCTACAGTGCTCTTATTGATTGTTAGCACATTAATATGCAGGTTTTGGGGTGTTCTGGGTGATTGCCAGAGTATTTCTATGCAGTTGTTATGATGTTCAGAGTGCTTGTTAAGGTGTTGATATGTAGTTGCTAGGTTGCTATGCAGGTGGTTGCCAGGGCGTTGCCATGCAGTTGCTACAGTGTTCTGAATGGTTGTTTGCACATTAATATGCAGTTTCTGCAGTGTGTTCAGAGTGCTTGTTCAGACATTTATAAATGGTTACTAAGATGTGTGGGTGGTTGCCAGGGCATGCGGTTGTTACAGTGTTCAGAGTGGTTGTTAGTGTGTGACATACAGTTGGTAGAGGGTGTTCTGGGGGTCTGGGAGTTTAAACGATGACAGAATGCACGTAACTAAGCGACAGAGCTGTCCGTTAAAGATGCAGTAATGATGTAGTATGTCCCAAAGCATGCCTATTCTGCGACACATTTAAAAGTATACTCTTTCTTCACAAAAACAGTACATACTTTTAGGGCACATGTTCTGAGTGATTGGTAGAGTGTTTGCTATGTGGTTCTTATGCTGTTTAGAGTGATTGTTAAGATGTTGATCTGTGGTTGTTGTTAGGGTGTGTGAAATGTTGCCAGAGCATTGCTATGCTGTTGTTCCAGATGGTTTACTATTTTGTTATCTTAAATAAACCACATTATTTAAATGCCATGCTTGATGTTTGTTTGTATTCCTTAGAAAGAGGCTTCCTTAGAGAGTGGAATTAGATTCTATGGGAGAGAGAGAGGTGTAATGTGATGTTGCGAGCCACATTTGAATCTGTTTCACTGGCATGAGCGCCACTGCAGGCGTGCTATCCACTGCACCCTGGGTTCAACAAAAAGTCTAACAGTTTTAAAAGCATATGCAATTACATTTTAGCACTGCCATTTTTGCTAATTATAAAGTAACATTAGCAAATGCCAATTACTGGGCCCTGTGGCATTACACTATTTGCATTACTCTTCCTCTGTCTGCTATAGCTGAGTCAGAGGAGGATCCGAGCCCAAGGGTGATCCTGGAGCCAGTGCAGGTCTGCAGTGCAGAACAGTGTTGGCTGGAGTGCAGTATGGATTGCACTGGACATGTTAATGCTGACGCTGCAGCTTTCTCTCACCTGCAGATGCAGGCCTGCTGATAGAAGGGTTTACAGAGGGACTGACACATTCCTGGCACCATCCACCCACTGCTGTCAGCACACGGCCACCAGCAATGAGCCTGGAATATACTCTACCAACATGCACTACTGTTTGTAGTTTGGGGTCAGTACCATTTTTTTTTTTGTAAAGAAATGAATACTTTTCTTCAGCAAGGATGCATTAAATGGATCAAAAGAGGCATAAAAGACATTTATAATGTTACAAAAGATTTCAATTTCTGTCATGACAACTCTTTGTATTTGGCATTGTAATGGATAAGACAATGTTGATATGTTTGGTCTGGTGGAATAGATCTGCTACACTGTTGCTGCTGCTGCTGTTTTTGCTGCTGCGTCTGCAAAGTATAGGACTTGCTACTGCCAATACACACACAACATACTGCTGTGAGTAAGTAAGACATGCTGCTGCTGCTGTACAATATAACTTGCATGAATTACCCGTAGAAGATCTATACAGGTGGAGCTGGGGAAGGTGGAGGGTTTCTGAAAGCAAATACTGCATTGTATTTATGAAAGCAAATACTGCATTGTACCCATACTACAATGAGTATTTGAAGCTCATTGGCTACTGATACAGCAGGAACCAATCAGCTGCGCCCTATAGAGAATAATGTGATTGCGAGCAGATTGAGTTAAGGACCATCAGCCATCTAGAGTTTCATGACAGAACTTTGTATTTCAAGTTAATGCTGTTATTTTTCTATTTTGTGTTCTATTTGATATAAGATTCCTGAAAATGTGTCATGGTTTCCATAAAAATATTAAGCAGCACAACTCTTTTCGACATTGATAATAATCAGAAATGTTTCTTGAGCAGCAAATCATCATATTAATGATTTCTGAAGGATCACGTGACACTGAAGACTGAAGTAATGATGCTAAAAATTCAGCTTTGCCATCATAGATGAATACATTACATTTTAAAATTCATTAAAATAAAAATCTGTTATTATACATTTAAATTTATTTAAAAAATGTAACAATATTATGGTTTTATCTATTTTTAATCAAATAAATGCAGCTTTGATGAGCATAAGAAGTCTTTATATATAATGCATAAAAGTATTTTAATGCATTAATAATGCCTTGTAATGCAGCTTATATAATGCAGTGTATTGTCTCATGAATAATTGTAACCACAATACATTATAATACTCATCAATTTATTGTTACACCTTCAGCGAGTATAATGCATTAAAACACATGACAACAACCAATTTCAGATGCAACAAAGAATCTGCAAATATTCTAATGCATTTTAACTTTGGTTACACTTATTTAGGAAAAAAGATATAGAGCATTATAACGTACATTGTAATACATTGTACATAAAGGCTTTAAGTAAAGTGTTACCAAAAATCATAATGATTCCAAAATATTTTATCAGTAGTGTACATGAATGCAAAAGCTTCTAACTACAAGTTTAATTTCATATGTCGTCACATCTGGGTTTGAGTCCTTCACTGCAAAAGTTTTTTTTTTTTTTAATTAGTTTTTTCCACCCAGTAAAAACTTGAACAGTATATATTTACTTCAGAAAAAATGCACAAGATATTAGGACTTATTTATTTTTCTTAGTCCTTGGCAAATATTTGAAAATGAAAGCAATCTTGTTTTGAGTATATATTGTATACATTATATAAATAATATATATTTATAATCTTATATATGTATTAAATATATTTTATACATTATATAAGAAACAAGAAACATAAAACAAGGGGTTAAAAAATGAACACAAAAAAGCAGTTTTGTCTTTGCTCGAGTATTTTTCACAGTATTGCGAAAGTATGTTTTTGGGCCAAAGAGGCTCAACTGCATCTCTGCACGCTACTGAGAAGCTTTCATCATGTTAACAAGGATTATTGTCCCTGGACTGACCTTCACCCTCTCTCTGTTTTTGAAACATGATGCCCTCTCGTCTCTAATCTCTCCATTCTGTCTGCTCGCCTCTGAGATTCTGCCCAGATTACCAAGAGCTCTGGACAGTTTAAAGCATCTCGCCTCTTATCATGCTATGACTGAAACTAGCACAGCACTTTGATCTTTTTACATTCAAGCAGATTGTTGTTACAGTTTCCTCCTGTGGCTGCTTAACTTAATCTTAGAGTGAATAAAAGCTTCCTTTGGCTCTTTTCTCCTTCTGGCCACGGTCCTGGGGTAATGCTGACTGTCCCCTTCATCTTGGGTGGTAGAGGCGGTTCAGCGGGTTTCGTCTGGCCACCCTAAAACACATGAGAGGGAGAGACGGTTAATAAGAGCCTCTCATTTCTCACTGCCAAGAGATCCGCCGCAGTGCCCTGCTGCCAGCTGACCCACTGTTCCACATCCTTTCACGTTTTTGAGCGGACTAGAGTGATGAATACAGCCTTAATGTGATTGAGTTCCTCTCCCAGAGGGGAGAAAATTGCTTCAGTGTCTAAAGACGTCATTAATGAGCCCCAATCATTTTAATGGCATCGCAGACTGCAGGCTTCGCTAAATTCAGTCTGTGCCATAATGCTATAAGATATCCAGTGAAATATAACTTAATAGAAACACATTTCTGATGTCTCTATAGGTATAAGGCAAAAAAAAAAAAAGTTTGGGAGACATTGAATAGCTAGCATAAAATGTCCCTACTACCTTTAAAATGACTTGGTGTTGATTCAGTCATACTATATTTTGACTGATTGAAAAAAAAACAAAATTGCACTGTTATATGTTAGCACATCAAGTACACTTTAGGTTATCTGTACCTAATCCAGCTCATCATAGAGCAACTGTAGTTTAATCTGCTGTGACAGTAATGACTGTGAGAAACCTCCTTTCCCTCTTTGGCTTGGTTATTTTGGACCTCGAGATCCTTCAGCCTGTTCATCTGATTGGCATTGTAATTATGAGCTGCTTTAGATAATTGCTGTTCTGCTTTCAGTTCTTCAACTCAGTCCAAAAATACAACACTGAGAAATCATTTGTAAATTTATTGTTAGTGTATGTCTGAGAGGGTACAAAATAGAGAAAATGTTCAGCTGATTGTGAACCAACGTGGGTGTAACAGGTTGGGAGCAAACGAACAGAGCAAATGTGTTTTTGGGGGCGGCTTGTTGTTGTGTAATGGGAGAGAGAAAGTGTTTCAACAATCCAAAAAAAAAAAAAAAATTATGCACATTATGTTTAACTTTGGACAAAATACACACATTGAATGCAATAATGCATACAGTGTTTAAGTTACAAATATACAACAATAACAATATGCAAATACAAGCAGTTCCATAAAATCATTTCACGAGTTCACATCTACATATAATTAGTACAATAAGTTTATGCGCATTTGGCGTGCTGTCCGGGGGGAGGGCTCCGAGCTAGGCCCGAACCCAGAGTACTCCCGTTGGTAAGTGTAGATGGAACTGGAAGTGAGGAGATGGGGTGGAGGAGGGATGCTGACAAACTTTCAATGAACAGAGATAGGTCTGCTGTGAATTTATACTCTGTCATTGAGTTGATTACTGATTAATCTCCAGCTGTGCATAATTTGGTTAATTATCTGAACCTGCTCCTCCCGAACATTTATTAATAAAACATCATTAAATATTAAAGGATTTCATTTGTATTTTTATAGGAACTGTTTTTCTTATAATAATGATAATAATTATTATTATTATTATTACAATTATATAATATAAAAAAATTACATAATTTTTATAATATTTTTGTGCTGCATGTAGGCACTTTGGTTAGATCACATGACTGTGATTTAGCAGACAATTTTTTTTCTCCAAATAATTAATTATGGTTTACTCCACGGCTTTTTTTTTTTTTAAGAAATGATAAATAAAAATATAAAAAAGATTATGCAAAGCTAGATAATTTTATTTTCAAGAATTATACAAGTTCATAGATAGATAGATAGATAGATAGATAGATAGATAGATAGGTAGGTAGGTAGATAGGTAGGTAGGTAAATATGACCAAAGATGGCGATAAAAAATAAATGGAAAATAAAAATCAGTTCTCATCAACAGCCCCTCCCAAAAAAAAAGGTAAATCAATCTGAAACTGTTTATAATCTCAGATGAAAACGGCTTTGAAAGACTTCTTTGGAATCTGTCAAAGAAACCGGTCTGATCTGGTTTGCCGCGTCTTGACAGGAAGTGAGCCGGGTAGAGCCGGCCAGCTGTTTTGGAGGGAGTTTTTCTTTTCCCTGGCGAGGTTGAAGGAAGTGCCAGTTGTACTCAGGTGATCTCAGCAGATGGGCTGAATAGACTGTCTGTTATACACGTCAGTCGCAGCTATAAAGAGTGCAAACAAGCCGGGGGATGTTTTTATTCCCTCACATTCAGCAGATTTTGTAGCCCATGGTGAGGATCTCTTAACCTGGCACAGCTTGACCCATATCCCTCGAGAGCTCCTGAGCCCTGTGTTCATGAAGCCGGCTGGGTCTCCACCCTCCGAGCGGCCTCTCTGCTTTACAGCTGCCAAACATTTGCTCAAATATTTTCCTCACATGTGGAGGAGTGTATACATGTGTACATATGGACTGTGGGAAAAAAGCGGGGCCCGCAGAGGGAAAGAGAGAGGTGTGTTTAGGAGACAGAAATGGTGTGTTGTCGGCTGTTTAAACAGCCCTGTTTGGTTTGGCTGCACTGAAATCTGTTTGACTGATTCTCCTCGTCTCAAACCACTGCTGAGGACGAACCGCTCATCGCCTGAGCTTCTTAATTTGCAAAGACAGGCTTGCAGAATTGATTCTTTTCAAGAAACATTTGTTGCTTAGATCTCTAATCGTCCCCGAAAATTTTTACAGCACTACAGAGAGTCTAAAACAGCATGCTCAGATGCATTTTAAATATTAGATGTTTTTAAAGGCTCACTGAAGTGCCTTGGAACGCGCAGCTTTGAATGATGCATTGACGTACTTTCCACTGAAACAGGAAGCTAAGGCGGGACATATTGAATGGCTCCTCCCCCTTTTCAAATAACCAATAGCGTTTAGTTTACCTCACAGACTGCAAGTCGTACTTGACCACACCATGGAAGCGAATCCGAGTGCTGATGATAAGTTGGATTCAATAGTAGAGGTTTGAATAAATTCTAGGCATTTCATTCTTAACCAACGTACAGTTGGAAAACGGAATAAAACTCGAGCATTTGAGCAACCGAACACACGTCTCCAACTCATATTGCTTTGTGACGGGTCAACGGTCGTCTTGGCCAGGTGGTATTTATAGCATAGGGGGTGGAGCTTTGGATTCTACAGAGCATTTGATTGGACAGAAGATGTGACGAGAAGCTGAAGTCCGCGGTGATGTCATAAAAATCTGTGATCATTTTAGCGGAAGTGAGAGACTGTAAGTTTTGAATGCTTATATCTCCTAAATGCGAATTTTGTCATTGTTTTGAAACACACCAGCTTATTCATAACCTTAAGGCTAACATATTCATACTAAAAGCTAAAAAACGTACATTTTGATTTCAGGAGGCCTTTAACAATAATTATGATTACTTGCAAAGTCAAAAAATGTCCAAATCATAGGACTGTATATGCTCAGTCTGAACCGCAGTATACTTAAACAAGTGTGCGCCGATGTCACCTCACAGGAAGTGAGCAGGGAAATTTCATTTACCCATCAGTCATTGTGGCCTACCTGAAAGAGAGAGTAAGCATTTCAACATTTGAACAAATCAGCACAAACAAGTGTTGGTTGTGTTGTCCCAAATGAAGAGGTATGTGAAGATGCAGCTTATGTGTTTTTGGCCACATGTGGTCAGGCTCAGATTGTCCTGAGGTTGCGAATGTTTGAAAAGGTTCTCGGAAATGATTTACCCAGAATGCACAGGTCACATAGATCTCCCAGTAATTACTCCAGTATTGTGATTAATTACCATGGACACCTTGAAACCTGTTGAGCGTGTAACCCACAGTGCCAGGAAGATTCACTCTATCCTCACTCATTAACAAAAAGCCCACATGATATAACCTTACGTGATAGTCTCAGACTTCCACAAACCCTTGTCTTTTGCCTTTACAATGCCTGCATGTACAAATTGGCACACTTTTGAGTCTGGACTTCTGCTGCTTTTAAAAACAAACGGATCATTGTGAACAGGAATGTGGCCTGGAAGATGAAATTGTGTGGACTGAACCATCATGGCTTCCCACGCAAGACTCTGGTTACGCTCACAGATCGGTGACGGCGTCAGGTGACACATCAGAGACAGAGACGCAGGGTTTAGGCTACTGGAGGCAAAACAAACACAATCCCACAAAGACCTCAGCCTGTGTGTTTGCTCTGAGCTGTGGCTGTGTCACCTATACGACTGAATAACTCTGGCGTGACATAACACGGCCTTATATGTGCTTGCGTGACAAGGTGCCTATTATGTGCAATACTGAAACTATCAGGTTTAGCAGAGGACCTCGGGATGAGTGAGAACATCTGAAGGGCTTCAAATGTCTTCATTCTGTAGACATACAACTGGATATAAAGTGAGGTAGAAAAGTTTGGTTTGTGGTGCATTTTTATATTACAAATGATATAACTGGCTATGTAAAGAAAATATCTGAATTATTTTATATTCATTTCATATATGTATATTTAAAATGTTCTAAATCCTAAAACTTTCAGTTTATTTCCATTCTAGCATTATATTGATAAACAGGAAAATAATGGTCAATGATGGAAACAGAATTCAATTATTCTGTAACAGCTCTAAAAAAAAAGACAATAGTTTCATTATAAAGCTTTATCAGCTTCATAAATTACTGTAGATTTGAAAATCATGCTTTCCCCCGTTATGGTTGAATCACAGAAGCTACACCAGATATTTTGCCAGGAGATATCTATTTATTATTTTATACATCAGACAGAGAGAAACAGGCATAGCAGAATAAGGCTATAGGTGAGGAGGTCTTCATTCCAGATTTCTCTGTTCCTTATTTCTCTATTCCCTCACCCCATCATGCCAGCTGTAAATGGTTTCTCTGTGTTTCTCCTCTCTCACCCCCTCATGCCTCAGTTTCTCCTTCCTCTCACCCCGTCATGGCTTTATGTTTCTCTGTTTCTCCTCCCTCACCCCATCATGCCTCTATGTTTCTCTGAGTCAGTACAGTAAGGATTGAGCTTATATACACCACAGGGATTTACTACTTCCTTGTAAGGTAGAAAAACATGTTGCTTATGTTTGAAAATGGAACGTACCTCATACTTACACATGGTACAATCCACTTTCCCTCTGTGTATACATTAGTGGTACATTTGCATCCGTTGAAACATTCCTTTCCTTGTAAAGAACATGCCAATTGTACACATTTGATGTATCATCATCATTGGAACATGTTACATTGCACACATACCTCTAAGCAAAATATATAACTCTCCCAGCTCTCTGCTCAACACACATGTACAAACATATTCTGACTTCACAAAATACATTATGAAATTATTATAATGAAAATTAATAAAGAAAATAATACTAAAAGATAACATTAAACAGTAAATGTTTAGTTATTACGAATTGAGTTCAACTCAACTTGAGCAGATCTGCAGAAGACATTAGTGTCATTATTCAGCTGAAAAAGTCAGTTCAATGTTGAAACAAAGTCAAATCAGTTATAAAGCAGCTCTTCTCTTTGGTTTTCAGCTCCTCAAAGTGTCAGTGCAGTCTAACAATAATATTACTGAATAAGTATATTAATATTAAGGTATTCCTGTATTAAAAGGGACAAAGACAATGTCTTCAGAGGACACTGAATGTAATCAGAATCAGTGTTGTTATCGTTAACTTTATTGAAACAAAACTGAAATAAAATCAAATAAAATAGAAATAATAGATGAAAAACTTAAAATAAAAATATATATTTAAAAAACAACTAATCAAACTGACAAAAGCATATAACAAAATTGCTAAAACTTGAAATGTAGCCTATATATATACACATAAACTGAATTATATGTAAATATATACTGTAAAAAAATTTAAATTGATTTTAATCCCTCATAACATGCAAATCAGCTTTAAGCAGCCTGTAAGCATTATTTAAATAGTGAGTTGAACACATCTCTTCTAGCTAACAGATTTCATTATAATACGTGTGAGAAATCACACCTGTGACAGCCTGTAAATAGCAAAAAACAACAATTCAAATGAGCGGCCTGAACCCTAGCCAATCAGAAATGCTCTTAGCCCGTCAATCATGCTGACATCAGATTGAAATGACCTGCTTGCCAAAACAGCTGAAACCACTTCCAGCACATCTAAACCATTACGGGAGCGCAGTGTGTCTGGAGTTTTTCAGTTGAATGTAATCTGCTGTTGACTTTCACCTGCATTCCTGCACTGACTCAGAGACAATGGCTGTCGCAAGCGTGTGTGAAACCTGCCCTTCACCCTGTCACTTACTGAGGAGCGCTTCACTAACGCTTCCATGGGGAATGCCCGCCTCAAACATTACATCATTAGTGACAGGCTAAGAATGCCAGCTGCCAGATATGGATGAACTGCTCAGCTGTGTGTGTTCAGGATTTGGCACGAAGGGACAAAATGTCAAGCTCCTGCACAGACACAAACAATAAAATCACTAAAATACACCTGACCTGTCCTGTAGATTCCTGGTTATTCCCATTGACAGGGTGCACTTTGGTGTCACATTACTTTACAAAAATCCTGTGTATTTTGTACACTCTTAGAATAAAAGGTTCAGTGGGATTCTCAAATTTAGAAAACTCTTCTATATAAGGAGAAATGTCTTAAATAATTGCACAATACTTCGATGTTTAAAAGGTTATTGTAGTGATAAAGTATGTTTACGAGCTGTTTAATTCATAAAATGTAATCAAAATAAAAACTGAATTAAAACAAAATGCCTTCTTTTTAAATCCATAAAATGATCCCATGAGAGGAGCCCCTATGAAGCGCCTGACAGAACCTCTTACACTGGTTTATCAAATTCAACTGTTTAAAAATGACTACAGTATATTGCTGGAATAAAATCAACCCAAAATAAGCTGGAAATTAAACCCAGTGTTTGGGTAGAAAAAAAACCCTAGCGTTTTAGAGTGTAGAACAAAATGCTCCTGCTATGTAATTATTATTATTATGAGAACTGTTATTAAATATTATATAACGTATTAGCCTGGCATGAAAAGTAGCTATAGATAGTACTTAAAACTAAAACTATAGTATTAAAAAATATCAAAATCTGCTATCAGAAACAGTGATTTTTGTCCTGACCCACCTCGGATTTCATCTAGTTAACTCGTTCAGTTATTAAAAATCAATCAGCAATCTCATTACTTTAATATAATCTATTGATTTGATATTAACTTTTTAGTTTTTATTGTTTTAATTACCAAAAACTACATTTCCATGCTTATTCACATGATTATGGGCCTGTTACCAAACATGGAAAATGTGAATATAACTTTTGTAAAAATATATAACACAATATAGTCTAATATAGAGTACAACATCATTTTGGCCCTTTCTACATGTTTAAAAGCCTATAATAATAATAATAAAATCCGCATTTACACACATTGTGTTACACACATTTACACACATCCATCAAGCTCAGCCATTCAGTCGTGTGACTAAATTATGTAAGAAAAAATATTAAAATGCCAATTATTGGTAACACTTTACTATAAGGTTTCATTATTAACATTAGTTAACTACTTTAGTTAACATGAACTATAATGAACAGTACCTCTACACTTTTGTTAATCTTAGTTAGTGCTAATTTCAACATTTACTAATAGGCCTACATTATTAAAATCAGTTGTTAACATTAGTTAATGCACTGTGAACATGAGCAAACAATGTACGACTGCATTTTTATAGCATTAAAAAAGATTACTAAATACATTAACAAATCTATTGCTCATTGTTAGTTCATGTTAGTCAATACATTGACGAAGGTTAACAAATGAGACCTTATCGTAAAATGTTACCATTATTATTATTATTTCATTTGATAAAGTGTTTTGTTTTATTTATTTCCCTAAATTTTGACTAAGTTAATTTTGACAACTCAAATAATGAGGTTAACAGACCAATTGCTGAAAGAAAGAGATTTTCTTTAGTTTAGGTCCTATTTTGCCTTCTGAAATTCATGTGCAGTGCAAGTCTCACATGAGGGCATCCCTAAACAGAGTGCTTTTGTCACTCCACCTCTGTGTTTTGCCACAGCACAATCATTCTCCAGACTGCAGTTTACAGATCACTCCACAATCAGGGAACTCCACCACACCCACAAACCCAAATAAAGTCTGAGAGTGGACTGTGACTGGCTTCACCAGACCTGTGACATCACAAAGCTGACGTGTCACTTCCTAGAAAGATAAGGTCACCATGGCGATGTTTTCAAAACACCAGCGCTGGAGTTTCGCTTGAAACTTCAGCGGTCTGCATGCGAGCAGCCGTGCGTGGAGACCTGTAAACCCAGACTGTTTGTTTTCATAGGCAGGGCCGTAAGAAACTAATTGTGGCCCAGCAGTCTCGTCTCAATGACATGTTTGAGGGAGTTTGACTCAAAGAGCGACTGCTTTTGCTGCTCTCTCTCATTCAGAAAGCTGTTTGGCTTGTCATGAAGTGACCCGCTTTCCACTGTGGCACATGTTGGCATAGATGGCTTATTCACACAGGCTGGCGTTTCAGGTCACACTTCTAAACTTTTGTGTGGCTCAGTTTGTTTTTTTAAAGACCTGGTAGAGCGAGTGGAAGGAAACCTGACTTGCTGATTTTTTTGTTGACTTTGGCTACACAAGGCCAGCTGGGCTACTTTGAAAATAATTGAATGGCTGTTGAGAGTCTGAAAGGCAGCAGTTTTCAAGCTTGTTTATTTAAATAAAATCTCCTTTTGATTGTGGTAAGGGTGTGAGGGAAAACCAAGTGTATAAATATTGGAAGTCCCGAACAGGAATGTGTCTTTTGAAGAATGTTGGTAACCAGAAAGTTGACAGTAGCCTTTGACTTCTATAGTATATATATATTTTTCCTGCTATGGAAGTCAATGGCTACCATCAACTTGATTACAAGCATTATTTCAAATATTTTCTTTTGTGTTCAACAAAAGAAAGAAACTCATACCGGTTTGGAACAACATGAGGGCGAGTAAATGATTACAACGTTTTCATTTTTGGGTGAACTATCACTTTAAAGGGTTAATTCACCCAAACATGAAAATTCTGTCAGTAATTACTCACCCTCATGTTGTTCCAACCCCGTAAGGCTTTCGTTCATCTTCGGAACACAAATTAAGATATTTTTTATGAAATCTGAGAGCGGTCTCACTCCTTCATAGGCGGCTAGGTAATCGATATCTGCCGGCCCAGAAAAGTTAGTAAAGACATTGTTAAAATAGTCAAGTGACTACATTGGCTCAACCAAGCGTGCCGCACAAGCCCTGAAAAGTGAAGCCAAAACGTCTCGATCGCCCCCCGGTGACTGGTCCTAGTATAGGTCATAAGCCCCGCCTCCCTGTGTTATTCAACGGGACATGAGACCAACTAAACAATTAAATTACACTTCAAATATCTTTTTTCCAAAGGTGGTTACTTTCATTTGCTGTCATTTTTATCACGCTGATGTAAGTTCAAGTGTCTGTTTCAAAAATAAGTTGGTTTTTAGTTAGTTACGTGATGCGGTGGTGTAACGTCATGATTGACAGCTGTGATTGACAGGTTTTCTGAGCGAAGTAGTCACTGAAGCACCAACGGACATTTTTTTCGGGATCTTCGGAGGACTGAGGAGATTGTATTTATTTTAACAAGCCTCTTGTCGTACTGCAATAAATTTTTAAAAAAGTGTGCAGAATGCACTCTCCCTGAGTGGATTCTGCGAGAGTGAGGGCGGAGCGTTGATTTTGCGGCTTTACTTCCTGCTCACTACTGCGCAGGTCTGGTCCCGAGATCGCTACTGCGCAGACTCAAGTTCCAAGATGTCAGCGCCATATCGGGACACTGGCGGCTTCAGTTCTCATCAATGGAAGAGAGCGAAGGGGCGTCGTCCATATTTTTTTACAGTCTATGGGCTCAACCATAAGGCCGTGTGTCCACCAAAGCGTTTTTAGCCAGCTGAAAATGCCTAGCTGTGGGCGCTTGAGAGCGTTTTGCCAGCGTTGCATTTTTTTCAGTTGAGAGCTTTGCTTGTTATGATTCGGAATATCCGCGAGAGTGTTACTAGTATCTCATTTCACACATATTTTGTTTCTGTGTTGATTCTATATTAAAATGTCAATACAATGTAATATATTTTCTCTGGCTCTTGTTTTAGATGATTTTGTTCCGTTATTATGCTTGTTGTTGTCATCTGTTGACGTTGTACAAGCAGAATGTGGCGGTTGGTCGGAGTGGTATTAGCCCCGCCCCTCCTCCACTGTGATTGGACGGTTGGGTAAAAAGTGACAGTGATGAGCGCAGCGTTTTACCCAAAGTTGAACATTCTTCAACTCTCGGCGACCTGTAAAAGACGCCAAACGCTCAGCGCTTCAGTGTGAAAAAGACGCTTAGCGCCTTGTTACACTCATGGCTTTTTAAAAACGCGGCGCTCCCATTGAAAACAATTGAAAAAACACGCCAGCCGTGTGAAAAAAACACTTTGGTGGACACACGGCCTAAGTTTATCAAGCGACAAGAATACTATTTGTGCACAAAAAAACAAACAAAAATAACGACTTTATTCAACTATTCATTTTCTTCTGTGTGGGCCTCTGAGTGAGTTCACGTAGTGTAACAGCGCAGCGCTTCTGGGTTGTACGTCAGAACGTAGGCTCACTATTGGACAGCATCACACACATGACCAGCGTCGGCCAATAGTGAGCCTACGTTCTGACATACAACCCAGAAGCACTGCGCTTTTACACTACGTGAGGCCCACACAGAAGAAAATGAATAGTTGAATAAAGTTGTTATTTTTGTTTGTTTTTTTGTGCACAAAAAGTATTCTTGTCGCTTGATAAACTTATGGATGAGCCAATGTAGTCACTTGGACTATTTTAAACATTGTCTTTACTAACTTTCTGGGCCGGCAAGTTTCAATAACATAGAATCCTATGGAGGAGTGATCCAGCTCTCAGATTTCATCAAAAATACCTTAATTTGTGTTCCGAAGATGAACGAAGGTCTTACGGGGTTGGAACAACATGAGGGTGAGTAATTACTGACAGAATTTTCATTTTTGGGTGAACTAACCCTTTAAGTTCTGCCCCTTAGCTTCTGTTTGGCCAGCTGTGATGGTGAACGTGAATATGTGTGTTTTGTATGTGAGGGTCATTGAGCAGAACAGACAGCACAAACACATGCACACGCTTGCACAGTCATAACAGCTCTGTCGTGACTGTATGGAGACGCAAAATAAGCTCTGCAAGGACGAGCCGAAGAGCGGATGAGCCATTTAATATTCACGAGGGCTGTAAATCAGAGGCCTCTGCAAAGTCATTAGACCAGCAGTGAGAGAGCGAGCCAAAACTGACAGCGGATCCCTTCTGATGAGAAAAGCACTAGAAAATGGGACAGTATAAAACCATAATATTTTGAAATATGCTATATTATAACTTTTACATTTTACAACTACAACTTTACAACTTTTACAACTATTACATTTTAGTAATATAATATTTATATAATTACAGAAATTAATACTTTTATTCAGCAAGGATGCATTAAATTGATCAAAAGTGATAGTAAAGACATTTATAATGTTACAAAAGATTTTTATTCTAATTAATATACTCTATTCTTTATATGTAAATGTACTTTCGGTTTACACTAAAATATTAAGCAGCACAACAGTTTTCAACCTTGATAATAATAATAAATGTTTCCAGATCATCATATTAGAATGATTTCTGAAGGATCATGTGACACTGAAGACTGGGGCAATAATGCTGAAAATTCAGCTTTGATCACAGGAATAAATTATATTTTACAATATATTCAAATAGAAAAAAAAGTTATTAAACTGTAATAATATTACACAGTATTACTATTTTTGCTGTATTTTTATCAAATAAATGCAGCCTTGGTGAGCATAAGAGACTTTCAAAAACTTGTTACATGTTTTTATTATAATTTATTTTATTATAGTAGAATTGAATCTGGTGCTTTCATGTGCAAAGCTCCAGGTTGTGTTATAGGTTGTTGCCAGGGAGTTGCTATAGTGGATGCTATGTTGTTTTGAGTGGTTTCTAGGGCGTTGCTTAGGTGTTCCTAAGACTTTTTAGGCAGTTCCCAGGCCATTAGTTAAACTATATTTTTCCTCCCAAACCAGAATATGTGGTTATATTTGACATTTTCATGATATATGTTTCGCTGTTTACTCTATATGTTCCAATGTTGCACAATCGTGAAAATCTGCAAATGATTTTGCAGAAGATTTGCATACAAAACTCAGCTGCAGATGTCACATGTCATAACTCTCCTAATAAAACTTCTGCACAGTAAAATCTGTTGTCATATGCCACTGTGTATTCCTTCCCACATGCATGACATGGGTCACGTCCAGCCCACATGACGTGATGTTTGTTATCATTTCCATGTACCAGCAGAAGCCATATCCACCCATCTTGCCGAATTCATACACTTCACTGACGGCGGTTTTCAGGGGTCAGGCCGGCCCGCTTTGTGTCCCTTTTGTGGTTGAGCGCTTTGTTCGGGTTGATTGCTTAAACGGCGCAGGCGTGCTCATAGTTTTGTGTGGGCCAGCAGCATTAACAATATGACCAGTGGCAAGCTTACAGAAGCACTAGAAGTGTTTGACAAAGAAGAAAATGGCAGCGCTAATCGCACGCAGGGCTGAAACAATACGGGCCGAGTAACGCGACTGAGCCCCCCGCCGATGCGGCCCTATTTCATGTTCTCTCTACACTTCATACACTTCAGTGACCAGCCGAATACATCTCTCTCTAAACAGACCCTGCTCCTGTCCCACACACACCTCTTCATCCACAATTACAACACCTATTTGCTTACCAGGCTTTTGTGTACAATACAAACTCTGTAATCCTAAGATTTGCTAGCGATCATTAAATCTATATGACACTCCCTCAATTTCTATCCACTAAGCAACTCCCAAGTATGTTGTATTTTGTGGTTGAAATAGAGTTCACTGCAAAAATATCTTTGAAATCTTGATTTGAGTTTTTTTTTGCTTTGAGTATAAATCACTTTTTTTTTCTTTTTTTTTTATTGATCAATGATTTGATCTATTAATTTATTATTGATGTTTTTATTTTTAAATTCAAATTAATTTTAGATTTTTTTGGGGCATAATTCAAAAATTATCAGGGTGATAAAACTGTCCTCAAATAATAATGAGAAAATAATAATAATAATTATTAAATTATGTTGTGCACCAACATGCAAAAACAAAAAACAGGGTGTTATAGAGAGGACTCCTGCTGACCCATTATGAATTAATAATTATAATTAATATTTTAATATAAAAATAAAACATATACTGATGTATATATAAATTTCTTAAAACTGAAGATATATTTAAATATAATACTGTTAATATTTATATATAAAACTATTTTTAAAAAGAGGAAATATATATATATATATATGTATATGTATATATATATGTATGTGTATATATATGTGTGTGTGTGTGTATGTGTATATATATATATATATATATAACGTTCATAAAAATATAATACAAATATATTTACCTCAAAAAATATGAAAACAAATATTAGAAATTATTCAGATGATTAAGATTGAAATGACAACAATATATTCTCTGAAAACAAGTCTCAATCTTAGATATTTTTGCCTAAAAAAAAGAGAGAGAGAAAAATAGAAAGGATTTTAGGAAAATGCTTTTGCAGTGTTAGCAACGCTGGCTTATACCTCATCATTAGCTCACACAATGTCCCTCACTGCACCATTACATATGAATAAGTTTCTGCTCTGAATAATCTGTTGTCCCAGAATATGATTAGGATTTGACTGAAGCACTTCTGACTGGCTCTGCTTTGTGCTGTCACTTATATTACAAAGCTCCTTTAATCAGATGCGACTGTGAAGGGTTTTGGTCTGAGACGTGCCGTATTGTGTTCCATGTAAAGGTAACCCGTCAGGTTCTCGGAAGGGTGTGACTGAGTGTTAGCGTAAGAACTCAGTCGCATGCGTTTCTCTGTGCTGCCTGGATTCAGTTCAGTAAATCATTTATAAATGACCTTTGAGCAGAGTGTGGTCCTGTCGCTTGACCCACAGAGCGTACAGTGAGCTAGAACTGTCTGTCTGTGTGTGTAGGTCAACTAATTTATTCTCAAATGGACAGAAGAACACCAAGCCCAGCAGTCAACAGAGAGTTAACAATAATACATTTCTGTGAGAACAGAACTCTGTTCCTGTGTGTTACTGTATATGTTCTAGACTAGTGTTTTCACTCTGTTTATTCATACGGCAAACAAATGAAACATCAGACTGAGTCTGAGGCTACTTTAGCTCAAAAAATCTGGCCTATTTCTTTCTTCAAATGCAGAGAACACAAGTATACTAAAACACTTCTTAGTATATTAGTCTTTCATAATTAGTATTCGATATTCCAGCTCTTAGAATGGAAGTTCCATCTTTATGGTAAAATAGCAAACTCGCATTAGCATGCTAAAGCCAAAGAGGCTTAAAGTATGATTTCTTTTGTCACATTTTATTCTTTATTTTTGTCACATTTGTTACTTTTACTAATTTCAGTCTTTCACCATTCAAGCAGATATATTTTGTCTAGAAAACACCTGCCTGTTGCCAATGTTACCGATGCATCTGAATATGCTTACAGTACTTCAAAAAACAGTATGTGAGCTGAGTAGTACAGTATATCCAAATTCATATTCATAAAACAGTAGGTGAAAGTAACTGGATGACCTACTACTTCTAGCGAGATTGTGAAATGTTCATTCGATGGACACTTTACTATCCCATGAGGCCACGGGAGAGGATTTCTGAATCCTCGGTGAAGCAACGCAACCGACGCTCTATAGGTCACATGATAATGACAACATGGCGGAGGTATCTATCTATAAATTACAGGAACGTCCGTCTGTCTGTGTGTCTGTTATTCGCATATTTCTCAAACCGTTAGTCCGATGGAGTCTTGCGACGGGCACGAGTAAGTGCAGTGCCAAGTTTGACGTTGTTTGGATTAGAAATGCAAAAGATATCGGTAAATATATCGGTAAAAGAAGCACACATTGGCTTTTGCCGCTCTAGCCGCCGGCCACTCCCCCTCTGGTGCGCTTAACGTTAGCGCTACTGTGTAATAGTAGCCTATGCTATTCACCAACTAAATATCCTATTCAATGCGTTCACAGTCTCTTTCACGGGCATCATTTGTAGTAGCCTATTCACAAACTGTTTGCTCAAGCATAGCCTGGTCTCAATGCTAAGTTATTACTGTGTCATGCGCACTGAAGTTAGCCTGTAACTATGTGATGTTGAATATGCTATGTTAAATAGTTGCCCTGCCTATTCAACAGGATAGCTCATGTAGGCTATGCAGGCTTAAACGAGCTTAACTCTCCTCTTACCGATCATGACGCCAAATCCCCATCTTTCCAGTGTAAGCCATCCTTACTTTTCATCATTGAAACAACCAAGTTAGCTGTTTATGTGTTTTCTTTTGTTGTGCTTAACGTTGTTTTATTGGTCGTTAACTGGATAGTAGTCAACAAGTCCGTTCAATGACGCCAAAGCTATAATGTGATTGGTCATCAAGGCACATTGCCCGTTTCCAAGCTGATTGTTTGTCCAGTCAGAGCCAAAATGAGTTACTATCCTGTTTCAAATATAGTGATGCCTTACTAGTCTTCCACTTGTAAACCAGTGACTGGTGTTTTTAACAGCTTCAGTGAAGCATGTTTCATTTCTGGCATTTTCTCAGTTCATATCCTTCAGTCAAAGCACCTGAAATACCTGAAGGCTTACAAGTGAACTCTGTCCAGTGTGTACCAGCTCTCTCTGGCCTTGTTTGTGTCCTGCAGTGGGACTCCCAGACTAAACATCTGGAGGCACTGAAGCGTTCACTAGTCAACCACAGAGACATTCCACTGGTCTGTGACAGCTGCAAAACAAATTCATTAAGGACAAATGAAGGCAGGGCTTGAGGAAAATGAACATAGTGTAACATGCACACACGCACATGTTTTTCTTTTTCTGGGAAACAGACAAAATACAATATTGACTCCATTATGCACTTTTTTTAGGCCGTTGTTATGTTTGAGCAAAATACACTACCATTCAAACGTATGAGGTTAGTTTTTCTTTCTTCTTTGAAGGAAATTCATTATTTTTATTGGGCGAGAATGCATTGAACTGATCAATACATTTACAGTGTTGCAAAATATATAATTTACAAATAAATGTTGTTCTTTTGAACTTTGTATTCAACAAAGAGTACTGATAAAAAAGTATAACGGTTTTCACCAAAAAATATTAATCGGCTGTTTTCAACATTGATAATAATAAGAAATTCTTGAGCAGAAGATCAGCATATTAGAATGATTTCTGAAGGATCATGTGACACTGAAGACTGGAGTAATGATGCCTGAAATACAGCTTTGCATCACAGGAATAAATTACATTTTAAAATATATCACAATAGAAAACTGTTATTTTAAATTGTAATAATATTTCACTACAATACTGTTTTTGCTGTGGGGGGTTTTTTATCAAACAAATGCAGCCTTAGTGAGCTTGGTATAACTTCTTTTTAAAATTTGACAAAATCATACCTTTCTTGAACATTTGAATGGTAGTGTTCATGCATAGTTTATACATTACTGTAAATGCAGCTTGGTCATGTATTCCAGTCACAGCACAATGATAATTAAGTGCTTACCTCAGTCCTGTGGCAATTCTTCTGGCATCACTCCAGTAACCCTTACTTTCATTTCTAACAATGTATGTCATATATTGGGCTCCAAAAGCTTGAGGCCGCATTTCATATTTAAGATTTTTAATGTAAAATGTGGGAAACAAAGAAAAATTGAACCGTTTTTTGGTCACTGATCAAATAAATAATTCTGTGACATTCATCATGTGACTCTTTTGTAGAGATGGACTGAAGTTCACACTTCCATTGAAGCTCGAGATCATCTGGATCATCTCAAATCATGCTGGAGAACATGATCATGAGGTTTTACACTAACTTGTGGAGTTCATGTAGCTGGCATTAAAGTAAGATAGAAACAAAAGACAATACAATTCCTTTATATCTTTTCATGTTTTAATAATTTAATTTGTAGTAAAATACTTTGAATTGCTCTCAGACTTTTGGAGCCTACTATATTAACTAACTTACTTTAAAAAAGTCAGATGACGCAGATACACTTATAAAGCCTGCTGTATCACATTTAATACGCAAATTTCAAAGGCCTCGAAACTTTATCAAAACTTTGCTGAAAATCCTGATGTACACAATGTACTATATACATTCTGTCCTCTGATTGACAGTTCATAGTTTTTTAGCAAGTAAAAGGCCTTTAATTGTTAAAACGTCCACCTTCAGGTCATGGTATGCGTGTCTTTTTCTGAAGTAAATGTAAGAATAACTTTTATATTGTTAGTAATTTTTGGTAACACTTGACTTTATTTTACTTTGTCATTGTTACCTATGTTGCATGTACTTTTTGCATTTTACTTAATTATGCATAATTGCATGCAATTAACCCTCAACCAAAACAGTTCTTAAATATGTAATTACACTGTAACAATGACACCTTAAAGATGAACACTTACTGGACTGATGCAACTTAAGTTTACTTGATTATCCATGCATTATTTTTTTATGAACATCATATTAAAATGTGAATGTCAAATATGATACAACAGGCTTATGTTTATTAGTACATCTCTCGTTCATCATTGTTTATTGCATTATATGTTTTGCCCCCACAATAATATTTACAAAGCTTTGATTGTAAAAGTAAGCATTTAAGACATATTATTGGGAGATATATCGTGACAGTTGATATTTATGCATTGTATGTGTTATACTGTTATTAAGATCTAATTGATTTGCCGAAGTGCGCATGTGAACGCCATGCGTTTAAAGTCTGTGTAGAGAGAATGGTGTCGTCTTAACGGCCCCTAATTTAATAACAAATGATCGTTGCGACGGAAGCGAATCAATCAAAACTAACTTTAGCTGGAAAATAACTTAATTAAAGAACCGCTATAAAGCCAAAACAATCTCTGTTACCTTAAAATATACGTTTATCTCTGTAAAGCTGCTTTGAAACAATCTACATTGTTAAAAGCGCTATATAAATGAAGATGACTTGACTTGACTTGATTTACTCAACAAAAAACACACATGCAAATTTTTTTAGATCTTTTATTTTTAATATTTTGTCTAAAGATTAAATAATCTGTTCAAAAATGATTTGTCTGCCTCTTATTTAATGTGTTAGGCTTTAGAGGGTTAATGGAGCTGAAAGGAGGACATTACTGTTTGTTCTTCCACCCAGGCCAAACAGGTCACCTGTAACCTGACTGTCCCAGAGAGGCGGCCCTGGCTCCAAAAACCCGAGACGCCACAGCCTTCCACAAAAAGCTCTACAGAGATGTAAAGGGTCTCTGATAGGCCCCTCTTGTTCAGTCTGCTCCTGAGGGACGCATCTGCAGTGTCAGATCCACCGGCATAAAGATGGGAAGACAAAGACCTGGGATGTGACTTTTGAGGAGGTGCGTCGGGGTGAACGGAAGTACTTTTCACGATGATGACCTACATATCTGCTGCAGCTCCGTCTGAGACATGCGTGCCTGTAGTTCATGGGCTGCTGGAGGGGGATGGTGCTTGTCTCTGATCTTCATCTCAGTGGCTCTCATGTGCTTTTGCTTTAATAGACAGATTTTACACAACATATTGTGCTAATGATATTGAACTGAATCTGAACATTTACAGTTCTGTTCCTAAATGTCTCAGTGATTTTCTCAGTGACAAACTTGGTGTCATGACCTTTGAGGTTTGATGTTAGTTGATAGTAGATTTATAGTTGTTATATCTTCTGCGGCAGTTCAGAAATGATTTTTTCCACTGATAATAATAGACTTTTAATGAACACGAAGAACCACTAGCTTACACATAACAATGTGACGTTAACACAAGACAATGAACAAAGGAGAACTAAGGGCTTAAAGGATCAGCTCACCCAAAAATTTAAATTCTATCATTAGTTACTCACCCTCATGTCGTTCCAAACCTGTGAGACTTTCGTTCATCTTCAGAACACAAATGAAGATCTTTTTAATGATCTGTTGACAGTTACGCAACTACCACTTTGATGGTTCAAAAAGTTCATAAAGAGATCGTAAAACGAATCCATTTGAATTGAGCAGTTTAGTCCACAAGATCTGAAAACACAAGATCGCTTTATATGATGAACAGAATTAATTTAGGCTTTTATTCACATATAAACATTCATCAACACACATCAGTTGTGCTCAAGGATGTTGGCTTGACGTGCGAGAACCAATGAGGTTCATTCTCGTGTTACGCAGCACGTTTGAGCTTCAGCAAGAACCAATGAGGTTCATTCTCGTGTTACGCAGCACGTTTGAGCTTCGGCAAGAACCAATGAGGTTCATTCTCGTGTTACGCAGCACGTTTGAGCTTCAGCAAGAACCAATGAGGTTCATTCTCGTGTTACGCAGCACGTTTGAGCTTCAGCAAGAACCAATGAGGTTCATTCCCGTGTTACGCAGCATGTTTGATCTTCGGCAAGAACCAATGAGGTTCATTCTCGTGTTACGCAGCACGTTTGAACTTCGGCAAGAACCAATGAGGTTCATTCTCGTGTTACGCAGCACGTTTGAACTTCGGCAAGAACCAATGAGGTTCATTCTCGTGTTACGCAGCACGTTTGAGCTTCAGCAAGAGCCAATGAGGTTCATTCTCGTGTTACGCAGCACGTTTGATCTTCAGCAAGAACTAATGAGGTTCATTCTCGTGTTACGCAGCACGTTTGAGCTTCAGCAAGAACCAATGAGGTTCATTCTCGTGTTACGCAGCACGTTTGATCTTCAGCAAGAACCAATGAGGTTCATTCTCGTGTTGCGCAGCACGTTTGAACTTCAGCAAGAACCAATGAGGTTCATTCTCGTGTTACGCAGCACGTTTGAACTTCAGCAAGAACCAATGAGGTTCATTCTCGTGTTACGCAGCACGTTTGAACTTCGGCAAGAACCAATGAGGTTCATTCTCGTGTTACGCAGCACGTTTGATCTTCAGCAAGAACCAATGAGGTTCATTCTCGTGTTACGCAGCACGTTTGAACTTCAGCAAGAACCAATGAGGTTCATTCTCGTGTTACGCAGCACGTTTGATCTTCAGCAAGAACCAATGAGGTTCATTCTCGTGTTACGCAGCACGTCTGAACTTCAGCAAGAACCAATGAGGTTCATTCTCGTGTTATGCAGCACATTTGAGCTTCAGCAAGAACCAATGAGGTTCATTCTCGTGTTACGCAGCACGTTTGATCTTCAGCAAGAACCAATGAGGTTCATTCTCGTGTTATGCAGCACATTTGAGCTTCAGCAAGAACCAATGAGATTCATTCTCGTGTTACGCAGCACGTTTGATCTTCAGCAAGAACCAATGAGGTTCATTCTCGTGTTACGCAGCACGTTTGAACTTCGGCAAGAACCAGTGAGGTTCATTCTCGTGTTACGCAGCACGTTTGAACTTCGGCAAGAACCAATGAGGTTCATTCTCGTGTTACGCAGCACGTTTGAGCTTCAGCAAGAACCAATGAGGTTCATTCTCGTGTTACGCAGCACGTTTGATCTTCAGCAAGAACCAATGAGATTCATTCTCGTGTTACGCAGCACGTTTGATCTTCAGCAAGAACCAATGAGGTTCATTCTCGTGTTACGCAGCACGTTTGATCTTCAGCAAGAACCAATGAGATTCATTCTCGTGTTACGCAGCACGTTTGAACTTCGGCAAGAACCAGTGAGGTTCATTCTCGTGTTACGCAGCACGTTTGAGCTTCAGCAAGAACCAATGAGGTTCATTCTCGTGTTACGCAGCACGTTTGATCTTCAGCAAGAACCAATGAGATTCATTCTCGTGTTACGCAGCACGTTTGAGCTTCAGCAAGAACCAATGAGGTTCATTCTCGTGTTACGCAGCACGTTTGATCTTCAGCAAGAACCAATGAGATTCATTCTCGTGTTACGCAGCACGTTTGAACTTCGGCAAGAACCAGTGAGGTTCATTCTCGTGTTACGCAGCACGTTTGAACTTCGGCAAGAACCAATGAGGTTCATTCTCGTGTTACGCAGCACGTTTGAGCTTCAGCAAGAACCAATGAGGTTCATTCTCGTGTTACGCAGCACGTTTGAACTTCGGCAAGAACCAATGAGGTTCATTCTCGTGTTACGCAGCACGTTTGAGCTTCAGCAAGAACCAATGAGGTTCATTCTCGTGTTACGCAGCACGTTTGATCTTCAGCAAGAACCAATGAGGTTCATTCTCGTGTTACGCAGCACATTTGAGCTTCAGCAAGAACCAATGAGATTCATTCTCGTGTTACGCAGCACGTTTGATCTTCAGCAAGAACCAATGAGGTTCATTCTCGTGTTACGCAGCACGTTTGAACTTCGGCAAGAACCAGTGAGGTTCATTCTCGTGTTACGCAGCACGTTTGAACTTCGGCAAGAACCAATGAGGTTCATTCTCGTGTTACGCAGCACGTTTGAGCTTCAGCAAGAACCAATGAGGTTCATTCTCGTGTTACGCAGCACGTTTGAACTTCGGCAAGAACCAATGAGGTTCATTCTCGTGTTACGCAGCACGTTTGAGCTTCAGCAAGAACCAATGAGGTTCATTCTCGTGTTACGCAGCACGTTTGAACTTCGGCAAGAACCAATGAGGTTCATTCTCGTGTTACGCAGCACGTTTGAACTTCGACAAGAACCAATGAGGTTCATTCTCGTGTTACGCAGCACGTGTTACACAGCACATTTGATCTTCAGCAAGAACCAATGAGGTTCATTCTCGTGTTACGCAGCACGTTTGAGCTTCAGCAAGAACCAATGAGGTTCATTCTCGTGTTACGCAGCACGTTTGATCTTCAGCAAGAACCAATGAGGTTCATTCTCGTGTTACGCAGCACGTTTGAACTTCGGCAAGAACCAATGAGGTTCATTCTCGTGTTACGCAGCACGTTTGAACTTCGGCAAGAACCAATGAGGTTCATTCTCGTGTTACGCAACACGTTTGAACTTCGGCAAGAACCAATGAGGTTCATTCTCTTGTTACGCAGCACGTTTGAGCTTCAGCAAGAACCAATGAGGTTCATTCTCGTGTTACGCAGCACGTTTGATCTTCAGCAAGAACCAATGAGGTTCATTCTCGTGTTACGCAGCACGTTTGATCTTCAGCAAGAACCAATGAGGTTCATTCTCGTGTTACGCAGCACGTTTGAACTTCAGCAAGAACCAATGAGGTTCATTCTCGTGTTACGCAGCACGTTTGATCTTCAGCAAGAACCAATGAGGTTCATTCTCGTGTTACGCAGCACGTTTGATCTTCAGCAAGAACCAATGAGGTTCATTCTCGTATTACGCAGCACATTTGAGCTTCAGCAAGAACCAATGAGGTTCATTCTCGTGTTACGCAGCACGTTTGATCTTCAGCAAGAACCAATGAGGTTCATTCTCGTGTTACGCAGCACGTTTGATCTTCAGCAAGAACCAATGAGGTTCATTCTCGTGTTACGCAGCACGTTTGATCTTCAGCAAGAACCAATGAGGTTCATTCTCGTGTTACGCAGCACGATTGAACTTCCGCAAGAGGTTCATTCTCGCATGTCAAGCAGATTCGGTTGAGCTTCTATTTATGTTCGCTGATCAGTATTTAAATGTGAATAAAAGCCTAAATTAAATCTGTTCATCATATAAAGCAATCGATTCTCTTCAGAATATTTGGACTAAACCGCTCAATTCATATGGATTAGTTTTACGATCTCTTTATGAACTTTTTGAAGCGTTAAAGTGGTAGTTGCGTAGCTGTCAACGGATTAACAGAAAGCTCTCAGATTTCATCAAAAAGATCTTTGTGTTCCAATGATGAACAAATGTCTTACGGGTTTGGAACAACATTAGGGTGAGTAATTAATGACTGATTTTTCAATTTTTGGTGAACTAACCCTTAAAATACACGGAGGAGGATGATCAACGTAACTGGGAGCAGGTGAGGACTAATCATTTCTGACATATATTGTTCGAAAGGACATTACACCCATTCATTCTTTAAAAATCAGGGTCTTTAAATTTGAATCTGTTCACAGTACAAATAGATTGTGTATAGTTTGTGCTTCAGAAGATTTTAAATATACTAGTTGAGTGGTATGGATTTATTTCATGCTATACCTTTATGTCCTTTTTGAATCTTGAAACATTTGGACCCCATTGAATTTCATTATATGGACAAGAACAGTTGAAATATTCTTCAAAACATCTTTTGTATGTTTCACAGAAGAAAGTCAAACAGGGTTGGAAGAACACAAGGTTGAATAAATGAGTTTTCATTTTTCAGTGAACTGAAGGTTGTTGAAGGATATTTGCAATAATGTAAATTGAGATGGCGTGCCAAGCCCACACAGGCGTATAAAGTACTGTTCATTACCTCAGTGTTGTTTATATCCACCATTCATTTTAATAGCATATCCATCTGATTCTGTGTAAATTATGACACACACATGCATATGACTCAAGCTATCCATGATGATTATCTCTCCTCCTGTTTTCCATACCTTTATATTATTCGGTGAACACTAGTTAGAGCATAATTGGGCGAGTAATTTAGGAGTAATAAGATCTGAATCTAGGTCAGACATTTCCTCGCCCTTTTTTGGCTCAGGGATTTAAAATGCGTCTGCACCGGCACTGACTCTCAGGACAATGGAGTTTGCTTGGAGTGTTAAAAATAAATAAAGACTTTTGCGTTTCTTCTGATGGTTAATATTTGAAAGCAAACAAAAAGGACCCGTCTTCTAGTACATTGTTCTGGCACCTGATACAGAGGGACACTGTGCTGAGGATACGTGAGGAGGAGGGAAAAGAGGATGCCCACTTGTGAATTAGGTGAATGCAGAGAGTGAATGTGCCAATTTGTATGTATAAATGTGTGTGAGGGAAAGCAAAGGAGAGGGAAAGAGAAACCCTTGTGGTAGACAGAAAGAAATAGGATTTCAAGCTCAAACAGAGGAAGTTAAACCAGTTGTTGAGGTGACATCTAGGTTAAAGGTTTTACTTCCTTAACCTTTTTGCTATGGTCACACAACAGGATTCACCACGTCCTCTTTTCTTGACTTTTTAACCATCGCTCATCTGAAAATCAGAACACCAATGCATCTTCTGTCCTTAAAATCAAATGAAAAGACTACTTATGAATGCTGTTTGCTCTATGTTATCACATTTCTGGTGAATGGGTGTGCTATTTGCAAGCGGTGTTTATGTTTTATGGATCAGTTTCGTTATTAGTATGCATCTCAGTTCTCCTGTGTTGTGGTATGTGCTACGGTCATAAAGCATGAGAGGAATGGAGAAAGTCAATGCAGTGCGGCTATGAAACACAGTTGTTACTCAGCATGCCCTTGAGAACATTTGTGATATATAACATGTAACATATAAGGGCCTCATCCCTCAAAATATTCATTGCTCAAATCTTAAGAATGCTGATTAATATTTCTTGTATTAAAAAGATGTAGTGTTCATGCTCTGAGGGATTGGAGATTAATTATACAAGAGATAAAGCAAATATGTATGCGTCAGAACATCTCAAAAGAATGTCAGGCACAATACTGCACAGCTATTTGCACAATGTGGCATTTTGCACGGCTGGCTGAGTCTTGAACACAGCAGAAATGGAAAGTGCACTGTGGACCCGCTTCACAACATGCGTTGTAATGCGAAATGTGAGCCCAGAGAGCGCCTGAGCTCTTTGCATTGAAGGTGCGCGCTGCTGTGCACAACCCCCTTGATGCAGTTGCTAAGCAACCACTTTATCGTCTTATAGGACCTGTGCCGTGGCAACCTCGTATCTGACTAACTGGCACCGACTCAAAAATACTGCAAAAATAGGGCATTATTCACCTTGGCGGTTGTGGGGAAACTCAGTGGGAAAGCACTGTACTCCCTAAAGAATTAAAAAGACATGGAAAAGCCCACTGCAACTTAAAGTTACTTGGGAATAAAATTGAAAAATTTGAGTTGAAGCAACAAACAAGCTTGTTATGCCAGATCAAGATTTTTCTTTTTTTGCAACGTAGTATCTGGTAAAACAGCAAACTTATTTTTTTTACTTTTTCTTTTCTTTTTCTATTCCCCCTTTTTGTGTCATTATTATTATTAATAGTTGATGATATTAATAATTATTAATAATAATCGATGTTGTTGTTATTATTGATATTATTATTCATTGATTTGTATATATTTTCTAAATGTATTTTGTTTTCTTTAGCTTTTTTGTAAAACGTAAAATAAAAATAAAATAAAAAATACTACTAAAAAAAAAGAAAAAAAAAACCCTGACATGCTTAGAACAGAATAAACAGCTTCAATCCACTAATAACAACAGGTCAACATCCAACCTGGACTAGCTATGGCCATCCTAAAAACAGCTAAAACCATTGTAGACCAGCTAGTGACCATCTTAGATAAGCATTAACCAGCTTGACCCAGCTAGTGGCCATCTTGGACCTGCTAATAACCAGCTTTGTTCAGCTGTGACCATCTTAGACCAGCTAATGACCATTCAGGAACAGCTATGACCAGCTCGATCCAGCTAGTGACCAGCTTATATAGGCTATCATGCAGTGCAGTGACTTTAACCAGCCATAACATAACCATCCTAAAAACAGCTAAAACCATTTTGGACCTGCTAGTGACCACCCTAAGCATTGACCAGCTTGGTCCAGCTAGTGATAAATCTTAGACCTGCTAATAATCATTTTGGACTATGACCAGCATGGTCCATCTAGTGACCAGCTAATGAAGGGCTAGATAGTGACCAGGTTAGACCTGCTAAGTGGGTCTAGGACCAGCCAGTGACCAGTTTATGACCAGCTTGGAACAGCTAATAAACAGCTAGATGGAACTACCATGTTCCAAAACAAATACCAGTTTCACCTGGATTTCCCAGAAGGGAATAACATGTTTATTTAGTTCTCATATTTATTATTGTTATTATTATTAATTATTATTATTAATAATTATCATTCAATTAACCTTTAGAGTGTGACAAATCAAGGTTTTAAGTTCACTTGTGAATAAAAAATCTCAAGGAAAAGCAGAAATGTGTGCAGTTCAATGGAGCTGGGCTAAAGCGCGAGCGCGTCCCTCTAGCTAGACGTTATTAGTCTACATGGAGGCGCACTTCCGTCCCGCATAAATCGGTTTAGGGGAGCAGGTGCAGGGAAGGGGACTGAAGCATCACCTCAGATAAAGCGATATATTTGATTTACTGTAGCGTTTAATTTATACATATACGCTGGCTCGGAAGATGGTAGCAAAACAAAGAATCCGTATGGCAAACGAGAAGCACAGCAAAAACATCACTCAGAGGGGGAACGTGGCGAAGACCCTGGTAAGACGGTCGTTTGTCGTCTGTATAAACGTAAACGAATGATGCTCATGTCATTTATGTATGGATTTCGTTTTTAATGTGCATGATTTGGGGTTATCATGACTCAATTTCGAAGCCGTTTTATCGATGTTTTATTCAAACATCACATGAGGCGAGTGCAAGTCTAATTCTTCACCTAGTAATTATTTTCAGTATCGGGGATCATCTGAAATTAGGCTTAATTCGCATGCAGTGTAAACGTGCTATTGTTTTACATAATCACAATCTGCTCAATAAGCTTTATTGAGTCACTATATGATGCAAACCAGATTTAGTTAACGTTGACGCCTGTGTTGTTGCCATGGCTACAGTTGTACAAACTGATGACAGATGCACATAACTAATCTGACCATTGGTGACCCTCCCTTGTAAAGGTGCAGTTTAACCGGGTCACTACATCTGTCATAGGCATCAATGAAATCATTTTGCCCTGTGTGGCAAGCTGCAGTTGTATTTACTGTGAGAATGTGGCATGGGTTAATGCTTGATGAAGATTCATGATGAAGTACGTTAATGAGTATTTCGGCCATCATGACAGGAGTATGATAGTGATTATTAACATCCAACATGTCTTATGTGGATCCGTTTACGAGCGACTGTGTTTGCAAGGATACTCGCAGAGACGGGCACTTTGACATAATTTTACATAGGCCTACGTGTCCGTTCAAGCACAAAAAGACAAGAAAGAGAACTGAATTCTGTGTTCCTATATATAGGGTATATAGATAGGGGTTTATCAGTGAAACTGAAACACTGGCCAATATAGTGGTTGGAGGTTTCACAACTATATACAATCTTCACTGATTTTACATTCCATCAGTAAGAGCGGAGTGTGAAGATTGAATTAGCAGAGCAATAGCACAGCTGAACATAAAATATTGCAATCCACACAACATAATGGGAGACGTATCAGAGTTCAAAAGAGGATAAATGTGTTGGTGCTCGTCTCGCTGGCTCATCTGTGACATGGACAGCAACTCTTTGTGGTTTATCGAGAGCTGTGGGATCCAGGGTAATGTTGGCATACCAACATACAGGACGAAACACATCCAACAGGAGTAACTGTCGACTCAAGAGGAAGCTGTCTGAAAGAGATGTCCAGGTACTAACCCGTATCCAAAAAAACATAAAACCACAGCTGTCCACAGATGTGCACCTCGACTCTCATGTTTCTGCCAAAACTGTTCATCTGGAGCTCCACAGAGTCAATATTCAAGGTCAGGCTGCTATAGCCAAACCTTTGGTCACTCGTTCCAATGCCAAATGTGGGTTTCAATGCTGCCAACAGTGCAGATCTTGGGCTGTGGACAGAAGCATGTATTGTTCTCTGATGAGTCCACCTTCACTGTCTTTCCCACATCCGTGCGTTACAGTGTGGAGAAGATCCAGAGAGGCTCAACACCTGGACTGTTGCTGCCCAGAGTGAAGCACAGGGTGGATCAGTGATGGTTTGGACTGCAATATCATGGCATTCCCTTCTGTGCTTGATGGACACGTCACTGCCAAGGACTATCGAACCATTCTGGAGGATAATGTGCACCTAATGTTTCAAACATTGTACCCTGAAGGGGTTGCCATGTATCAGCATGATAAAGCACCAATACACACAGCATGTGACAGAATGCTTTGATGAACATGAAAGTGAAGTTGAACATCTCCCATGGCCTGCACAGTCACCAGATCGAAATATTTTTGAGCCACTTTGGGATATTTTGGAGTGATTTTTTTCCAGTGAGTCTGGAAACGTTTTCCTCCACTAGCATCACATATGGGCCTGGCCACTGTTCTGGAAGAGGAACGGCTCAAAATCCCTCTGGCCACTGTGAAGGACTTGAATCTGACATTCTCAAGACGAATTGATGCTGTATTGGCCCCAAAAGGAGGCCCTACATCATGCTAATACATTATTGTGCATGGTTTAAAACCAGATGTTTCAGTTTCATTCTCCAAATATATAATTTTTATTATATAAAGATAAATGGCTGAAATGGCTGTATTAGATAAAATGGCTTTTTGGTATATCATGATGCAAACAAAACATCTGATGCATAATTTTGTGTATGGACGAATCAACAAATCTTCAAGTGTTTGTTTTCTTTTTGTTACCGTGACATTATGCAGACATTTGTGTCATGTGTAAACAGATACCACAGCTTTGTTTTGTTTATGAAATATATATTTTTTATTTATGAAACATTTCAACTTTCACTGTTTCAGCGACCGCAGGAGGAGAAATATCCGGTGGGGCCATGGCTTCTGGCACTCTTTGTATTTGTTGTCTGTGGATCAGGTGATATTAAAGTTTGAATTTTTTTAGATTATATGTGCTGATTGCTATTGCTGTTTATGTAATAATAAACTGATTCCGTCATTTTTCTTTCTTGTTTTCAGCAATTTTTCAGATAATTCAAAGTATCCGAATGGGAATGTGAGTCCCAGTGTCGTTCACACACCCCGTCGTACACCTGAATGAGATTCTCCGTGTGATTGGACACAATCTGAAGGAAGACTGGAAGGTTGAAGTCTTGTATGCTGAGCTGGATCTAGTGTACAAAACTACATGACATTGTCACACATGTTTACAGTGTCCCTGGATGAAGGGAACACGTGCTTTTCTACAGAACCATTTTTGTTGTTGACATCATATTATTTTTATCATATTTATTTGTGATTGATGATTGCCATGATCTATTTCTCTATTTAACTGTGTTTGCGTGAGCCTTTTTCAAATAAACGTCAAACACATTTGGATAATGCCTCATTAACATTTCGCTTTTTTTAAAGCAGTTCAAAACTTTGTCATTTAAATGTTATTTTATCTTTTTTTTTTATGTAAACATTATGAATGTTACATGACAGTAGATTATGATTTGTCACGTAAAATTAGCAGACTGGATCCCCACTGGATCAGAGGTCTTTATGAAAGGGATAGTTTGCCCAAAAATGGCGAACTCAAAAATCCTTTACGCACTCTCGTATTGTTCCAAACCTGTATGAGTTTCTTTCTTTCTGTTGAACACAAAAGATGATATTTTGAAGAATGTTGGTTGTCAGAGTTGATGGCACCCATTTACCTCCATAGTAGGAAAACAAAAAATACAATGGAAGTCAATGGCTACCGTTAACTGTCTGGTTACAAACATTCTTCAAAATATCTTCCTTTGTGTTCAACAGAAGAAAGACACTCATACAGGTTTAGAACAACTTGAGGGAGAGTAAATGATCAAATGTTCATTTTTGGATCAACTATCCCTTGAAGTTTTTGTCACCTTGATTCTTGATCCTTATTTGAGTTTTACCATCTAGCCCCTAAGAAAACATGGATGAACTGAGGAGGAATTATTTTCAATTCAATCATTTCAATTTTTCAAGCATCATAAAGAGGATCCGTTATATAGCCATTATTCATGATACAGTTAAAAGATTACATTATGCACTAGGTTACTATGAAGGCCAACAAAATAATGCAATTTGAAACGTACTATGAAATGAAAATTTACATTTTCTAAATGCATGTTATTGATCTTATTGTGAACGATTAATCTATGCATGTTTTTTTTTTTTATCTCGCAATTTTAAAATCGAAATATAACTCGCTCTTCCAGTTAAAATGACATTAGATGTACACTTTTTCCTTTTACAGTAATGTTACACTTAAAAATGATCTGTCTATACTTCTGTTTCATCACGTCTTCAAGAAACAATGATTTTAACTTGACTACAGCTGTTTGGCCAACTAACATTTGAACTGAAAAAAACAAAAACAGCAATGATATAAACACTCACCACATCCCTGTGCTATGATAAACCCTGGCAAGCATTTCTAGTTTATTCAGAAGTCTGGTTAAATGCACCTGGCATGCCACACAAGCTAAAGCATCTCAAGGATTTTTCTCACAAACATGACTTTATTGAGAGTTGTTAAGTGCAACTGGCAAGTGCAATTACAGTATTTTACAACTTATCTCCTGGTTTGAGAACATGCACAGAACATAAGCATACAAGTTGTGTACACAATGCAAATCCATGTCAGCTATATGATAGTCAAGAGTAACTGTAAGTTAATAGATTGATCCAGAATACTTCACTGTCCAAACTGAAAACAGAAATCACATGGTTGTAATACTTCAAAATCATCTCAAGTGAACAAAGTAGTGTACAGCGGGTGTTAGATGAGTGGGGTTTTTTTTTTTTGTCCGTTTGTCAGATAAATATCTTAAGACTGATCCTGCTTAACAGCATAAAAAAAAAAGGATGTTGTCTTCTCCAACTACCTCGCTACCCTTTAAATATGTACAACCTATATAGTGTCTCTTTAACCGCTTCACATATCGCTATTTTACAAAATACTTACACTAATCATACAATAATATACAGCCCGTCCACCTCGAATATTCAGCTTGCGTCTCATCCGTCATTCTCACTGCGCGGAGAACGAATGCAGATTTTAAGCATCATGCCTCCTTGTTTTCTTCATTCAAAAGAGTGTCATGATTACCCCAATGCAACTATGAACGTCATCGATGCGTCCGCCTTCCCCATGCCAGCTGGGGCACAGATCGGCAGATCTTCAAAGTTTCATCACATTCGTCACCAGAAAAGTGCTTGCTTTACTAGAAGCTCGCAGTCTAAAAAGACCGCCGTCAGCATTTACACTACAAAAGGTAAGGGAGACATGACTGAAAACCAACATGACTTTAGACACAGGCACAGTGATTCTTTATATCGTGTCCACTCCAATTGTTTTTCTTCCACCTGACAATCACATTCTGTGGATTTTGCCAATGTCCCAACCTCAGCCAACTGGATTGTCACCGGTGTATAAATCGCCTCAGTACGACATTTGTCAAGTTTTGAAAGGTGTGCAAATTTCATCAGTCTAACATGTGAGTGATGCATGTTTGTTCATAAGCTTCAGTCCGTTTCCTTTACGGTTCGAGTCACTCGGTCGCCCTCAACGGGAACTTTCATCCTGTGCTATGCTGAAGGTCCCGAGTTTTGTGCTGCCAGTTGGGCCGACGGGGCGGGCGGCTGCTGCGCTCCTTGCGTGGAGGAGGAGGACGACGGGGGCGAGCCGGTCTGAACTTGCGCCTGGAACTGTGCGAGCTGCTCCGGGCTGGCCAGGTTCTTCAGCAAGTTGTTTTCTTGTTCCAGTTGAGAATTTCTCTCAATCAGTTCTTTAATCTGTTCTTTCAACACCTCCACCTCCTCACGGACAGCATACATCAAGTGACTCTTCACAAGATCCTGAAAGTGGACAGCAAAGCGTTATTTTCATATCTTTCTTTTTGCTTATTCAAACCAAAACATCTGTGTTCATTCACACACACTTTCAAAAACATCTTCATTTTATTACACGTGTCATATTGTTATGTGGAAACACAAATCTCCTCTGAGGTGCCGTGTTCACGGTTATGAAGGTTTGGAATAAAGCCTTGAAAATCATTTACTCGCCCTCATGTTGCTCCAAACCTGTCACGTTATGGGTTTTCCTTCTTCGGTTGAACACAAAAGATGATATTTTGAAGAATGATGGTAACCAATCAGTTGACTTCTGTCTGATTACCATCATTCTTCAAAATATCTTTCACATTCAACCAAAGAAAGAAACACATACAGGTTTGGAGCAATATGAGGGCGAGTAAATGACAGAATTTTAATTTTCGGGTGAACTATCCCTTTAACCTGCTTCTGCTCGATACCCACAGTCCCTCCCTTTATGCCGCTGCTCTGCGTCACCAAACCGACAAAATGGCCGTCCCACACCGCGTCAGGCCAATCAGAAGCCGAGATATTTTTAACTAGGTGTAAAAGCTTAGGGGTTTGCCTAGCAACAGTAACAAGGCGCACAGATCGCGTGAGCACGCAGGCGAAACCCCAGTCAAGTCAGCAAACAAACACTTCACTCGTTTTCTTACCAGCTTTTCAGTTCAAACTAAACCTGGACTAGTCTAGAGCGAAAGCTTACCGTGTTCAAAACAATGAAACGTCAGAATCGACGCCGTCGCAATGACAGAACAACAATAATTTGATAATGATTAACGTTAAGTTACATAATTCATTCCCCCTGGCACTGATGCAACTCGATAGACTGCTTACAGCATGTAAACAATATATCTGTTTAAATATGCACTATTCATGATGAGAAAAGCAAGATGACTTACCATCGCTTGTTCAATTTTGTTGTCTATGGCCACAACACTGGCACCCGATGAGCTGTGGGGGAAAAAGAGAGAGAATCGTCACTTCACTGCTTAATTACACGAGAAACTATGGCAACAGCAAAACAACATTACCCTAAACACACAAAATGACGAAAATCATCGCTTCAAGGTTATGTAATATTACACATACTAACGTTACAGTGTTTTCTGTGGAAACCTCTAGAACACGTCAAGCGCTGCTGTATTCTGTCGCTTATTCAGAAAGATACACTTATAAACTCAGCACCATCTTTCAGGGACTGTGGGTGAAACAGCAGGCAAGCAGCTTAACGTTACAGCTGAGGGTTTTACCCGACCGAAGCAAAACCAGCCATCAAAACGCTCAGCTGTGATATAAATGAGACGAATTCTCCAAAACAGCACCGCGTATATTTTCATTTCCACCGCTCTAATTTTGCACAATACATGACACAAGCTTTAGCCTTCATCACGAGCATATCAAGTCTGACATTTTACCTATTGTCGAGCTTGACGGACGAGGTCTCTGTCCCCAACAACGACGAGAGAAAAGATATTGAGAAATTTCTAAGCTGACAAACACCAAGATCCATCGCCACGGAATAGCATGGAGAATTCATGCTATTGCGTCCATATGAAACCGGGCAGGGAAGCGAGCGCGTGTCCTTCCTACAGCCTTTCGAGCATTACATCCTTTGTGTGCGTTTGCAGGGATATTATGCCGTGACTCCCCAGCAGAAAAGCTCGCTTTATCAAGAGACCGTACATCCAGTGCCGCAGCACAAAGAAACTCCAAGGTCAGCTCATCTCTGCGCTGGTGAATATCTGCAGCCTGGGCTATTTGCATAATATATTTTACACCAGCACAGCTGAGCACGCCATTGGCGGAGAGCGGGCGGGATTTGACTAATCTATGCAGCGACGTCCCCGTTTGGCGCTCTTCCGACTCGCTCTGGATAATTTATTCAAACGCGACTTGCCTTATTCGACAATCCGGTTGAAGCGAGTTGATGTTATTTCCACCAGAAGTCTCAAGGCACCAACAGCTCTTATCAGCCCATTTCTATTACTCAGCATCTATTTTACCACAGAAAGCAGGCAGAAATAATGTTTCTCCATGTTATGTCATTTGCACGGCCCTTCTGGGGAGAACGTTTTTTTTGTTTTTTTTTTAAATACTGATTTCTGAAAAATATTTTCCAGTTTGTTAAGTTGAATTGAAGACACGGGCAAAACAATATTTGAAGGGCAATTGCCTCTGCTTTGAGCACCGCGTTTACATGCCGCCACTTATCGGCAAGCAGCGGAACTGCAGTGGAGTGAATCCCTAAAGCAGGGGTTTCTGGAGCCCCATTAGGACCTTCAACCGTCCCAGGGACTCCCAATAAGAAAAGTGAAACATTTTAACGATAAAACGTCTTTTCTTCCTGAGAACCAGAAAAAGAGTTTTGGAATTTAGCATTTCCCCCCATGTAATTACATTGTTTAGAGCATTAGTGGATAATGGATTTTTTTTGTTGTTGTTTTTTTTTTATTAAAGATATTTTATTCACGTTATACTATATCCACTGTAGTGGACACCAGGACTCAGTTGTATAGGCAAACACTTTTTTTTTTCCATTCACCAATCAATTTTTAGGTTTCAGGATTTTTTTTAAACAAAGTTTGTATAAAGATGATTCTCACCTATGTTATGAAAGATGTAACGGAAATTTGAATGAATATACCATTTCACTTGTTATGCAATATGTGGGTAAAATGGCCATAAATGGTAAGTCCCCTTCAATACAATGCATCTAATTAGCATATTAATGTTCTTATGTAAACATATTATAAAAATGTTGCCAATTATTACACTTTTTTTTTATTACATCTAATATTTCATAGGAATATTGATATATAATTTATTTTCCTATTCACTTCTTGTGATTCACTTGTTGTGTCCCAAAATGTCTGATAAACATGCTTCAAGTCCTGGTGTGTCCACCACTACAGTGGACATGTATAAAATCAATGCCCTGTTCCAAGGTCTTAATGCAGAAAGCATCAACAGCATGTTTAGATAAAACTCGGTCCCCTACGCTTTAAACGCAGCTAACTAATCTCATGTGAGCTTTAATTGAAGTGTTTAACTACACATCAGACATCAGCGTGCTTCATATTATCTGCGCCTGCACATGTGCTTGGTTTGCAAGGCTCAGGGTGATGCCAATTCAGTTGCAGAAGAGACAGAAGACAGATGAGCAAACTAAACCCAAACGCACTAATTCAACAGGACAGTTATACATCTCACACTATGGTGATGAAACTATGGTATACCTCAAACTTAAAACTTTTTTTTTTTTTTTTTACCTTTTTAAATGCTAACAAGCATGATGTTCCAACTGTGTACCACTTAGCTTCATAAACTGCTTTCAAAGCATGAAATGAAAATTATATTTTCTAAATGCACATTATTAATCTTATTGTGAACAATTCACGCATGTTTTGACCTGTAATTCTTAATCAAAATGTCTTTCAGTGAAATGACTTCTCTCCAGTGACATTATGCTGGACTTCTCCAATCATTTAGTCCACTTAAACGCACCTCTTTCTTACTATCGAATGCAAGCCTCAGCCTATATACAGTGCAATGCATAAGTGAATACACCCATGCTAAAGTTGACTAAAAAGAGGAATAAAAAATCATATTTTGGAAATTGAACTTAATGCCTTAATTTAAAAAATTAGGAAAAATCCAACCTTTAAGGACACCAATTTTCTTTGTGAATGAATAATGTATCGTAAATAAATAAATGTTCTTCCTTAAAATACATGGTGCATAAGTGAGTACACCCCTATGTTAAATTCCCATAGAGGCAGGCAGATTTTTATTTTTAAGTATTTTTTAAAAAAAATGTTTAGGATACTATGCATCCTGATAAAGTTCCCTTGGCCTTTGGAATTAAAATAGCCCCACATCATCACATAGCCTTCACCATACCTAGAGATTGGCATGGGGTACTTTCCATAAGATCATCTCTCAATGCAAATCAAACTAGCTTTTAGGCTAACTGAAATAAAATCATGCCAATCTCTAGGTATGGTGAAGGCTATGTGATGATGTGGGGCTATTTTAATTCCAAAGGCCAAGGGAACTTTATCAGGATGCATAGTATCCTAAAAAAAACAAAACAAAAAAAAATTAAAAATAAAAATCTGCCTGCCTCTATGGGAATTTAACATAGGGGTGTACTCACTTATGCACCATGTATTTTAAGGAAGAACATTTATTTATTTACGATATATTATTCATTCACAAAGAAAACTGGTGTCCTTAAAGGTTGGATTTTTCCTAATTTTTTAAATTAAGGCATTAAGTTCAATTTCCAAAATATGATTTTTTTATTCCTCTTTTTAGTCAACTTTAGCATGGGTGTATTCACTTATGCATTGCACTGTATATATATATATTCTGCCTGAGATATATATTCAGATAAAAAATATAAACAAATGGACATGAAACATTGAGTTGATATCATAATGTAAGCAAAGAATGATGAGAGAAATGAAACTAGACATGTAGGAAATCGTTAGGGACAACAGTCAATTATATATAGTTAACAGTCATGACAAAAATATCTGACAACAAAGATGTGTAGTAATACTACTACTAATAATAATAATAATAATAAGCCTTAGTTTGCATAAGATGTGGATATTTCACAATCCACAGTTACATCAGCTTTGCAGTTTCAACACGCTGTCATCTTGAGTCATGACTGTGGTTAGGTTGGTTAATTTCTGTTGTAAAGGTGTGTACTTATCATCCACATGGATAAACTATAATAAAGGTGGTGTAACACCCAACCGGTAAGCTCAGAGGAATGCTTCATTGTGCTCACAGGATCATTTCCCGCCAAATGAAAACAGATATCCTCAGTTCCTCTGAAACAGTCCTGCCCACTAATGACAAACCTTTGAAAACATCAGTGGGATTTAGCACTGCTGTAATGTTTAAACCAAGTGTACGCTTGCATCCAGTAAAAATAGATCACTTATCCTAATGAAGTGCACACCAAATGAAGCCCCACACTAAGCTGCTCAGGACGCTGTTAGCTGTTCCAGGCTCTTTGACTGGAAGTGGATTTAAGCAATTATGAAGTCCAAATATACCTCTGCTGTCCATGACCTGACCTCACACTACCACCATTCAGAGCGCTCAACTACACAACACCTACTTATTTATTGACATCTTTGTGGGGCGATCACAGTTCGCCATCTCACTATTGAAACAGTCACAATTAAAAAACAGGCCATGGCACACACTATTACTCCACTATTACTATTACTATTACTAAGTGCTATGACACAATTTATATGAACACCTGATTGGACCAGTAGAAGGTTCTCTGGACGGTGTGTACTCAACATAGTGAACAAGAAGAACATGTTTGTCATTGATAAAGAAGCTTCTGTCTAGAAATCTGGCTCTAAAGGTCAACAGAACAAATCATCCATCTACCCTTTCCACTTAAAGTTTGATTGTCGCTCGAACGGAAGATCATTGCTCTAGAAACGCCCAAGTCATGGGTTCAATACCCAGGGAATGCATTAACAAAAAACAATGTTAAATGCAATGCAAGTTTCTTTGGATAAAAGCCTCTGCCATATGTGTAAATGTAAATGAATTTCAACAGAGATCAAATGACACCTGACAGGAATTAACAAAATAATGGAGACGTTTGACATGCATTGCTATCTAAAAGCATTTCAATGCACCAAATATTATTTTCCACTAAAACATTCCTTCTGTAAACCAAAATATACTTTGATTCTCTCGATTTATCTTCTTTGCACATAAATCAACAGACTGAACATGATTTCCTCATTAAAATGACCAGATTAATCTGACACACATATGATGCTCAGAGGAACAAAGACCTCCTGAGACTCTCCAACAAATAGATGCCACACTTTTCATTCATGATGGCAAATGCATTTGCATCTTGGTTTAAAATATCTTCCAAGGAAGAATCAGAAAGCATATGAATAGAAAATGCTGTGTAAACTGCCTCGTCTCACATCTAATAAATATATATATGTATGGATGTATGGATGGATATATACATATATATGGTAGTGTAAAACACACTTTACCTTTTCAAATGCTGCTCTAATTCCCAGAACAAAAGCTTCATGGCCATTTCGTCTCGGCCGTGAACTGGGAGGACCGTTTCTCTCATTGATGTCGATCAGCGGCCCTCCAAACACAGAACTTGCTCCTCTATTCCTCACACGACTCAAAAACACACACGTGCACATCCACAAAGAGGCATGGCCACTGTTTCACTCCCTTTATCTTCTCCAGCAGTCGTAAAAGCTGAACCATCACCACCACAAGACCTGGTATTAGCTCTGTGGTCCAGTCTCCGCTTGCCTTCACTATACTGCCTTTGTGCATATAGAGAGATTCGTGAACGATTGAGTGAAAACAAGAGTAGGGCAAGCTGTGATGTCACGTCACTGACATGGTCACGTGACTGTTACATAAACCAGCAACAGAGATTAAAATATTCCCAATGATGGCTTCTCGCACGCATCCGTGCTCTCGGGGAGGCTGCCTTCCTCGCAACCCTCAACGGCTATCCAAACCTATCCTGTCCCAATGTTTTTCTTCTCCTCTTTATTTTCCCGGCACAGAAGCGTGCATTTCTCCCCTGTGGAGAGAAGAGACGGGCCCCTGCACTTGAGCCGGGACTTATCTTGTCACTTCTCATCAGTCTCGTAGCCCGATGGAGGCTTACAGCGTGTGCGACTGGTGAAACATGCACACACGTCTCTTGGCTTAGGTGGCTTGCAGTAAAAACAACATGGATCCCAACATTGGGAGGGATTTTACCTGTTCAAATAACACTCAGTGACAGCTTTGAATGGCATTGTGAGGCTTCTGTACTTGCGTGTCTTTCTGTGGGCTACAGAAAGCTGATCAGAATGAACACAGCTGCAGAACTTCAACTTGACTGACTGAAGCTCAGTGGCTTACAATCAAGCCTTCATAACACTTCAGAATCTAAACTCAAAAGGAAGTGATCTTCTGTCCGGTATTATAGTTTTAAATCACCGCGTTGCACTGTGAATAAAATACTAAATAAACAGGCCTGCGGCTATCATTGCATAATAAGCAGATCATCGGATCAATAATCTGAGATATTAATCATTGTACTCTTTAAATTTCAAATCACGTCATTTAACAACTGATGTTTTATTTGAATTTCATATATACAGCACTTATGTGCCAAAGAACAAAAGGAATTTTAAGTGAATATAAAAAGACTACGAAATGCACACTTGTCTCTGTGTCTGATGCAGTAGTGCACTATGAGAGCACTCTAGATGACCTCAAAATAGGCGTGTTTTAAATAGTTCCTTTTAAGTCCACAGCGCAGCTTGCATTATGATAATGCCTTATAATGCACATGATTCCATACAGGCTTCATCGTTGCACATTTTTGCATAATTCCAACATTTTTATCCATTAACAGTTACCATCTCTAGTAGGGATGTCAATTTTCACAAATTCCCATGATCGATCGTATTTCAATTAACGATCAATTAATCGTTAGTCTTAATACTGCAATTTGCGTCCACTGCAGTGGCATATAGCCAACAGCATGACAGGGTGTGCAAATGCAGCTCAAAACGCTATGTTCCTCACCAAATGAATGAGGTGGGTTTTTAATATAAATAAAGGGCTAGTAGGATTGTAAAATGTTTCGATGTGATTGATCATTTTATTAAATGACTTATTTAATAATCAAATATAACGACTAATACAACGCGTCACCAACGCCGCCTCAGAAGCATGCTTGTTAGAGAATGTGTACGCTCTTCCTGGGACAACGCGTTGAAAACGGTAGCTAACCCAATGAATTCACAACGATTTAATAAAAGTGTTCATGTTATGTAATATGACAGTTCCGATCATAGTTATTATTAGTAGTGCATTGCTGTTTGAGCTGCGCGCTGAATGAACACCGGTAAAATGGAGCACTTTGCTAGCGTGTTATTTAACTCAAAGAAACGCATCCTATATGAGATTAATCAGATATATACAAAATAAACATAATATTATAAATTATATCTGCACAAAATGACGCAAATGCACTTGAACTAAGTTATGTGCGTGCCATTCAGAATGATGTGTTGTGGACACGCTCTTCCTGGAGCAACGCGATGAAACACGGTAACTAAACCCAAATAATTCACTATGTTTTATTACAATATTGTTCTCTTTATAATGTTATATAATATGACAATCCCAATTATAGTCATTATTAGTCGTGCATAGCCGTTTGAGCTGCGCGCGCTGAAGCTGATCACGCTTTACTACAGTGTTAATTCTTAACCAAATGCATCCTATATGAGATAAATCAGATATGGATAGGCCTACATAAAATAAACAATATTACAACTTGCATTTGCACAAAACAAAAGGCAATGCACACGCAAACTTATAGTCATGATGAAGGTGAAAAATAGTCCCAAACATAACTCTGGTGCGTTCGCTTTACATGTTTTGCGGTTGATGGACCTGCTTAATCGACGATCGAAAAGTTAACGATTAAATGTATTAATCGACAATTAATCGATCGTCAATTAATTGTTAACATCCCTAATCTCTAGTGGACATGACAGTGCTTCTCCAACAATTAAAATGGAAAAATAAAAAATGTAATGTTTAACATTTATTATTAATGATCATTTATTATTATTTTTTATAACTATGAACAGCAACAAGCATTTAAAATTAAATTTAATTGTCCTAACCTAACCCCAACATTTGTTTACAAAGCCTTAAAGGAAATCATACATCTTGTGCTTTCAAATTCAATCTAAATAAACGACTGTATGTGTGAAAGATGTATGGCAATTAAGCTTGCACTGCAAGTGACATGAGTGACCATTTATCGCTTCATAATCATGGCAGTCCAAGCCTGAGATCTGGGCAGCCTCAATATTTACCTGTAAAATAGACTACCATGATTTGTATAAGAGCCTGGAGAGCTTCGCCGAGAGAGGAGCTGAAACGGACAGTGTTTAAACAGCTGTGCAGAGGAGGACTGCTGCTTACAGAAGCCCAGCAGTCGGCAGCTCCCCGATACTCGCGAGCCTTCAGCACCACAGAATTTATAGAAAGGTAACACGTTTACAGTGTATTTAGACAGGCAGGACTGTCCCTAGGCAACCGGCCACCCTCAGTGTCTGTAACGTATCTGAGAGTCAGAGTGCAGATGCCATTCTCCACAGTCTTCAACCTGACCCTAGTTTATGCTTTTTGCCCGATTCACAATAGTACGGCACAACGCCATCTGAAACGGTCCACCAACATATTAGAAATCAGAATGTGTACCCTTGCATACTACTATACAAGTTGGAAATTATTATTGAGGGGCACATCTCGTGAACATGGTACAGCTGGAAGATTGGCGAGATCACATTGTGGGATTTCGACATGAACAAACGAAGGCCACTCTGCGTGAGAGAGAGAAAGTGCCATTTTGCCATTTGGGCTGACAGCAGCAGGTTGCACAACAGAGCTTCATCCTGTATTCTCCAGCTTTGACAGTGCAGCACACACAGAATAGACTGGACAACCTCAGCAAGTTTCACTCCATGAGCAAGAAAAGAAGCATGTGAGAACAGCTTCAGTGCACATTTACTGCCCAGAATGACTTAATACGGTGACGTTTTTCCAAGAGGAGACAGATGTGCACTTTGTACATTTAAACATTTCACAATTTACTCTTAATGAAATGTCTTTTTAGATTATAGGCATGTAAAAAGTGCCTTTTAAAAGAGAAAATCATTTGCTTCTGCTGGTTGTATCTTGGAGCAAACCACAGGTTCGTGAGGAAAGTGGCTTTATTTTCCGTAGAGTAGCATATTCCTCCAGTGTTTAGGAAGTGTGAATGGTCACCGACTTCCTCACACATTTGTGGTTATGTAACAGTTCTAGTAGTGTGCAAACAGAAGAAACGGGTATAAGTAATGTGGAGTGAAACCTGGAATTAACAGGATTAGGCCAAAAGCAAAACAGCCACGGAAAAGACCTGGGACGAGTCACTGAAGTAGTTTCCACTACAAAAAGCATGAAGGCCTGCGGCTAGAATAGTAGAAGCCTTCTTGCCTTGCCGCTGTTATACGCACCAAATCTGCACCGGTCCGCCCTCTCCCTTTGTCTGGAAGCACTGTAGCCTTTATATAAAGTAACAGACGAGGCACTGTAGAGATGCAAGACTCTGGGAAATTTACACACCCATGTTATTTTGCATTGTGTGCACCTTATAGCCCCATTGCACGCAATATATTGTAGCTTTCACCGCTTTATAAATGCACTTTTCTCAAGTGAACACTTCAAACTGCCGGAGACAAACAGCCATTGATGGTGCGGTTAAGCTCCAGTTGGTTGGGGCTGATCGAGCGAGACAATAGCTGGGATATAGGCGAATTGAAGGGGATCTGAGAGGGGGGTTGTTTACATAGTACACTATGTTCTTGATGCAGACGGCCAGTCAAGCACGAGTATTACTTCCACTCGAGCTCCTAATGCGATTTGTGGGCTTTTCGGTATGTTTGCAGACACTGTCAAGATGTAGCTAGCTGTATTGTATCGGACTGAGACCATAAATGAAAAGTGTGCTAAAGTTGGCCTGTTCTCCAGACGTTGTTTTTACAAACGTTGTTTTTACGTGGTCAAAAGGATGTGATTAATATAGCACACTCCTGTAAAACTAATACATTTTCACACTAAAAAGTTTCACCCCTAGTCTGACACATGGCTAGCTTCAATATTTAAATAGAAAATATAATTGAATAAGTGCTTTACCACAAATCTAAATACAAGAAACTAATTTGAAATACTTTTTATGAGAACAAGTTGTACAACTACTTTTCTTTCGAACAAAACAACTGATCAAAAGCACCCAGCAGCCCTCCATCTTTTAACGGAGTGTTTAGGCTTATGTGAATGTTTTTCCAAATGAGATATTTCACGGCATGCAGAGAAAGCATTGAGGCTGATGCTTGATCTAGTTTTAATATCAGTATGAGCACTGTGATAATCAGAAGAGGATCTCCATCCATCCCACTGTGATATAGAAGCCTAAAAAGGAAGAGGCATCTCCTCGTGACTGAACAAAACATTCCTACTGTAACTCTATAGGATGGGTAGTGTGTGAACAGCACAGAACCAAAAGCACACAGTTCTCAGGTGAAACAGGGTTCATGTTCACAGACAGGACAGTAATTACCCTGAAGTAGCAAAAGAGATAACAGGCCTGCCCTCAGCTCATATTTATATAAAAACATGAATCATTCCAGTTTCATGTGCAACTACATGCCAAACAGCCAACACCAAGCAATTTGTTTTTAATAAATCTCTCAAATAGTGTTGTTAAGCCGAAAATCTGCTGATATAATATTTTGCCATTTTATTTTTTTGGCCAAGCTGAATTTTCAGCAGCCATAACTCCAGTCTTCACATGATCCATCAGAAATCACTCTAACATACTGGTGAAACATTTATTATTCTGTATTATCAATGTTGAAAACGGTGCTGCTAAATTTTTTTTTCTGAATTGTTAGATGAATAGAAAGTTAAAAAGAATTTCAAAATTATTAAAATTATTTTTATATGAGTTTAAGGGTGTAGTTCAGTTCGTTTGGTCCAAACCAGTCCTTTTTAGGGGCATCATGTCCCATTTTTGGTTAGCTTGCATGTCTTTGGTCCCTCTTGTGTTCACATTTCATTCAAAGAGCACCAGAGTTCGTTTGGAAGTGGACCAGGATCTTTTCAGCGGTCTTGGTCTGCTTTTTTGTGCGCACCAGGGTTTGGATGGCAGCGTTCACACTTATTCAAATGGACCACACAAACAGAGCAATCGCACCAAACATGCCAAGTGTGAACATACCATAAAAGTATTTAATGCAATGAATACACAGGCATTATTATGGGCCAATCTGCTGTAGATATTGGTAGCTGCATCAGCCATTAAAAATCCCATAGTTTCGACCACTAATCCCAAATATTTACATGTTAGACACCTAGGGAAATGCTTTACGTAAATGCACACACAACACTGGGGCCCACACTGTGCATTTCCCCAATAATTTACCATGTCTCTGTTGGCTCTCTTTCTTACTAAACTGCACTGCCTGTTTTTTCCAGATTCACTGAGTGGACTCCCCCGCCTGCTCCCTCTCTCCATCTGTCATGTCAGCCTGTGACGAGTGTTCCTCTCTCTCCGCTCTGCCCTAATTCTGAGAAGAATATATACGCTCAGTGCCAACAGGCAGAATCCAGTTTGCTTATGGAAAAGAGCCCATGAGGAGAGGCGCGGAGCTGTCCGGGCAATGAGGTGGGAAGCATTCCAAGCCCTCCCTCCACAGCGCTTAAAAACCTCAGAAGCATCTCTGCAGTCGTGTGCTGGCCTGTGTGAGCACACACACCTGCATCAGCGCTGGAGCTGCTCTATATGCTTGGCAAAAACAGACACGCGACTCACTGAAGCCGAGTAAGGGAGCATTACTGACTACAGCCATAGACACATGAAGTGTCTTATTGTTTATCACACTAAAAGATAGGTGGCAATCATAATACATTAAGTAAAAGTTGGAGACAGCAGAAAAGAGATTCTAATACTGGGAGGTAATAGCAAAGTCCCATTTTAAATCACGGTAAAGGTACACATACATATTCTTTTGTTCTATTTAGGACTGTCACGATTCCTTGATTAAACTCGAGTACTCGATTAAAAAAAAAAAAAAAAAACAATCATCGACTGCAATTTACCGGTGTCGAGTAACCGGCAAAATGCCAGAAGCGGCGCGTTCCACAGACGAAAATCCATGAACCGCATTATTAGACCGTTTTCTAAGGCTGCACAATGTATTAAAACCATTTAAAAAAACATACTACAGCAAATATTAGAGATTAAGTGAACATTTGACTTAAGTGTTGTTTGGCCAATATGAAACAAGGATTTGATCATGCTATAAAGTGTTGTTTGGCCAATATGAAACAAGGATTTGATCATGCTATAAAGTGTTGTTTGGCCAATATGAAACAAGGATTTGATCATGCTATAAAGTGTTGTTTGGCCAATATGAAACAAGGATTTGATCATGCTATAAAGTGTTGTTTGGCCAATATGAAACAAGGATTTGATCATGCTATAAAGTGTTACAACAACCACCAGGCTGCAGGCATTTGTTATAATACATAATTGTTGTTCTATAAAACCATATGATTACTTGCTTTTGATTAAAGGCTATTGTTTGCTTAGGTCTAGTTTTATTACCACAAACAAATTCTATTACTTGATTAATCCTCAAAATCCACCAATTACTCAAATAATCGTTAGTGACAGCCCTAGTTCTATTGCATTGCTACACACCTGTTCACAAACTTTGATCATCAGACTCTTAAATCCTCATTGTTCCTCACTTTTGTCTCTCATCTATGGGTGGCAGATCATTTAAGCCCCTTTCACACAGCGCGTTGATTCCGGTAACATTGCTGGGATCAGTCCCGGAACGTCTTTTCGGGATCTTTACGGGATGTGTGTGAACGCACTCACAGATTCTGGAAAATCACTGGCAGTGTGAATGAACCAAAAATCAAACGATCCCAGGACAAATCCCGGGACACATTTTCAGATTTTCCGGAATCTCTGTGTGAAAGGGGCTTTAGTGTCATGTCAAGTCAAGTCATCTTCATTTATATAGCGCTTTTAACAATGTAGATTGTTTCAAAGCAGCTTTACAGAGATAAACGTATAATTTAAGGTAACAGAATGAACCATAGCACCAAAACTATGGACATTATCACTATTTGTTCCTTCAAGTCTCAATTCAAATCTATTCTCACAGTATTTTCATCCTTCTGTGTATTTGTATGTTTTTGAGCATATTGTTATGTCTATATTATTGTCCTTCTGTACAGCAACCTTGAGCTTGGGAAAGGCGCTTTATAAAACTTTTTTTAATTAAAAAAAAGCTGGTAATGTTTATTGTTGAACAATCAATCATTTTACACATTAAAAATGTAATTTAGTTCCAAATATAAAGAGAAAATGGTCAAAGACGAAGCAAACCAACGGTATTGCATAGCAGTTACACAGCATCACACTGCTCAGCCCTAGTGCTCATGCATGGTGATGCCAGTTTAAGTCCACCTTCTGTCATCCCCCTCTCCTGTTCTCCACTTTTCTGCTCAAATTCTATATTCAATAACAAATACTGATCCCATTAATTAAAATGTGGCTAAAATGCAAAAAACAACAAACCAAAACAATGAAGCAGCTATGTTGAATCATATCAGCTACGCAAAACCATACATAGACAAATATCCTGCATGTAATTTAGTTATGAAAAATCTGCAGTGGAATGCAGTGCATGTGTAGGAGCGGAGGCCATGTGGAGACAACAGGAATCTCTCCTCCCTCCCGATCGGACGGCACACATCCCTCTCCCAGAACCCCTTTTCTCCATTCAGGCGGAAGAGAACCTGAGGGAGCCTCAAGCATAGCCTGTCCTCTTTATGCGTTACATAACCGCTGCTTCATTCAGCGAGGGGACCCCCGTTCGCACGAATCACTGTGCGGGAACACGGCTCCGCTCCCTCTGCCAGTCCTCCCCTTTGTGCCCGTTTGTTTAAACGGGAAGGGGACACAGGCGCAAGGCAAGCGGACACGCCGCCTCCTTCCGCAGAGCTGGCAGCACAACAGACGTGTGCTGTTCGTGCCAGAGAGCAGTGCTCTCAGTGTAGAGGAAATACACCAAAGACAGAAGTGGCCACTGCATTCATACACTGACCTAGATGTCAGTCAGCAGCCCTGATCACAAACATTTGTGGTAACATTTCACATTTGCACTTAAATTCCATTCTAATTTTAAGTGTATGCTGAATATGCAATGCAATATTGCAGAGTTTGACTGGACGTGCATGGTTTGATGTCAACAATAATATATACAGTAAAGATTGAAGAATTTCATTTTTTGGGTGAACTTTAAGGGAGCTTACCTCCGAAACAAGCAGGAGCTGTAAATGGCTGCCGCACAGACCTGACAGAGAATCACCAGAGAAGATACTCTGCACAGAGTGATATCTGAGCCGCAGACTTCAAGCAGCCATTGCATGCAAAGGATATGCAACAAAGTACTAAACGTGACTTTAATTTGCATAATATTGTCCCGTTCAAGCAGCGTCTCGAACACTGTCTGTGTGTGAACATGCAAGCCCGTACTCTTACCAGTAACCAAATCGACAGTGACCAAAGTATATTAAAGATGGCGACGTCAATAAAACTGAAAAGTCTAAACACTTTTGACAAGTGTTCAACATGTCCAATTGGCAGCGGGATTGCTTGGCGCTTCTTTTATTGCCTTTTTTCACATATTTTAGTAATCATCACAAATTAGGTATCATTCGAAACCTTAAACACTCAAAATTCATCCTGTGAAAAACATTTTGAAATCGGACATTGCATTACCATAGAAATGATTTAAATACTTTAAATCCTTTTAGTGGGCTACTCCCCCTAGTAGGCGGTGTCATATTTCATATTACAACATTTATTTAAATTTTTATAAATCAAAACTTTTTATAGTCTTGACAAAACACTTATTGTCAGAAAGATTCAAGGTTCCATACTTGGCGACTATTTTGTGATAGAAGTGACGAATGTTTTTATTTGTTGCAGGAGAACGCATCAAAACATTCAAAGGAATGTGGGTTTCACCTGGGGCCGGTTGCACCAGCCGTGCGGAAAACAAAAGCCTAGTTTTGACGTAAATGGGCACCAAGTTACAACTTTCACACTACTAAATATTTTTGCATTGCACCATTAAACTTAGCTGAAGCATGAAGCATACTTAGCCAAGTATAAACTAAATATTTAAGGAAGCCTCCGATCAGTAAACGTTGGAATAAAATAGCAGACAGATTAAACTGCATCAATAAGCTCTTGTTTTATCTGACAGACTTCAATTCTTTAGCCATATGTGATAATGCTGGCATTTACACTCGCTTTGAGATTTTAAGAGAGAAAACAATGTGAATAAATTACTTTGTTAGTGGCTCTTGAACATGAACCCGTCCTAACAGTGTGCTCTGTGTGCATCTTTCCATCGGTCCGTGTTGTGCATGTCAAATAAAATCAGTCAAAATAAATAAATATCATTTCTTAAGTTATTTATCCTAATAGATTCTGCTTCAAATACAGTTTGTGAATGTTATTTACATATAAAAACATATATATTGTATGTAATAGAAAACTTATTTTTACAGTTAGTCACGTGATGCAAAAGTAGTAAGAATGAAGGATAAACTGAATTTCACGACATTCCAACACAACTTCTGCTCACGTATTTGAAAGCTGCAATTTGATCATTGAGGGCAAACGTCATATACGTGACAGTTTCTTTAAATATTTTACTGACCTCAAACTTTTGCTGGGTTTATACCAAGATGATTCAAACAAATGACTGTTTGTGTCACACTTACATAAATGACAGTTGTCAGTAAATGTTCAAAATGTCATCAGTAAGTTCATCAGGTTTACAGTACTGAAGATAACAGACACTGAAACCTGCAAAGTTTTTCAGCAATGTAGCCTTGAGCCCAAGACTAACAGATTTAAGACTGATATGTTTTTCAGGAATCACGAGAGTCTGCTGAACTGGCAGATTGTCTATCACTCTTGGCATTTATGATGGAGAGAGCATGTCTGGTCTATGAAAGATGCCAGTTACATCACTCTGTGCTCCTGTAATGACAAGCAAACCTCAGTCGAGTGGCTCGGGTAATGCTTAACATTACTACTGGGAATTGAATTTACCTCTCACGCTAATGGAGCCAAGAAAACTGTGCTTGTTGATGAAGACGACCTTCGACCTGAACACGATGAACCATAATGCTGTTTCAGAGGAACGTTTTAAGGTCATTGTTTGTGGCGACTTCTTAACCTCACACTACATGGTTAAGTGTTCAAGCCTGGCTATATTTACCCTGTTCGCTCTTCTCTTCCTGCCACACACCCTGATCACCCCTTCATCTCATTAAACATTCACTCACAGAACCCAATATACCAGATTACTACTAGTCTATGTCAGATGCAAATCCATGACGCCCACATCTTGACTGTAATAGACTTAATCTCTGGGCGCGGTGTATAAAAAAACTGGTGAATTGTGTGGCTAGATTAAGATCGATAGATTAAGTCAACATTTTCCTTCCAATATGATAACATTGGATATGAAGTTATAAATGCAAAATGTACCAGAAGTCTCAGGTATACCATGTACCAATAAATGGGTTGACCGCTCACAGAGAAAGACATGCTAGCTGGAGAGAGAAACAGACAGCGATATGGAGGGGGGAGTGGCAGAGCCCAGCCGGTTATAACCGGTCCTCTTGACTCCGAGGAGCTCTCGGTCCCTATAGTACAGTTACAAAAAGGCAGCTGGGTTTTCCCTATTTGAATCCCTCAGTTTTCTATTTGTCTTTGTCATTTGCACCCAGCTCTAGCAGCTTCACTTCATGACTACAAGGTCTCAAAGGCCCAACAAAGGTCATACAAAAAACAGTGCTTAGATGATGACAGCAACACTGAAGCTAAAAACAACAAAGGAACAAAGACAATACAGGGCCGGGCGGCATGATGGTATAATACAGAGTGGCAGTAGAAATGCATCAACTTGTAGAGATGTTGCTACATTGTTTACAGATGGACATATCCATGTGCCTTTTATTGGGCTGGACCGCTTTATGTAATTCACAATGTGTGGGCCATGAAAAACGTGGATTAAAATATAGCATGCAATTTGTCCTTTAAAAAAAAGCCAAGGAAGAACTAAAGCAACATTATTGCAGTGCTTTAGTTGTTGCCAAGTAATGTTGCTGCATTCACTTGCTGCATTAATATGATAATACAGTCACATTTATGTGCAAATATCATTTTACAAAGTGGCTCATCCAGTCAGATTTCAGAGTGGGAACAGTTTAGTAATATTGTTTTTCAATGGTTTTGTTTTTAATTCCAGTGTTATATAATGCGAAGTAGGGGTGCAACAATATATCGTGTCACAATATATCGCAATACAAAAATACAACAATATGTATCGTGGATAGTGACAATATGTTATCATGGATAGTTCACCCAAAATAAAAATTACCCTGTGAGAAAAAATTGAAGTTTTCAGAGTCAGTACGACATTAAACTACAATATATTATGTTGAATATAATGCATAATAATGGGGGAATATTAGTGGGTCCTGATAATGCTTAAGTTATAAGTCTTATGTTACCAGTAAAAAGTGGTCTACATTATTTTAAATACATCTAGCCAGTGACAGAGTGCAAGCATATTCGTGAAATTACAGTTACTAAAATAATTCTGTATTTTCAGGGTCAGAATCATGAATATATTTATTCTGGTGTCACCATTGTCTAAGCCTATTCATTTACACCCACAATGTTATATCAAATTTAGCATTTAATCAACAGTAAATTTTTTCTTAACCTTTTATTATATGTCTTGGAGTATTGCAATAATATCGTATCGTGAGTTCAGTATTGTGATATGTATCGTATCGTTACACCCCTAATGCGAAGTAGATGTTTTTGCATTGATGCCATGTTTATTTAAATATAATGAATAATCTTATCATGTTGGATGAGTAGATACCATTAGAAACATTAAAATAATAAGGATAATAAAAACATAATGAGGAACCTTTTCACATGTAAAGAAGGGCTGGGTAATTTTTTATTAAAAACTACTATATATAAGGTTGAATATAAATGTATAATATTGCAATGGGGGTTCTGATCATAAAATAATAATAATATATTTTTTTAAAACAACAACTTTATTTTGGTTTAATATTGCGATAAGCATCATACCATGAGCTCAGTATCGCAATTTGTATCGAATTATGGCACGAGTGTATCGTTATACCCCTAGTAAAGCATCTATTTTTTAGTTAAGATTTACAAAACATCTGTTAAGTTACAAGCAACATTTATACAAATGACATATGCCGTTGCAGTTTTACAAAATTACTCTGTGATATAACGTTTCAGTCACACCAACCCTTATATGAATGTAGTATCTAATAGCTGCTAGTTTATATACTGAGGCACAAAATCAAACAGTACATATAATAAACTGAAATAAAATTTAACTCAATAAGGAATTAAAATTAAACACAATAAGGAAATTAAACATGCTTTTTGTAAATGTACATTGTGATGCATAACTTTCTTTAAAATATGCTTAGGGGCTTGAAATATCCTGGAAATCTATTTCACTTAAGTATTTAACATGATATAAATGTAATATAATTTGTGTTAGACCCAATGAACTCACTCCCCAAAAAACAAAAAAACCGAAGCACAGAGAGAAGGCTTGTGAAGAAAAAAAACCACCACCATGAAGTTTGCACAGCAGTTCTAGGAACATAAGACGTTTTCCCTGAAGACAAAACTGGAATTCCATATGATTTCAAGGAATGGAGCCAGGCAGGTATACACTAGTAAAACAGATCTAGATTGCACAATAGGTGCAAACAGGAGGGCAGCGTGAAGCAGCTGACGTTGTTTTGGTCATACAAGTTGACTATGCAGAAGTAACCTTTCATTTTTTTGTAATTCAAATCTCAAAAACTTCTACAGTCTCTCTCTGCATGAGCGAAAGTTGGACGCACAAGATCTAAAGCGGCACTGTTAAAATGACCTTAGAGCTGTGCTGGTGCTGGCAGACGTCATTCTGTGATAAATGTGAGGGAGGTTTCATTTCAATGGACTTTCCAAATGGCACGGCTTCTGACGTACCTGGTGAAACAAGCAGAATGCCGTCTCTGGTGATTAGCCATTTCATACAAAACATTTTGAAAAATAACGCACTGTTCAAAACAAACATAGGTCTGCTTGTGTGTTATTTCTGCAGCAACACGTGTTCTTAGAAGAAATTGCACAACTTGTTTACTTTTCAGGAAATTAATGAACCTGCCATCTAACTAACCGTAAACAGCACTCCTCCATCTCACAGGCTCAGCACAGCATGAAGCCAAGACAATAAAACACACTGAAAAGGTTTTCCACACACAACATCAATCTGACATGAGCTGAGCTTTTTCCAAACAATTAATCTGAAATCAAGTCAAATAAAGCTGAACATTTCTCATATCATATCTCTGATATGGTCAACACTCTCATATGGAGGTATATAGGTTATCAACAAAGGCACTGGTTAAATGAATCAGACGCTTCAAAATCATTTAAAACACATGACCACACACAAAGGGATAAAGGTTGAGTACAGCTAGAGGTGTTAGACGCTACACCAGTTTGGATGGTCACATTTGCCCTCTTGTGTTCATTGGTGGCAACAACAAAAGGAAAGTGCGATGATATATCATAATGCCATATGATAAACATATTTAGAACCATGTCACTAAAGTCACCGGTATCATTTAATCATTTGCATAATTTATACAGTGTTGATCATTTTAACTACTAATTTCCTAAATTATTTCTTGCATCTAGAAAGTGAGGCAAGAATCATATCATTAGTGATTTGACCAAATCTTTAATAATTCAACTTCAATGTGTCACTTGTCCTGTATTAACATTTTTCTAAGCAATCTGACCTACTGGTTGACAAACAAAATGGTAAGGGAATTAAAGAAAGATACACTATCATTTTTTTTTTTTCTCCAAAATTAACCATTTAAATGATCAATCAAGTCGATACATCAATCCTTCTTCCAAAACCGGGTTTTTGTCTTCCTCTGATTCACTATGGTAAGCTGCTTATTTGAGACCCGTCGGGATGTTTTTCACAGGAAATTGTGTACATGCAACCGCCCGTACGAGTCTCACCATATCTGGAAATAGAAAAAAGTTGCTCTACTTTGATGCATGTATGGTTTGGGAGTGGCATATGTTAGTTGTCACAACAAGCGAGAATTGTTTTGAACATTTGAGAATTGTGAGAACAAGAGCACACAAAATCGCCAAACAGAGGAGTGTCTAAAGAGAGAACTTAAGAGGTTATTTTATTGAACAGATAAATTGCCATTTGTAACTCAGTTCTTTGTAAAGCATTATCTATTGTGAAGGGTTGTATTCATCTGCAGTCACGCAGAGCCGAAGCACAACCAAAACAATGTTCTTCCCCAAAATGCATGCAGTTTTGCAAACCCTCTTCGCACACCTTAGCAATAGAATCGCCATTGGCTAGTACATTTTTAAGTTTACTCGCCAGGCATTATATACATATTTATTTACATTTATATTTATTTAATTATTTGCCTGCGTTTAGGTTACATTCGGCTCCGTTCACAGACGCTACTCCACTGCCTCCACATGAACTATCATTTGTATGCGTAGAGCAATCTCTGACTCAAACTCCATCTCTGCACATGCTGTGAGTTCGGGTTGCTTGCAACGTTCATCTGGGAATGCAATGTGCGCCATTTCATCAGATTTGTAAGGAGAATTATTTATAAACCAACGCCAACACAGGAGAATACCTCATTATATGTTTCTAAATATGCAAACTGTTCATCGTGATTTCAAAATAAGTCTAAACCCTCACTCTGAGTTTGCATGTTTTGATGTCGATATTTTCTTATTCAAGAAATTACAGTGGCTGTAGCATTTCTATTTTAAAGAAGTTGCCAAATATGAAAGGTTAAGTTATCATTTGAATTAAATATTGTTTGGCCAATATTAAACCAGGTTTTGATCTACTGTAAAGTGGGACAACACCAGGCTGTTGGTGCCCTCTGCAGGCATTTGTTATAATACATAATGTACATAAGTTGAATGTCAAAATTATGTAGGCCTATATAATATTATGCATTTAATAGTGTTTTTGTATAAAACTATAATATGATTACTTGATTTTGATACTTTATTACTGAAACAATTATTGCCTCATTGTTATTTGTATTTTAAGCCATTTTAAAGGCTATTGTTTGCTTAGGTCTGTTTTAATTAACAAAATATCTGATTAATTGACAAAATAATCAACCAATTACTCGATTACCAAAGTAATCGTCAGTGACAGCCAATCAGTCAATCAAACATTATATTATGATATTATGATAAATCAAACACTATTTAAAAGGTCCCGTTCTTCGTGATCCCATGTTTCAAACTTTAGTTAGTGTGTAATGTTGTTGTTAGAGTATAAATAATATCTGTAAAATTATAAAGCTCAAAGTTCAATGCCAAGCGAGATATTTTATTTAACAGAAGTCGCCTACAACGAACGGCCCGTCTGGACTACATCCCTCTACTTCCTTCTTTAATGACGTCACTAGAACCGTTTTTTTGACTAACCTCCGCCCACAGGAATGCTCCCTCAACTCTACCGAAATTCGTTTATGTACTTGCGCACTTCTTATAACTTACTGTGTTTACTCAGCTCTTACGGTGATTTTCTGAAGTAAAACTGACGCTTCATCTTTTGTGTGATGTACAATAAACTTTATTAAACTCATCAGTATATGTTTGATCATCATTCGGACCTGGTCCGAAACAGCAGACTTGTAGGCTATTAATAAATAATGGATACAAGCAGATGACAAATACGTTATAATAACCGTAATTAAACTACTAAACTATACCTGTTTCATCTCTATACAGCACTCTGACTCTGTAGGCATTATTGTCTCGAAATGAACACCGTTACTGAGAGTTTCTGATATTATCATCATTCCGTGAGATGAAATTGTCCTGACAGACTGAGCGCGAGCTCATGAAGCTCCGCCCCCTGGGTCGTCCAGCAGCAGCTTATTTGCATTTAAAGGGCACACACTAAAACAGTGTTTTTCTGAGCCCCCAAAAATGACAATTTAAACATGCTGTAAAAAATGATCTGTTGGGTATTTTGAGCTGAAACTTCACATACACACTCTGGGGACATCAGAGACTTATGTTACATCTTGTGAAAAGGGGCATAATACGGGACCTTTAAAGCTACAATATGTAATTTTTTTCACCGCTAGGGGTCGCTAGGTTGATGACACATAAGCGGAATTTTGGAACTTGCCGTCATGCCGATGGATCTAATAATGTTTATGGATGAGTGAATACATTGTTTTTTAACATGACTGTGGTATGATAGCTAATGAGAGACAGATATCAGCACCACACGCGAGTCCCACGTATATAAAAGAATGAGGACATTTCATTTGACCGAACTACATGCAAGGGCTGAATTAATACTCACACAGGTCAGTTTATTAGACGAATTAAACTTGTGAGGTAACGCATCGCTGTTTCACTTGGTCTACTAAACTATCACACTAAACTGCATTTGAGTGTGTTGAAAGTTACAAAGTTATTCTATGTGTTAGTTTGTTGGCTGTATGAGACTAGCAGGAAGCTAGAACAACATTAGAATATCATACTGATCATATTCTAACATTTCATCATGTTGAGCTATATAACATTGATTCGTTTTATGTACATTTGATCACCTGTCTAATAAAGCACATGCAAGAGCAGCGTCCCTGTCAAGTCGTGACTCGTGAAGCTCTGTCAAGTCGAGGTTAGTCGCGGACGTGGAGCTCTCGGCATCTCGAAAACCCCACACTGATATTGATCCTCGTTTTAGTTCTCCTTTTGTCCAAAAGTCTGCTTGCCATGGTCCATCATGTTGGTCCACATCTGTCGCCATGGTTACTATGGCAGTACGAGCGGAAACCAGGGATGACACGGATATTACGTCATTGACAGGCGACAATGAACAGGGACGAGACATTATTTATAATTGGAATTTCTCTTAAATTAAAAATCTTTGGAAACTTTTGGGATATTGTAAGTACACAACTGCAGGAAATATATCACACTGTGCAATTGATTTTTGGATATTTTATTACAAAAATCTTACATATTGTACCTTTAAATGATAAAACTTTTTTTAAATTTGAACTAAAACTTGAATGCATATTTGTCATTTTAACTTAACTTAGGACTGGTGGTGGTGCTTAAGATATTGTTGATCAGTGTTAAAAAAAAGATAATAGTTATTAAAATATTACTATTAATACTACTACTAATAACAATATACAACCCACTAAGGATTGATGAGCTGCTGGGTTCCTGAATATTAAACACATTGTCTGCGTTTGCTCAAACTGATTTGCTGAAATCAAAACAGGAATGGTAATAGATGATCGCCAGCCAATGAGATTGCCGTTAGTTCTGCCCACTACCGGAATTACCAGCATACCTTCTACTTGTTCTTATAAGCTGAATAATTACAAATGAACTGCATCACTTTGACAGGAAAATACAACAAAGAATATCATTTACATGTAGCGCGCCGATTCTGCGTGGTAAGACTCTCGCTCTTTCTTTGCATGTGTGTGAGAAACACAGCGCTCTAAGCAAAGCAGTGGCGAGTCGTGCGCCTTCACACTAAAGTTTACGGTATCGTCAACGCATCGATTGAGCTCTAAAATGCTCAGTTCAGCGAGTGAAAATATATCTATGCTAAACTTACACTTAGCCTCTAACATACTGCAGGTAAAATCTAAGAATTTATTAGCCAATGGCTAATGATAGACATTATTTAGTCGCTCAGAGTGAAGATTTAGTCGCATTTGTAGAGGGTTGTTTTGTTTTTAAATGCTAGAGGGACAAAAGTTACACAGAGACCACCTTTAAAATAAAGCAGCAATAAGTGGAAAAAAAGCAAACCATCACAACATCTGAAAATCATTATATCTGCAATATTACACCCAGGAATCTGTACAGGAATTCATACTGTTCTCAGATGGATTAAAATGATTGGCCTTTTTTTTTTTATAACACACTATAATCTATGGAGAAGTCCTATTTGGATCATCATTATTTCAGATGTTTAGAAGTTTTGTGAACCATGGAGATCATCTCATCACCAAATGACAATTTAACAGTCACACCTATTATATTCAAATTGCCTTTGCAAAATTGGAAACAATCCTAAAACATTTTTATTTTGACAAACTAGCTCTGTATGAAGCGTTTAGTATTATTTTATCATTAACAAGAGCATTTTCTTAGTGCTTTATTTTTATTATATATATATATATATATATATATATATATATATATATATATATATTTATTTTGTTGTTATTTTATGGTTATCTTCAAGTTGTTTTAGACATCACTAGATGGCACTATAACACCCTACATGTTATTGAGCTCAAACTAAATGCCTGTCTGAGCACATGAGGCTTTTTTTTGGGGTGAATATGACAAACACTGCACCAATCATCCATATCCAGCTCTTAATAATGAGAAAACAACCACACATACTTTAACATTTTGGCACTAATGATTCACAAGTATTGTTGCAGTATGAATGGTTTCTGTGCGCACTACAGCTGGAAGCACATTGGGCAACTAATGACTTGTAACATCTTGCCAGATTTGAAGTTGATGTCTTCAAATGTGCACTTGAAAGAAAGAGGGTGGGGAAAAATTCACCAAACCCAAATCATCCAATTATCATGCTGTATCCTAGGGGTTTGAGTTTGGATGGTTTGTACGATCTAGCCCAGTTTGTGAAGGCACTGCAGGGGTTCCACCAATTATTTTTGGACCTCAAACAAAAGCTTGCTTTTCCATGTAATAAAGAGCTGCTTAGATGTTCCCCAAATGGCCATTAGATGGCAATATCAGCAAACATAGTGAAGACGTACTAACATATTCAACTCATTGCTGCCACATCCACAGATTGTTACAACACTGACCTCTCCTGCCAAAACTCATTTATCAAAAGCCAAAATCATTGTGTCCACCATTTCCAATAAAGCCTCTCAACTCTATTATATAAACTGAGGGAGGGAATGGCCACGCTCTAAGAGTTCATTTCAGGTGATGTGAAACAACCGGCCCTAAAACAAACAGAGCTCCTTCATTTGTGTTCAGGTGCAGAACCGATCCCAAAAGCAGAAGACATCCAGTCACACACAGGAATGCTTTCAATCCGAGTGTTTAATTTCTAAAAGATGTTCACGTGAACGAGACCTTGATGCCATCACAGTCTGACACAACAATGCTTTGATAAAACTTGTTTCATGACCTCAGCAATGAAAGATATGAGTCGGTCTCTGTCATAAGAAAACTATGTTGCCTGCCCAGTAGCTGAGCACATCGTCGGCATAGTTCAACCACATTTAAAGAGATGGCTCACCCAAGAATGAAAATCGTAATTTATTCACACTCATGAGTAAAGCTTTCGGAGCTTGAAACTGTTAGACCTCACTGACTACTGTATTGACAAAAACAAGATTCAAGATTCTTTTGTGTGTGTTCAACAGATTAATGAAGGTCATACCTGTTTGTAAAAACATGAGGGTGAATAAATGATGACAACGTTTATTTTTTGGTGAACTATACTTTTTAAATGCATTTTTAAAATGTATTTTGCTGGAGCTTTTAAAATATAATATACAAATATTTAAGAAGAATTCAAAAAGGATTAAAAGCACAAAAAGGTAATAATCATCAGAACTAAAACAGAGATTTAATTGTTCAAACTCAAACCCAGGCACAGACCATAATGTGAAAGCATACAAATATCTAGCCTATTCATAGTATGAGGGGCTTGACCTGGCCATCGCTGTGGCCTGAAAGAGCCGGACTGTCGCATCTAGTCCTCATTGACACTCTTATGCAATACTGTCTGACCAGGAGCCACAGTCTGTGTTAGTGTGTGTGCGACTGTCTCAACAACCACAGGCTCGCTCTCTGCTGAGGCTGAGGGCACAGGAGGCAGGCCGGGACACTCATTTAACTCAGACATTTTCTATTAACCCTTTAGGCGCCAGAGGTTTTTTCCTAAACCGTTCGATTTTGACATTTCAAAAGGCTAGATCTTAAAAGTGATAAAAGATAGAGACTTTCTGTAAATTAGATAAATATTAAGGATGACCCAAAGTTTATGTAGGGATTACATTGCCCCATCTAATTGGCATATTATGACGTCATATGGTGGCGGCCATCATGGATTATAGAATTTTCATGAAAAGTCACATGTTTAAATGATAAAATGCAGCACTTCTTTACCCCCAAAATGCCCCTCACCTTCTGTATGCTATATTACACAATACTGAATGCTCAGGTAAATAGTAAGTAGTAAACAAACTGTGTAAATCATTACTAATAAATGGTAGAAACAAACCGAATGCATGTAGCGGTTGGCCTTTTGCTGTAGAGATTTTCCATTTACTACATACAGTAGGCACTCTCATTCCATGTATGGGGCACATATATATTATTCATATGACACACAAAGCCGGCATTCCCATTAGCTTGCGATAGACTATGCATAATAGCCCCTCTGCCTCGTGTCACACCGCCCCGTGTCACACACGAGCAGCGCGGGCGCGGCCAGATCTGCCTTGCGCGCGCGCCGAGTGTGCACAGCTCGGACTACTGTCATTGTCATTGCGACTCCCCACCCTGCCTCCACGTTACCCCCAAACTGGCCTATGAATACTTCGACCTCGTCTAACATACCCAGTGACATTAGACAAAGCCTCCACCACAATACTGTCGATTGCGGAGAGGCACACGGTCAGAAGACAAAGCTGGCTAGCGCGGTAAAAATCTCCCGCCTCGTTCCCCACAACACTAACACGCCCGCTAACTTCGCGATGAACACTCCGACCCCGGGAAACATTGTTCCCACCACTGACATTGGACAAAGGTTTCACTGTTTGTGCTTGGTGTTGGGCTACTTTCACTTTCAGAATCACCGTCATCATCAGAGTCCGCGAATAGAAGACCCAACACTTCATCAGCTTTATTGATGCCATTAAATAATAATAATAATAATAATAATAATAATAATAATAATAATAATAATAATAATAATCTAATGCAAACACTCGCTGACGTTGACAACATTGCTCTGATAAAATGGCTCACTCGCACACTAGCTCCGCTTTTGTTCGCACTGATTCAATGCACTCTAGCTCGAAGATTTTGTATAGAAGCATGGCTTTTTTTTTAGTCTGGGATGAAGTATGACATGTCTGCAATCTAGTGGAGGGGAGGTCGAACGAAATTTGACACCCTGTTTGACAAAACCGGCCGTTTTATTCAGTGCCGCATCTTGTTGAGTAAACTCGACCGTGGCGCCTAGAGGGTTAAAGCATTATGCACACTGGGCATGAATTTTGGGCAAGGAAAAAAAACTGATTGTTCAATATCAATTCAACATATCCCAATTTTTTCAACATTATATTCAGTATGAATAGCTGTTTGCAAAAAGATATATTCTCATGTAATTTAGGTTGCACCTTCACAACATTACTGTCTTTACATGACCAAAATAGGATATAGCTTTAAGCAATGTCACTCGAGCATGAGTAAATGTGATATTGATTTTACACAAGTTAATTATAACTTGTTTATTAACCAACATTAAATTGTCATGTTTTTGCCTTCACCAAATAAAATAATTCCAAACAAATCCACAATGAGGAACTGTCAATAGAAGTGAAGCGACGCAACTGGTGTGACGTGACAGTAACAACATGGCGGATGTAGTACATCCACATTTAAATCATACTACAGTAGTCAACATTTTGAAGTGGATCAAAAAAAAGTTCATCAAAGTTGTCCTTAGACAAGAACGGACTGAACACAACGGTCTCTGACTCAGCATTTTTGGGCATGAGCAGTCATTTTAAATTACATTCATAATTGGCCTTACAGTCGTTAAGTGTGTCCACGGCTTTAAGGGTGTGCATGAATGGTATATTTGATCTGTAATTATTATTTGAAAAATAACAATACTGTTAGAATTTTACTACGTTGCTTTGCTGGCCGTAAATGCAGCGAATCCATGATAAATCCCAAGCACTGAAACTCAAATTAAATGAACTGGGTGGCGCTGTGGAGCTGTTGATTGCATTTGATTATGTAATGTAGTCGTCTGCCTCGAAGTTTGGAATTACATGAAAATGATCTTACAAAATGGAATTACTTTTGATCAAATGAATTATTGAAACCGAGTTATAATATTACTACCACAATGAGAAATCACATGAAATGCAAACACCAGTCAAACGAGGAAAAACAGCTATTCATCACTGCATTCCCGACTGCAGGTAAGCGCATCTGAGCGAGGTGAGAAAACTTATCATATAGCAAAATGATCTTGAGCATATGGTTCCATCAAGTTTCGTCGAGGGAGACAGTGCTGATAGAAACAATCTCATAGCACACTGTTATCTTTGTGTCCTGAGAAGTCTGTCAGCTGAGTGCCTTTTTTTAGCGAGCATGTGGATCTTATTGTTTTTCTCAACACGAACATGCAAAACAATATAAACACGATAACTATATGCCGACTCGAGCATATACGTGCTGTACGATAACTGCCGCAGTCTCAGCGTTCAGTCTCAGTCTCTCGTTAAACATTTAAATAAACGAATATTCGATTTTTTATGAGCCCAAATATTTGAATACAATATTTTTGAAAAATGCTCATCCCTAGTTCGCTCTAGACAGATTAGCCTCCTCAACTGCTTACTCATGACACAAAGCAACAGCTAAAAGTATTCTTAATATCAACTTTTATTGAAAGAAGTCTACTTTTACCTGTTGAGACATGCCTTCACAAGCACCGGAAGAGTTGTGTTTGTGATGTTTGAGTTGGGGGAGGAGCAACTGTATTTTTGTAATCCCTCTAGGTGCCACTAGTGTCTCAGAAATTACACACTTCACCTTAAAACATTTTTTATACTTCACAGGACATTTGAGCACCCCTCTCTAACAGCATGATCAGAAAAAAATAGAAACCAAAACGTAGATGAAAACTAAAACCTATATATATAACTGCCAAATGCAGAAAAGCATTCAATAATGACCTTACAGATCATGACGGATGAGGACATGGTGATTCATCACAACAGCCACAGAGGTCGATCAGTCAGTAGGGCCAAAAGCCATCTACACAGTCATTAAAACATCCACCAGCACCTACATGCTGACTCACAAGCCTGCTTCATCTGAATGACTGATGGGCAAGGAGCTGACGGTCTTATGTAAAAGCACATTCAATTAGCTTATTTAATGGTAAAGGGAAGTACTGGTCTAATTATGGACAGTTCTGTGCATTGTGATTATGTGCTGCTTGTGACAGACAAACAAAGTCAGGAAACAAGTGAGTGAAATGTGAGAGCAGACCACATCATGTGTGTACGCGTCCAACTCACCCTCTCTTATTCTCACACACACACACACTCTCACATTACTCGGCCCCACGGCTGCGTGAATGAAAGCCCTGTGTGTGGGCCCAAAGGAAAGTTCTCCATCAATACTGCATGGCTGTCACTGGATCTGTGCGTTCATGCTCCTCTGAGAAAGCTGGGCACACTTGAGTGTGTGTACTGTACAGCCTGTAAACAAAATCAACTGGAGGCTAGAAAGCCAATTTATGTGCACATTTTAGCAAAACTACAAAGAATAGTCGTCGGACATTCATAACAAACCATATTAGCCTAGCCTAGATATAGGCTTGGTTTGAAATCAAAAGCAGTGCTGGATCACAATGCTAAGACGAGATCTATTCTTCTTGGATTAGACCTCATTCTGTTTAACACCATGCGGAGATGCAGCCCATCTTTAACAAGTTCTACACAGAAACAAAAACATTTGACACTGCAGAGCACATCTTGAAAAGACGCCATTCACTGTCAACGTGCTCCCATTCACTGCGATTTACACACAGCCTACCTGATACGGCTGCACACATCCACTCGCAGCAGTCAGAACGAGCAGATTTCAGCACAGAGGGCTTAAAATACTCTCTGCAATCTAACCAGTAATTCAAAGTATCAGCTTCACCGCAGATTAGATGATAACCACAGCCATTAAGAGCTCCGAAAGCCAATAGTCAACACAACACAAAAAGCCCATGATGACAGATTCCAATATGAAGAAGAGTAATCACTGTATCAGCTCCACCTGTGTGGTACCGCAGACTACAAAACAGCTGCATGAAGCAACTGTATAACACATGAGAAATCACTGCAGCGCTCAACTTCAAAATGAACCCATGCAAATGTCTACTTGTAGACCAATGTATGGTGACAGCTAAGGAGATGAATAGATGGATGCCTTAAATCACAATGTCAAGGTGGGCAATTACCTAATTTTCACCTGGCAGAAATGCTAAAAAAATTAATAAATTAAATAAATGACATTTTTGAAATATAAAGATAAATAAAAGAAAGTAAAAAAAAAAAAAAGATATATAGAAATATAAAAAATAAAAAAATAAAAAATATTTATAAATATAAAATAAAAAGAAAAATAATTAAATGCATTAAATAAATAAAAACTAAATACATTATTTAAAATAAAAAAAGAAAAACAATTAAGAAGAAACTCGAGCCATTTCTAAAAAAAGAGAATATCCCAGAATTGTGGGTGGGCTCTTTTGATTCCGGCCAGTGAGTAACCAGTCAGAACACCCTAGCAACCACCTAAAATTTTTAAAAATCTAGTTTTCATTTTAGTATTGCTCAAGTCTAACTGACTGATCCATTGTTTGGTGGTGCTCGAGGTGATGGACAGCTTCCAGTGCAGACAGCCTCAAATCTGGGGTAGACGCGGTGCAAGACTGAGCAAATGAATGCCATACAAGTCTCTTTCAGAAGGTTGTGATGTTTGTGTCTGGTCTAATAAAGGCTCTGTGTACAGTGGTTCAGGTTTGAGTAAGTGAAAAGGCAGGATTCTTGATGCATGTGGGAGGGTTGCCCAAGGGGACATGGCTCTAATTTACAAGGGCCAAACCCAGCGCAGTCAAGGAGCTTCTGGCACTGCGCACTCAAACAAGCCAAGGCAGAAACCCCAGTCATCTGCGGCCATCAGAGGACCGTAAGAGAGGAATGAGAAGGTTGCGATGTCAGTAAGGCTGCAAGTCTTAATGCACAAATCTGATCTTTTGACCATTTCCGACTTTTTGTCCCGTCTGTTTACATTCACTCTAGACACGACTGGTATCCGATATCTGCGTATACATTAATCCCTGGCCAAAATAATTCTGTTGGTAATCGCTTTACTATGTGACATGGGCATGGCTGTACTAAAATTATTTAATAATTATTCGCCAGCATTGATAAGTTAAAAGCTGTCATGGATGTTTGCAGTTCAAAATCTAGCTGAAAAGATATATACCGTAAAATAACTATTTTAGTAGTGCGGTAAGATTTCATTTATTTGATTTTTGTGTTTATACTTGTGCAAAAAATTCCGATCTGTGTCAGATGAGAGTAAAAATGTATGTATTAGCGATACTGGATAATCTCCTGGAATTATTTTTTTTCTTTTTAAATGAAAGAGTTACATTTAATCTTTTATTCCCTGGCCAGAATCCATCTAAACACGGCTCTAATGGATAGCGTTCACACCGGATAGCGAATAGCGCGTCAGGCGCGAGTGCTTTCAATGTTAAGTCAATGCAAAGACGCGTTATGCGCGTAAAAAAATCCTGTGGCGCGAATGAGGCGTAGAGCGCGGCGCGGTAGACGCAAATACGCCTCGTTCGCGCGAATTGAGCGTCTGGCGCGTTAAGCGCGAATGATTTTATTAGTGCTTTTTGTGCATTCACGCGTTTGACGCGAATTAGAGTCTGCCACCCGAGTTGAAAAATCTGAACTTCTGCGTCAATTCGCGCCGCGTTAACAAATCAGGAGCCTGCTTGCTGCTGTCACGTGGTGAAGTGACAGTTTATAATGTTATTTTATGTTTGGCCTCAATACATTATTTTGTAATATGACTAAAATGCACAACAAAGCAAATCTTTCACATAAAAACTCGATTTCAATATATGAGAGATAGTCATTTTGTATTGAATGCTATTTATTCCATATCTATTCTAGATTCTATATGAAACATTAACATTAAAGACAACAAACAATTTAGTGTGACAATTGTCACAAAAAAAAAAAAAAAAAAAAAATTTAAAAAAAAAAATCACAGGACAGGTTTCACTTTTGGATGCTGGCTCCATTTATTATCAAAACAAAAATAAATGACAGATTAGGTGGGTGCGGGCGAGGGTGAACCTCGCGCCGGGCTGTACAGCGCGGGCTCGTCAGGCAGCGACCACTCGAGGCCGAGGCCTTATACGGCCTACGCTGTCCTCGTCAGCGTCCTCACCGTTAGGTCCACCAAACCTAGCTCCTGAAGCAAATTGTGAAACTCCTGAAACCCTCCGGAGGGTCTGGTGGACCCGAGTACAGCAACGATGTCCCCTACACAGCAGTTTCTGCTCTCCAGAGCATATACGAGCGATGACTCTCTCGATTAATGCTAATGCTCAATAAACATCTAAAAAAGATGGCCGCCAACGGGTTTCGAAACTTTCGCCTCTGACGCGCGTAAATTTCACTTCAAACTTTTGTTTTTATTAACAAAGTGGTCAAGTGTATAACTAGACGCGGCAGGCGCGAATTTGACGCGCTATTCGTGTCTGGTGTGAACGCACAGTAAGGATGCTACAAGGATGCTTAGCACGTCTCTGCCACAACCACACTGTTTGCATGCATCACAAGGAGAACAATGGACACACACTTTCAGTCATCTGGAAGAGGTTCTACTTGGTTCTGTTTTCTTACCATCACTATTTACCTCTCACTTAGAATAGGATTATAACCCTTCCAAAAAAGGCAAGGCTACATGACAGGACAAAAAACAGCTTCCCACTAGCCAGAAACACTAAAACAGGGCCTGATTTGTTTAAGGGGCCATTCTTGGAAAGTCCCCGTTTGACACCAGTGCTACAAATACAGATGGCCACAGGACCCATGGGACAGTGTAGCAGGAGGTCGCCTGAGAACACAAGCTCATGGTTACCGTTACAAACAGTGGCACTGCCCACTGATTCACCCCGCATAGCTAGAACTGCCCGAGACAACAAGTACTGATATACTACGGACAATTATCAACACTCTGCTGACTCCTGGGACATTTCCACCATGCATCAGACAGAGAGACAGAGACAGACAGAGAAAGAGGCTGAGAGAGAGAGAGAGAGAGAGAGAGGCTGAGAGAGAGACAGAGAGAGAGAGAGACAGAGAGAGAGACAGAGAGACAGAGAGACAGAGAGACAGAGAGAGAGAGAGAGAGAGAGAGAGAGAGAGAGAGAGAGAGAGAGAGAGAATCCGTACTTAAAGCTCCATGGTGCAAAAACATCATTTTATCATAATTTTGGTACCTGACTCAGACAATTTGTAAATAATTACAGTTCTGCAGTTCAGGTCAATGTGACATATAAATTAAATTATATCTAAATATAATTAATCGCAAATTATTGACACTGATTTACTGACACTGAATTGTTAAATCGACTGACAGTTTGTTGTCCAAGTAATAAATTCCACTTTTTGTATTGTGGAATTTAAATAAAACCTCAACAAGTATGAAATGCATATTATGAAAATGACTAACAAAAATGGCTCCTGCAAAAACTGCATTCCATAGGAAACACTGATATTTGTTTTCTGCTACATATTGGGGTTTTTTTTACTAAAAAAAGAAACTAAAATATAAATAAATTAGATTAATTGCAAATTAAAGTCTGAGCAGACACTGAATTAAATCTACTGACATTCCCCAATGCCATTTCTCTGTTATCCAAGTAATAAACATTATTTCTACTGGTATTGTACAAGGCAAAATGTTGGTAAGGATGCAGCTCATGAACTGACATGACCCCGGATGAGAAAGCAACCTCTGTAGAGAATAGAGATCTGTTCTTTACCCATGCTTCCTTGAAAACCACCATGACAGAGCACAGCAACTGCTATTCTGCCAGACTCTGATCTAAGGCTAGGCATAAATTTGCATGTATTCTGCAGCTAGTCCAAAAACAACCAAGCAAACAATAATTCTTAAGTCCTTTGATTCAGATTTCCAGCACAAAGCAGCGTGGCGTGGTTTTAAATGGGAACTCGTAGCCCCTGCAGAATGAGCGCAGCTTCTCCAGAGCCAGTGCGAGAGTGATGAAGACACGATTGTCTCTGGAAGGCTTATGCTAGGGGGTTTTAGGGCTGCCGGTTGCTATAGCAGCTCGGTGGCAGCTCAGACAAGCGGGCAGACCGGCGTAAAGGACAGGGATGGGCAAGCGCGCGGGGGTTTGCACAGAAAGCGCGAGATGGCCGGCGGCCAGGCGACACTGGCAGTGTGGCTGAAACAATGACTCAGTGCTAATGGCTCACAGCGGCACGCTGTATGCTAAATACAGAGCCCGGCACTCATTCAGCCTCCTCGCAAAAGAGAGAGGGATTACTTTGGACAAAGTGTTGGGAGAACGACGATAAACCCCATCGTGACTAAAGAGTACTTTGCCATCGGATGGAACTGCATCAAATAAAAGCAACTCCATAAGATGTAGTCCCGTAGTCATTGATATTTTTAAATAAGATTTCTGTCATGACAACTCTCTGAGTGTTTGGCATGGTAATGGGCATGACAATATTGTCTGTTTGGTTATTATTGCTGCTGAAGAGGATTTGCTACTGCCAATGCAAACCCGACACACTGCTGTGAGCAAGCAAGACATGCTGCTGCTGCTGTACAATATAGCGTACATGAATTACCAGTTACAGATATATACAGGTGGAGCTGGGGAAGGTGGAGGGTTTCTGAAAGCGCGCTGCACTGCTAAAGCAAATGCTACCCAAGTGTTTGAAGGTCGAGCAGTGAGCTCATTGGCTACTGATACGGCAGGAATCAATCAGCTGCGCACTATAGATAGCGATGTGATTATGAACAGGTGAGTTAAAGGACCTATTAGCCTGCGCCATCTAGAGTTTCACGCCAGAACTTTGTATATCAACAATGTTCACATTCACATATAGGTGGACGGCACCCAAATGATGAATGATCAGGGGTGCCCAACCCTGCTCCTGCCGATCGACTGTCCTGCAGAGTTTATCTGAAACCCTAATCAAACACACCTGAAGCAACCAATTAAGGTCTTCAGGATCACATGAAAATTAAAGGCAGATGTGTTTGATTAGGATTGGAGATGAACTGTGCAGGACAGTCGATCGGCAGGAGCAGGGTTGGGCACCCCTGATCTAGACTAAGGTGTCTGAGGACTGAAGCAGAGATTAATTTGCACAAGTCCAAGCTGTTTGCTTTTTATCTGGTATTAGGAGTTTAGAATTGTAAGGCGAGAACTTGACTGGCAGATAATCTGTGGCACACATGGTGTTTGTGGCAGGGATGGGGAGGAAGTGGAGATAAGACACTCTGCACAGATGGAGCAATGCCTCGGGGAGCCAGCAAGGTGATTGGTGGGAAAAAATTCCCACTGTCAAAGATGATCAATCATTCAACCGGCAGGCCATTAATACAGTCAGTAAAAGTTTATGTTAAGCACTAAAAGGCAATTAAATAAACGTCAGCTGAAAAGACACTTTCACATTTATCAGAGAAGAATAAACCCTATCTAAATTTAGAAGCTGTCCAATTCAAAAGAGAGTCGAGGAAATGTGTTGTTCAGCGGACGCCATGTTTTCCACAGTGACCTCATTTCACTCTGCCCAGTCTGGTGATACAAGAGGATATCTCATTGTACATGTTTAACAGAGCAAGAGTGCGGCATGAGCACATGCTCAAGGTTGCACACGAGATTTCCTGCCCAGTCTGAAACCACAGAGAGAGGCAGCTTTCCAACTCTGCTGACTCACGTGCCGACTGCTCTTAGAAAGCCAACATAGGAAGGGATCAAACTTTCTACAGGCTGTAGCTCAGGCATGAATAACGACTTGGGCTGGGGAGTGCTTTAATTTCAGAGCAGCGATCTGGATTTCTCTGTAGGCATATTAATCAGGTAGCAAAGGATTGACCTTTAAGTAAAAGTATGCATGTTTATCATTACATGTCAGATAATGAGAGCACTGGAGTTTGGAAGATAAAATAAATATATCTGGGCAATAAAAGCATAAGATCTAATTTAGTCCATTTCAAAATAATTTTCAGATGATAATAGGACAAATAAACACACACACAAAAAAAAGAGACACAAAAGGCCGAGGCTTGGTTATGCAAATACCTCATCCATTTAAAAACAAATCTACTGAAGAGAAGAATAAATCAATACCCGTCCCCAATGATCTCTGAAAGCAAACTGCTAATTCCTCTCACTGCTGGACAAACATTATTAAAAGCAATGAAAATAAAATTAAGGAGGTCATGCACTGCAATCATTTTACCCAGCAGATCAAAGGAGTCTGTTAAAACATGACAATGCAATGGCCAGGAGGTTGTTTTGCTTGGTCTCCGTTCTGCTGTTCAGAGAGCACTTAAATTGGGCTGGCTAAATGGGCCAGATGAAAATATCCACTCTGTAAATATGCTTTACAAGTAATAAAACGTGTTGCTGCGCCTTGGCACTTCCCTTTACGCTTTTTGTAGAGGCTTCATAATAATGAACTGTTTACATGTGAATGTGTTGCTTAGCAGCCGCCCAGATGAGATTCTCTCTGGACAACTGAACAGAGCCGAACGTGGCCGAAGAAACATTCAACGCAACAGTTATGATGCAACTCTGTAGTTTTCAGAACTAAAATGTTGAATTTGTACCCAATGTGCATTCAGAAAACTAACAATTAGAGATTTATGGGAGAAAAACAATTGCAATCAGGAGATGTAGGAAGCACCAACGCAATTCAAGGAGATGTTGTCACGCCTGGGAAAGAATATGAAAGCCAGCAGATTTCAAACCTGAAAAGAGTTGAGACAAGTGTAAATGTCTGTTGTGAATGTGAGAAACCAGTTCAGCTGAGCTCATGAGGTCTCTGCCCCTATTAGCTTTCAGTCCCTGAAGTACTTTGCTGTGCTCTCTGCTCTCAGGTTTGGAAGGACAGGTTCTAATCCAAATGACATCATCCCCCAAAAAAAAGTGCATACAAAGAGCCTTCTGATGTCTGTAATGTGGCTAGAAAAACCACATTAAAGGGAAAGTTCGCAGATAATGAAAATGTTATCATTTATTCACCCCCTCATGTCATTCAACCCTGTTTTGTCACCCATCTGTAAAAAAAAAAAAGAAAAAAGTGATGCTAGTCAGAATGTCTGAGCAGTTTTGTTTCATTCAACAACAAAAAAAAAATCTTGATATCATCAAGCATCAAGAAGTTTTTATAATAAAAATAATGTTATAATAATAACAACAACTTTTTTAATGAGATTATTTCTATAGTCTGTTTTTCTAGCTGACTAACGAGTTTATGGACATTAAATGGGTTTTCTGATGTAAATTGTACGTGAACATTACGTGACATTGTTTACAAGTGGTTTAATTGACGTCTTTCAGCAGCTGAAACACTGAGCGATTACATGAGACATGATACATTTCAGTAAGTCAGTCTATATCTTTCAAGATACCTTTTGAGGTTAATTCATGTTTATTTCGTGCTGTAACTAGTAGTAAAGAGTAGTGGTCAACCGATATATCGCCAAGGCCGATATATCGGCCGATATTTGTCATTTTTAAAATGTATATATATCTAAAAAATATCGGCTTTATATCGGCCATCCTGCTCTCCAAGATATCGGCAATCAAAAAAACCAATATCGGTGCCACTTCACTTTTTTACGACGAGAGCGATATGTCACGCCACATTAAAGAATGCCAAAACGGAATTTATTGTATGAATTGCATAATAAACCAGAACTCGAAACCTGAGACTTTGATCCATATCAAAATAAGTAACAAAACGTATTGCGATATTTTGGATTGGAGGCGCACTACAAAGCTTTGTTCATTCATCAACTGAAAACAGCATAGACCAAAAGATCTACTCTCTTGGGATTCAAGAATTGATACCAAAAATAAAATAAAAAAAATCCAGAAAAAAAATTGGGGAAAAAAATTAAATGGATTTCATAGGGCCCTACTTGGTTCACTGATAATGTTCCCCTAGGGATAGTTTCATTCATAATGTGCAACTCATCAAGGTGTGGCGTCATTGAGGGCAAACGTCATATGTTCTCAAATGAGTATCATATGAGTGAGTATCAAATGAGTATTTTGTTGAAATACAGAGACTTAAGTTTCATTCTCTTTCTAATTTTTGTATGGCTTTAGAAGAGTCCACAACACCCAATTCCCATTTTTATGGAGCTTGACTGTACCATCAACGTTCTGTGGAAAGAGCAGTTCAGACACTCTGCCCAACATCTCTATGTTCAATTGGGGGGGTGAAGAGGAGTGGATAAATGACGATTTTCATTTCTAGATGAACTGTCCCTGTTATGGAGATGGGGAGAGCAGGGGAAATGAATATCACTAAGGGACCAAGAGAGAAAGCATACACAAACTGCCGCTTTAAGTTCTGCCACGTTATCTGCTCTGGCCCGATCTGGCCGAGTGAAAGCATTTCCTCTCCTATCCCATTCCACACGGTCATTAATTGGAGAGATAATCTACATGATCTCTACACAATGAGTGATTCATTGAGACTCACATGTGTGGCTTTTATCACTGCCAAGAGCAGATTACATTGGGAAAAAAGCAAACGTGAGATAATCTTTCTATACGAGGCTGCCAGTCTGTGGCACACTGTGACCTAAGAACGGTATAATAAAAAGATTGAAATAATTTGTGCTGACTTAATCTGTTATTGAGCAAGAGCAAAATGGGAGAAAACTGAATGATCTCATCCTGTATAAGTGGCCTCATGCTTTACACCAAAACAGCACCAGCTGATAGTCTTTCACAACAAAGAAATGGGTTGAAATTCAATTGTTTGCTCACTGAGAGGAAAAAGCTTTTCCTGTATTTTGTTTTGAGTGGTTGGCTCTCTTGTAGGCAGGCCTACAGTCCTTCAACCAAACACAATCACACCGAAAATATGACACTGGTTAAAAAGCATATCTATGAGACACAACACAGCAATTCCCACAGCAGGACAGCAAGCCTTGGAGGATGGACTTGAATCCAACAGATGTGTAGTCCTCCACATGATTAAACTCAAAGGATATTAAAAGTGTCAAGCTGTCAACATGCCAAGTTACATTTAACAGCAAACTTGGTCACGGACAGCAAACTTGGTCATGGATATCTGCAGGTCTGGGAAAATATATTGAATATTCGGACACACTGGTGATACACAGAGTAACATTGTGAATATGATTTTATTTCGATGGTTCACTTTAGACATTCTACTAAGTAACTTTGCAACTAGGCTACATGTCAACTAACTCTCATTAGAGTATTAGTAGAGACTGTAGTAAACTTATAATAGACTTAAATTAGGGTTTGGTGTTGTTGAGGTTAGTAGATTAAGTTGACATGCAGTTGCAAAGTTACTTAGTAAAATGTCTGGTGGGCCATCACAATAAAGTGTTACCTATGATGATTTTAATATGGCCATTACATTTCATTAGACTAGTTTTATAATTCTACTACTTACAAGCATTAGAGAGTTTAGACAGACATTTAAAAGCATCTGATTTAACGTTAAGAGTATATAAATTCTGTGAATATTTAAACTATGTTTGAAAAGTTGCACATTTTACTTTTTGCATGAAACATTACAAATCTCCCTGGGAACCCACCATGTAAAACTATTTGAAAGCAAATGCATATCAAAATATATACTGAATCTCGCTAAAAGTCTTAAAACTATGCCGTCAATTTAGAAGACCATCTAGTTGTGGCTGACAAGAAGTGCTGACCAAAAATTGACAAGGCAATTAAATGCAATAGAAGTGTGATGTCATTCCCAGCGAGGGTCTGATGTTTGGTGACCACCACATTTTATTTACATTTATGTCTGAATATAGTTCTGAACAGATCTGGTCTGTGATCTGACATTGTTACAGAGTAAAGCCAGACAATAAAAGCTTTAAGCAAGATTATGACTAACACCTGAGAGAAAGAAGTGGTGCCACACTTGTGTGTGTGTGTGCACTGTGACAAAACTGTCTTTTTCAAAAAGGAGTGTTAGATTACAGAGCACTAGGACATCTGTTAGACAAGCTCTGTCAAGCACAGGAAACTTTACTTATGAACAACTCATTAAAATAGCACAGTATAAACATGCATGCCTGTTTCTTCTGAACAGCTTAAGACAAATGCAAACATATGTCACGCTGTTTTAGCAGTACGTTTAAAAATGTGTATGCATTGCAACCTGGATTAAGTATGACATGCAGAACTTGCTTTCATATGTAGGTTACATTTTTGGCCTTGCAGTAAAAAAAAAGAAGAAGAAAAAAAGGACTAGACTGAAGCTACAGCTTCTGGATTTTAAAAAGGCTGAGATCTACTAACAGAGTACACTGCTATCTGTATGCAAAAACAGAGACAACCTGCATTTAAACAGACACACATCAGTGATCTATTTTGGGTTTAACTGTGTTACAGTTTGAAGTAAAGAAAAAAAAGCATCTGCAGCAAGCTCATTTTTAGTCTGTATTTGAGTCCTAAAAAGCATATTTACAGCTTTGAGTCCATAAAATGTTAGCTTAGATGCCACCTATATACTAGTGTAACACTTAAATGTCACTTTTAGCTGATATTTAAAATATCTCTTACAAAATAGACCAAAAATAATGATTCATCATGCAATCATTCTGTCCAATCAAATTCTATCTAGAATGAGAAAGAACCTCCCACTGAAACACCTACATCTAACTATGGCTGTGATGTAAACAAAAGACTATTGGCCCCTGTTTAAAAAGTGAATGTCAACAGTACACAAATACAGCCATCTGAAGTGATTTCATGGGGTCTTTAAAGGCATGCTGACATAGGCTACTTTGTAGAGCAAAGCATTTACCTTACTCTTTCTGTCTGTAATACCACAATAACAGTCTACATTGTTGTTATATGAGAAAACACTTCTAGCTATGCTATATGGAAGCCTAAATCCCTGCTTCAAACCTGTCTGCTGTGATATTTAATGCACAACACCACCCTTCATGTTTCAAGCACTGCTTTAAGCCATAACGCTGATCATCACCCACTGCCTGCATGTGTAATTTGTAATAAAGCTAGTCCAACTGTAATTACAAAGGTAAATGAATTGAAAACAGAGTGAATAAGCAAAGCAAAAGTACTGAAACGTACCCATCATCCTCTCCATCCACAGGTAAGCTCTTCAGCAGGCTGGCGGAGGCAGTTAAGGCACTGACTCCACTGCTTCCCTCTGGACCACGGGAGGTGCCCGTCTGGGAGGCACATTCACCACCGGCTGGCTTGGGTTGCATGAGCAGAGACTGGTGCTGTAACAGAAGGAGCTGGGCATCCTCCAGCGTTCTGGGCATAAATGCAGGCTGCGGCCCGGTCTCTTTTGAGCCATTCTGGATCAGACTGGACTGCGGATCACTCTGAAGTTTAGGAGGAATGCCTGATGAGGTCACGGCCGGGACAAACTGTGTGCCACGAGCTTGTGACTGCTGCTCCAGGGAGGGCTGAGGGGCGAGCTGCTGCCCCTGGGTCTGCTGTATGAGACCAGTGCCCGACTGCACCAGCTGGGACACGATCTGGACCATCTGCGCGGTGGGGGGCTGTTGTGGCTGCAGGAGGCCTTGCTGAAGAGGTTGAGCAGCGGAGGGTTGAGAAGCCACGATCGGGATGGGGGCGGGCAGGTGGGGCAGTGTTTGTGTTGACCCAGGTGGCACAGTGTTCATGACCGGCTTGGATTGAGGGAAGTCGGGTGGTAGGCTGCCTCCAGAGATTAAGGGGTTAACATGTGCTGGTGCTACCTGGGCCGGTGCGGGCGAGTAGCCCATCTGCTGCTGGGTCACCACAGGAGAGGATTGTGCTGCCTGGGCATATGTCAGTTTGGGCATATGAGTGGGCACGGCTGTAGACGAATGCCCGATTGTGTTCTGCAGTCCTCCGATAGTTCCCGGCGGCGGCTGCTGAATGCTCGCCGGCATCGGAGCTACCGCATTAGTCTTAAGATGAGCATGGACTAAGTCCTGGGGTTGCATCTGAGACATGGACACGCTGGAAGAGGAGTAGTCATGCTTTTGAGCAGCGGGCTGTTGGAAGGTCTGTTTCGCAGCCGAGGAACCGCCAGTCTCTCCGCTACCCAGACTTTCAGTGTAATGGCTGGCCGAGCTGCTGACAGAACTCCCACTTACAGACTCTCTGTCGGGACACACAACACTCTCAGGCACAAACTGGCGAATGCTTTCGACCGTTCTGGTGCTGGGGGCATTTTCAGAGGACGCCGCACCCGGGACCTCCTTGTCGTAAAACTCGGTGCACGTCCACCTACCCTTCTTAAAAGGCTCAGAGGTAGAGTCCAATTTGACCACTCTGAAACGTGAGCTGGTGGAGGCAGGCGGCGGCACTTGGGCCTGCGGAGGATGAGCGTTCATCACTGGGGCAGAGGGAGCAGGCACTGCATGCTGGCCCACGACAGCTGGCCCCACCTGCCCTGCGCCTGTCGGAGCAACACCACCGGAAACTGTGGGAGCAGCAGTGACACCCATGCCGATTATTCCACTGGGAATGTGTGTCAAGTTTACGGTTTGGTTACTAATACTATTCAAAGCAGGGGAGTAGTTTACACTGCTACTATTGGTACTCTTGCCACCCACAGCAGGCACACTGGTGGAATTTAACATAGAAACATTATTTGTTAAAGGATTACCAGTACTAATCGTGGCACCTGAAGTCACAGAGATCACTCCAGTTCCTGAGGCGACAGTAGCCAAAGGCTGGCCGATGACACTGGTTGTGCCAACAGAGGCATTCGCAATCAATCCTACCACATTTGAAGGCATTTTCTGGCCTGTGCTAGCTAAAGCTCCAGAGCTTGAAGTCACTGAAGATGTGACTGCAACTCCCAAAGGATTCCCAATCTGTGTCCCACCAGCAGGATGGGCTTTTTTAGAGGAAGCAGAATTATGGTGATGATGGTGAACTGTCCCGTTAACCATGGTGCCGTGCAGGTGTGCTTGGGTGAGGATGGTTGGCTGGTTGGGCGACACGGCCCCTGGGGTCTCTGCCTCATGGAAGTTATTCAATGTCTCCTCTGAGGAGCTCCTTTCCGGTCCTCCTGCATTGTTGTTCTGCGAAAGGGACACATCCATGATCTCGGAGGATGATAAGTCCTCGGTGTGGGACTCATCCAAGTCGTCACAACTCTCTGTGTCTTCTGTAATGCTGTTATTGGTGCTGACAGATGTCTGAGCAGGGGTAACGCTGGTGATCTGAAAGCCACTCTTCTTCTTCATCTGTGCCACTGCAGTGGGCAGAGTTTGGGGAAACATAGTGGTCTGCAAGGGGATACTGAGGCTCTGAGGAGGGTTCTGGGGCCCAAGCGAGGATGCGGCCGGTGTTTGAGTCTGAATCAGCACCGGTGGTGAATACTCATCCCCTAGCATTAAGTTGTTGCTATTAAGGCTGGTGCTTCCCGAAGTTGTCAATGAGGAGGAACCACCTACCGCACTGTTACTGCTGTCCCGTCTGGGTAAACTCATGGGGTAAACCATTTTTCGGGCGCTGCCGGAGTCTCCTGATCGGTCGTGGTGATTCATTTCTGAAGGATAGTCTCTGACAAAGTTATAAATACAGCTCAAGAGAACAAGCTCTTTTTGGGAAGCAACTTGAAGCCGCTCGAGTAATTTCCACATAAAACCAACACTTTTCCAGTAACGTTAACTGCCACGATAATTCCACTTGGAGGTGTATTTAAATGTCCACCATGAGGAGCAGGCTAATGCCAATGCTAAGTTAACAGTCGCTAGCGAGCTAGCCGACACGGATTCGCTTCAGCTGTTGTTGTTTTCAAAACGTATATCCTCGCAAAACCATTCAGCACAGCATAACGTTGAAGTTTAAACGTGAAGGAGACGACACAGACGGCCCGAGGTGATCGATATCCAACCTTACAACGACAGCGTCTCTCCCCATCACAGTTCAAACTGCCAGGCGCATTTTCAATTGTTGTATCACCCGTCACCAGAGCACGAAATCACACGAAACAAAGTCCTTCGGCCAGCGTCAGTTGACAGAGAGAAACCGAGCAACTCAGCGCTGCCCTGCTTTATTCCATCCCGTGCTTTCTTTTGTTTTAGTCCTGTGTTAGCGCTATGTATCTCTCCCACTCTGGTCCTATTCACCAGCTGCCTCCTTGTAATGTAGCCTGTGCTAGTGCTATCAGCCTGTGACGAGTCACCGAAAGGGGGAGGAGAGCGCGATAACATGGCGACCGCGCATGGCAGTTCACGTTCACAGCGGCCAGACATAAAGCCGAGAGAGTCTGGCAATGATGGGCGGAGGACGGGGGGGGGAAGGGGTGTCCTAGAGACGGCCGGCGAAGAGCTCCGAAAACCCTCGAATGAAGCCGAGTACAGCCAACTGTGTTGGTGAGGGATGTTTCTTATTATAGCCTTCGGTAACTGTGGCAGCAAACACTCAGAATAACATCTTTTGTCCGCTGTGGTTATTATTATTTGACATTGAAGAAGGGGAGAGAAAGACAGGGCACGGATTTCTGGGTCCTATTAGGCTGACAAATTGGTTTAGCTATGTACAAAAAATATTTTTGGATTTCATTGATTCAAAACTCATTAAACCGAAAATAAACATTTTGAACCTGAGAAAGATGTAGGCTAGTAAACACCAGTATTTAGGTTAGGTGCTGTTGTGTGTTTTTTGCCCTGTACAGGGCAGCCACATCAACAAGATGTAAACAGACCCTGTGACATCAATGATTTGTTCTGTTTTTGCAAAACAGCTAGTCTGAAAGAGTAGCCAGATATTTCCACAGACAGAAAAGAACAACCAAACACATCTGCACTGACACAGTTATTTTACACGCGCTGTTTGTTGCTCACCTCTGTTTAGGGATGAGAAGTAAAGTTCTAGGTCCAGCAGACCTACACAGTGTCTACTATTCATGTGTTTTGCTTTAAACATGTATAATTTAATTCCAAAATATGTGTTTTATTTCAGACAACGACAGCTAGGCTAGGTTATAAAATAACAGCAAGGAATGTATCTCATGTGCGCTGATCCAGCTATATTTAGCTTTCAGCTGTGACAGTGAGAATAGCATCTTTGTTGTGTGGAAGAAGATACATTTTCAAAAGTATGAACACCAGATATGTATTAACGCTGATGGTTTGCCATCAAGGCTGCTGGGTGAAATAGTGGGTTTCACATAGCTGTTGAAATTTGTAAACAAGTTACTATAGAAAAAAAAAATCTGTTTGTCAGAAAAGGGTAATGGTATGACTAAGAGAAATATTATGCTGAGAGCATATTCAAAGATTATATTTAATATTAGGTTTAATATTTAGTTGACATTTGATGTTATAGTTGAAAAGAAAAGTACCATTTATTATAACATTATGTGTATATAACCTGGCATTGTGTAAAAGCTGATATGATATGCAGTATGTTGACAGCTCTGCTGGTGATTTCTCTAATATGGACTAACATAACATGTGGCGATGACACATTATGACAAGGTACCAAATGTCTTGCATATTATCTTGTTGTTTATTACATCAAATTGGCGATTAATGAGTGTCCCATTAGAAAGGGCTGACACATCCCATTGCCCTTGCCAAACCCGTGCATGCGCTTGAATGTGAATGTGGAATGACCCAAGTGAGTGATCTTAGTGTAACACATTAAGTATGAGGAAATGGGGTCTGACAGTTCCAAAATGGGTGTGTGCCCTGATGTCCAGATCAAGCAGACAGGCTGTGCCCATCCATACAAATTTCAGAGGGAGAGAGCCAGCGAGAGCTGATTGCAATGTAAGCGTCTGGTGCTGTCAGCAGCTTTAAATCACACTGGCACTCCACAACAACAAAAAAAACAGAGAGCTATTGTGCTCCCGAACAATAATGGTCAATTTATACACTGGAGTCTGCTTTCATTTTGTAAACACTTATTAAAACAGGTATAGTTGGTGATATAGGGAAAAAAATTGAGATCCTCTATGAGAATTGCCATTGTTCTGTGTAATTTAACTCCGAAATGAAAGCTTACCCCTCCGGAGTTTGCCAATGATGGCCGAGGTTTACTTTAACAAGGCTGCCGATAGTTTCAGTCCGATCTCAACAGTTTGTGTGGCACGTTTTAGCTGGGATTGTTTTTTATATCTGACGCAGTGTAATTTAGGCCTTGCAGAAAGTTTGTTATTGAAGGATAGGGAAGTTATAAACTATAGCTACTGGAGCTGACAGCAAACCAAAGCACTGTTGCTCATTTCACATGTGAATCAGTGTCACGGTGTGTTGCAGAAGAAGGCACGAAGATGATGAGTAAGTTCCAACATTAAGTTTAATAACAATAATCCAAACAAAGTAAGAATCGGGCTGGATAATAAAACAAAGGAAAACAGGAACTAAAGAATTACAAACTAAAAGTCCATGAACAAAAAATAAATAAACTGAACTTAATGGTGACAAGAAGGTGTTTACATACAAGTTTAATGAAGAGTGGAAAAAAAGTAAATCATGTATGATATGAACTTTTTAAACAAAGAAAATTATAAGGTAAACATGCTGGGGTTTCTCCCAAGGTTTTTCTCCACTACTCTGAACATACTTGATGGAGTTTTGGTTCATTGTCACTGTCGGCTTTGGTTTGCTCACTTGGGGTTTAAAACACTCAATATTCAGTAATAATATCGATTTGACTATACTGATTATCAGATGATAACAAAACTTGAACTGTCTTCTGTAGAGTTGCTTTATAGCTGAATCGATCAGTATTATAAACTGACACAATTTGTTTAAAAATGTAACTTTGCAACTTCGACACTTTCATTGAACTGAACTGAATCAACTGTCTTGAGCTGAAAAATTTGAATTGTTTTCTGTAGAGCTGCTTTATTGCTAAATTGAGTTTCATAATTGATGAACTTGGCAAGATTGACTGTTACTGAACTGGGATGAATCAACATTGAACTAAATTGAGCTGAATAATGACACTTTTTTGTTTTCTGTGGAGCTGCTTTAGCTTAATTGAATCCATTTCAAAACTGAACTTTGCCACATTTTCATTGAGCTGAATAATGATACTATCCTATTCTGCAGAGCTGCTTTATTGGTGAAATTGAAGTAATTTCATAACTGATGAATTTTGCAACACTGTTATTTTCATATTTATGATTTGGCTTGACTTGTTTTGATTAGTCTTTTTCTAAATGAAACCCCCCATGTAGAAGTGTCAGTTTATAATACTACTGCATTATGGGTAAGAGGAAATGCTGTTAGTTAAGCGCATTCCTCTTCCCTTTGCAAATTAATCATAAGTGTTTGACCCGGACCCCTTTTGTGCCTCTATGAGGAAATGCAACTGTTTTAAAGTAGTTTCATTAATTTCTTTAGGAACTTTAAAGACAAAGCTTCCTATACACACAATACCTCTGACATAAATCCGCAACAGTATGCTATTCAATTCTTAGAGGCTCAGGAAGCTGTGAAGTATTGAAGGAAGTAAGCAAACTGAGCAAGAAAGGTCAATTATGAATAATCATCTAACTGGAAGGTTAGAGATGAATATGCAACATACTCAAGCAGGTTTTGCAAGTTTACTAACTTGATCCGGTTTATTTATAGGGCACGTGAATAGGCAAGGCAAGTGAAGGATTAGGGGCATTAAATGACATTATCCGCTTTTTTGCTTTAAAACCTGATCAATTCCTCTTCTGTACTCTGCGAGGCCTGCTGGGTAACATGCATAATAATTTTTGTATTATTTAGTCACTTTGTTTCAATCATAACCTTGCTTGTAATGATCTTAGTCTGCAAACTTTTTTGGATGGTTATGGATAAATGAATGTGAATGTATTTCATTCCAGTCTCCTCTGCCTCATGAGTTGATGTCCTTGACAGTGAAAGCAAGGACGGCGCTCCCTACATTTCAGCACTCTGTAATATGTGAATAATCTTCGCAAAGCTACTTGTTCAGAAAAGGTTTGAATTCACATGAAATATGAACATGTGGTGAAAGGTAAGCATTTTGGCCTATGAATGTGTAAACCACCTGTGACTATACGTTCTCAAACCAGATAGATTTAATGAATTGAAATGAAAAAGACATTTTTTAAGACATTTGACATAACTAATTATTAATTAGTAAGTGTTTAATGTCAAATGTAAATCAGCCTGTTTGAGGTTTTAAGCTTCTCTTTAGTTGAATTTTATTTGATCTAACTATCTTTTTTGGATATATTTAAATGATAGGCCTATATCAGATAATACCACTATTAACACTTTCTAAATACTATATTTAAGTCTTCATTTGATATTTAAATGGACGAATAAATGCTGAATTCATTTGATTTTATGCCTTTAGAAACAGGCCCTGGATTTGAGGACTATTGAAACAAAAGAGGGTCAAACTGCTTCATCTAGTGGTGACTTCATGAGATTTCCCATTTTCATGAGATTTTCCTGAACAGTTCACAGTTGAAACCACAGTTGCAACCGGTTTTAGCTGTTTAGGAAAGTATACATTTCCACTGAACTAATTAGTTGTAGTATATCATCAAGAGTCATTTGACAGTGATAAAATATCAGAATGTGAAAATTTATTATTTTGTGTTTATCTTAGACGAGTTTGCTTTGAAAACTCAAACAGAGAAAAAAATCTATATGGGTTTTTGACGATTTGTGATTTTCATATTAGCTTTGCACTCTTATGTAGCCTAGCCTATAATATTAGTAGTGAGAAGTAAAGTTAAACATACGTACTTACGCCTATATTCTGCATGCTACATAGTTTGTAGTTAAATTAATGCTTAACTGCTTATGAAACTTGGCAGTCTAATATACACTAACTCGCTCAAAAACTTCTGGTTTTGCGATTATCTTTATATTGATGCAATGTACAGTAAATATAATTTCTTCACATGGCCACTAGATGGGGGTAAATAGATATATAAGTCTCTGAGGTGGCTTGCAGGTTTACGATCTAGAGTGTTTGTGTTGACTATGTATAGTGCGATTTGCCTTTCATAAACCAACAACACATTTTCTTATTTTCAGTAATAGCTTTTTGTTCATAACACAGAGACCTTCAGTCATGTCAGACAAAGGAAAAGACGTCGATTTAACAAGAGCTAAACAAAATACGGGAGTCTGGCTGGTGAAGGTTGGTGATTTATCAGTCAGAAGTTGCTTCTGGGTTTCAATGCTGAACATTTACACAAACTTTGGAATATTGAACACGTAACACTTTATACGGTAGACATGAATGATAGAAGGTGCGTCACTTCTCAAACTTTGATATGCTTTCTCCAAATTTATATGCTACAAATTAAACCTTTGGAAGGCTAAGTCTTCAACGAATCCCTAAATTATGTCAATTAAAGAGTGCTGTTGTTGAAACCTGCCCCAAAAATGAAGTTAGTTGTCAGTAGGTGAGAGATGTAAACAACAGGATTCAGAGAAACATGGAAATCAGTTTAAATTATTTTAATACAATCCTCAGTTTACACTCATTTGCTTTTAAGCATTTTAAATTAAAAAAGGAAACAAGCAGAGAACATTTTAATTAAGAAAAGCAAGTTAGAAATAAACATTGACCAAATACAAAACCCAGGTTAATTTACCAATTAAAAAAACAATAGACAGTGTGCCATTTTTTTAAAAAAATCAAAAAATTATGTTTTGTAAATCTTTTATATTAATACACAGAATCATCAGTGATTATACACCCTTGTGGCTCTTGTCTTATTGTTTAAATTGATGGTAGTAAAACTTGGGAGGCGTTTTAAAGAGAGAGGTATGCTAGTGATCAGATGTCTTAGATTAACATTGAGGGATGGACCCAAGCTGTAGCCAAAGACCAGAATTATTATTACTTTGTGGTCTTTTTTTAAACTTGTTATAGCAAGTAAGCAGCTAAAAACAACCCTGAAAACCATAGCAATGTGCAAAGAACCACATTAGCAACAGCACAGCAATGCCATGGCAATCTCACACTACATGTATCATCATTGTAGCAGGTTTACACTATCATTTGCTTCAAACATATAGTTGAATTAATAAACTAAGGCAATATTTAGTTATACTCACACAAATATGAGGAAACAATAGATAAATTGTCTTATTCACTTTTCTTTAGGTTCCCAAATATCTTTCTCAGCAATGGGCAAAAGCATCTGGGCGAGGAGAAGTAGGCAAACTTAAAATTGGGAAGTATGGAAGTATTATTTTTAAACCCCATTCAAAATGGAAATAATTGTGTGAAATCTTTCCACTCATGATTTTTTCCTGTCTTCTAGAGCTGAAGGAAAGACTGTGGTAAGTTTTATTAATGTTTTTAAAGGCCTGTGGAGGGGTAGTATTGGCTCCTCATGTTTTATTCAGATGTCACCGTTTATTTGCATAATTACTGTGATCAGACCCTGGGCTGGAGAGAGAGATCATTTGATGATGGTGCTGTTGCAGACACTGATTGATTTGTTTCCTCAGGTGTCTTTCAATCTGAGTGAGGATCTGACAGTTGTGGAGTGCTCTGGGGAGAAGGTTTCGTCCGTGCGCAGCCCTAGAGAACATCCCTTCACCATGCAGACGGTGGGAGGTCAGAGCCTCGTTGTCTTTACAGAGAGTTCTGGTCAGTATAACGATGGCCTCTGAGACTGTGAAGACTAATTGGTTTAGGAAACTGTGTCACCTCTATGTCCAAGATCGACATAAACGGTTAAGTGAGAGTTGTAGCCATTCCTCATTATTTACATTTTTACATTTAATCATTTAGCAGACGCTTTCATCCAAAGCAACTTGCAAATGAGGAGAACAATAGAAGCAATCGAACCAACAATAGGGCAACAATATGTAAGTGCAGTGACAAGTCCCAGTTAACCTAGCACAGTGCTTCTCAAACCTGTCCTGCATACCCCCCACCCCCCCGCAAGAACCAATGAGGTTCATTCTCATTTTACGCAGCACGTTTGAGCTTCAGCAAGAGCCAATGAGGTTCATTCTCGCGTTACGCAGCACGTTTGAGCTTCAGCAAGAACCAATGAGGTTCATTCTTGTGTTACGCAGCACGTTTGAGCTTCAGCAAGAGCCAATTAGGTTCATTCTCGCGTTACGCAGCACGTTTGAGCTTCAGCAAGAACCAATGAGGTTCATTCTCGTGTTACGCAGCATGTTTGAGCTTCAGCAAGAACCAATCAGGTTCATTCTCGCGTTGCGCAGCACGTTTGAGCTTCAGCAGGAACCAATGAGGTTCATTCTCGCGTTGCGCAGCACGTTTGAGCTTCAGCAGGAACCAATGAGGTTCATTCTCGCGTTACGCAGCACGTTTGAGCTTCAGCAAGAACCAATGAGGTTCATTCTCATTTTACGCAGCACGTTTGAGCTTCAGCAAGAACCAATGAGGTTCATTCTCGTGTTACGCAGCACGTTTGAGCTTCAGCAAGAAGTTGAACCAATGAGGTTTGTTCTTGTGCATCAGTCAGGTTCAAATGAGTTTCGCTGATCAATGTTTATATGTGAATAAAAGCCAAAATTAAAACTGTTTATCATATAAAGCGATCAAGTCTCTTTAACCGGACTAAACCGCTCAATTTACATGGATTATTTTTATGATCTCTTTATGAACTTTTTGAAGCATTAAAGTGGTTAGTTGCGTAGCTGTCAATAGAGGGACAGAAATCTCTCAGATTTCATAAAAAATATCTTCATTTGTGTTCAGAAGATGAACGAAAGTCTTACAGGTTTGGAATGACATGAGGGTGAGTAATTAATGACAGAATTTGAATTATTGGGTGAACTAACCCTTTAGCGAAAAAGATTCGTCCTTAGCCTTTTCTTGACAACTCAGCAGCTCGGGCTGAGTTAGGAAGTCCTTCCTCCAGCAGGGAACAGTCAAGTTAAAGGTCAGTGGAAGTGATTTTGTGCCTCTCTGGGATGCCACCACAAGGCGCCGTTCACTTGCAGAATGCAAGCTCCTGGGGGGCACATAAGTCTGAACTGTTTATATCCAGTCAGAAGTTTGAAGTACGCAAGTCTGTGTTTATATCCAGTAAGCCGTTACATTAGCCAGTCCAAATAATTGGATGATATTTGGATATGTTGAGATTATCGGCATAAATCAATAACTGCATACCCGCTTGGCTGATTAACAGAATTAATCATCCTTCTGAGGGTGGCACGGTGGCTCAGTGGGTAGCACTGTCTTCTCACAGCAAGAAGATCCACGGTTGAGCCCGCCGGAGCCAGGAGTCCTTTCTGTGTGGAGTTCGCATGTTCTTCCCATTCCAAAGACATGCAGGTTAGGTGGATTGTAGGGGTCTGTGTGAGTGTGTCCCAGCACTCTCAGTTAGGAAGGGCATTTGGCGTAATACCTGTGCCAAATCCAATGTGTGTGTGCGGATAATTCAAAAACAGACTTGTTAAAGGATCATTTAAAAATATTTTTGGATGTGAATAAAATAATTTTTTATTTAACACATTTGCTTGCTTAATCTATTTAGCAGTTTGTTTTTGTACATATTATTGCTAGAATAAATTTTATACTAGCTCCTTGTTCTCTAGATGTTGAGATCAGCATCGGCCACAAAAAAAAAAAAAAAAAATCATTTGGCAACAACTTATTTATGTAGAACTGTAGGAGTTTTGGGAGCCTTTAACTTGACAGGATGCAACAAGTGCAAAAAAGGCACATTAGCATCCAAATGTTTTTGAAAGGAATCAATACTTTTATTCAACAAAGAGACATTAAATTGATCAAAAGTGACAGTAAAGGCATTTATAATGTTACAAATGATTTCTATTTCAAATAAATGCTGTTCTTTTGAACTTTCTATTGATCAAAGAATCCTAAAAAAATTGATGATAATAATAAGAAATGTTTCTTGAGCATCAAATCATCAAATCAGTGATCATGTGACACTAAAGACTGGAGTAATGATGCTGAAAATGCAGCTTGACAAATATATTCAAATAGAAAACAATTATTTTTAAAGCTGCAGTCCGTAACTTTTTGGGGTTAAAAATTAGTACATAGCCAGCCAGTGTTCAAAACTATCTGCTTGCCTTAGCTCGATTCAAAACGGTAAGCTTGTAATAATGTTTTTAATCCCAGTGGTACTGGTGGATTTCCGCGGGAAATTCGAGCATGTCTTTGCGTCATTACGTCACATCTGTACACGTAAAGGAGTCTCGGCTAGTAGGTTATGAGTGTGAGGATGCTGGAGGTGGAGATTTATAGCCTTTTCTCACAGCCTTTGATATAATTAAACTTATCAATTTGATGGCGGATCCAGAAAGGTTAAAACGACAATCACCAGTGACAACTGGAGATTCACCCGTTGTAAAATGCAAAAGACTTCGGAGTGGCTACAGAAAAAAAGAGACTGCAACCGGCCCATGCGAAAACAAGGATAAATATCGGAAGGGCTTTTGAAAGATGGCGTGAACTCCGTGTTTTGAAGGGGTTTAGAACGGACGCAAAGACGGCTTTTTTTTTCTGCTGGACAGGTAAGAACCAGTTCTAAGGAACATTAATTTGTTGGTATTACAATTAGAAATTAGACTGCACAGAAATGGAAACTGAACTACAGGTAGCCCTAATACACATTAAATTTAGTCACGCAATGCTGTTGTTAACATTAACAATTTGAGAACAAAGTATAATTTGCACGGTTTGACGTTATATAAGCGATCGTTAGATTTAATCAGCGCTATTTACTGCAATGCTTTTTTTCCCTTAGTTGGTCAGAACAAAAGTGGATGTTAGTTACTTGTTCAATGACATTTTCCAGTGAAAATTCTTATGTTGGTCATACTTCCAAAAAGTAGATTCTGTGATTACGAATGACAGGATCCACACCGGCGCGGTGACTGACAGCCGCACATTCTTCTCAAAACATTGGATTCATCCGCGCTGTGCCGTGCCGAGGCACAACCCACGTAAAGTTGATAATTCCCCTAATAACTGCAATTGCAGATTTCGAACAGAGATGGCGACAAAGAGGAACAACTACGGACTGCAGCTTTAATTGTAATAAGATTTTTTTACTATTTTAATTGTATTTTGCTGTGACTGTATCATGCCATGCAGCATTTTATCGTTCATTATCGTTCATTTTATCGTTCATTATTTTATATTCACCAATTCCTTAAAGCTGGAATCATTGTACACTGTATAAACTTGCGGACTTGAAGGGCCATCCTCTTACTTCCCATTGCAAGATGACAGATATAGATCTTTAATAAGTGACCTCACTGAAGATCGCTGTATAACTGCAGCTCATATGCACAGCTTAATAATTGCAGTCTTACTGAAAATCACACAAGGCTAAGTGCAGAATTGCAATCATTGTGTTGTGCGCTTTTGTTCACTTATGATTTTTTTTTTTCCAGTTGTCTGCTTAGCGCTCACAAGCCCCGGGTATTGATTAAGTGGTTGCTTAGCAACAGGTTGGCCACAGAAGTTGGCAATGAATAGAGGCTCTACTTGTACAGTTAAAAGCTTTTTCTGGGGGTGGAAGGGTAACAGTGTCTTTTTCTCAGTAAGTTATGAATTGAAATGGTTCAAGGTATGAACAGCTCTCTATTGGCTAATGCTTGCATAAACACTTTTCTTTAGTATTAGTTTCTTTTTTGGTGTTTAAGAGGACATAGAGGGCTATTTGAGAGATGGAGGCCATGCAATCAGGTAGCAGAAAGATCGCGTTTTTGTAATTTCTGTCATAAAGGCCAAAACAAAACCTCCACAACGAGGGTGTGCATGTTTAGAGATTGATTTGAACTGCACATCTATGTGTTTTAATAGTAGTAACCCTAGCTGTGATGCATGTGATTAAGACACATGTGTCCTTGGCTTTAAGCTCACTTGATTTAGAGATAGTTCAGCCAAAAATGAAAATCCTGTCATCATTTACTCACACTCATGTTGTTCCAAACATGTAAGACTTTTGTTCCTCTTCGGAAAACACAAATTAAGATAATTATAATGAAATCTGAGAGATGTCTGTCCCTCCATTGAAAGTCTGTTCACACAAAACTGTTTAAAACATTCATAAAGAGATTGTAAAACAAATCCAAAAGAATTGAAGTCTTCTGAAGATACACGATCGCTTTATGTGATGAATAGATTTAATTTAGGCTTTTATTCACATATAAACATTTATCAGCGAACGCACATCGAGAACTCAAAGATGGTAAATGCAAGCTCAAGCCAGTGAGGTTCATTCTCACATGTCAAGTTTGTACAGTTCAGATTTTTGGTTTATTTGAGTGCTCTGTTTTTAACAAAGTCTCTCAGATTTCATATTTCATTTGTGTTTTAAAGATTAACAAAAGTCTTATGGGTTTGGAAAGACATGAGAGTCAGTAACTGATTGCAAAATCTTCATTTTTTGGTCAACTATCCCTTTAAGATACACACAGCCTTGTGTTCTGCAAAGCAATGTATCGGCAGAGTTTGGGTAAATAGTAAATGTTTTTATTATTATATAATCTCTAATTTTGAGACAGACTTCTGTAACAGCTTTTGAGTGCTTGCTGTTTTTTGAAGCAGTCAACCTGTCAGAAAGCAGCAGTGTATAAATGGACCAGGTGCAGCGGTGTGTGGAGGAGCTGCTGAGACTTTAAGGTTTTTTGTTTTTTTTCTTACTTATTAAGTCCTTCACAATGATAGGTTGAAGAGGCAGCTTGAACTGATTGACATGGGCACTTAAAGCCTCCATGCTGCCAGGTTAAAGTTAGACTCAAAGAGTTGGACTCTTGCGCATGTGCGCTACTCTTTTGAAAGTTGCAAAAGCTGTTTTCTGTGCACACAGTAGCGCCGATTTCCATCTGTGGCTTGAAATAGAGATGTCGCTTTTCAGCTTGCACAAAAGAGTCACGTGACTGGTAATCAAGGCTGGATGTTGGGGCTTGAGAAGGTAGTTTTTTCTAGATATGCACAGTGAACATGCAGTAAGAATGTTTAATGCATTTATAGCTGGCACATTCTTGGTTACAGATGTTTTATTTTAAAACCCACAGTTTCTTAATCTGAGTATTAGTGATCGATGGTTTGGTGAATACTTGTTGAACATCAAAAGTCAGCATGAAGATATGCAGGCTTTGTTTCTCTCAGCAGTTGAAACCTGCCTTTTTCTTATTCCAACTATTTACTTTGATTTGTTCCATCATGCTTTTCTTTTACAGATGGCCTTGACTACTGCCCATTTCACGTTGTTCTAACATGGCGATGTGCCTCTATTCAAGCTCACACTTTGAAAAGTACATTAGCAGGAATTTTATTCTTTGCTTTCTCTCCATTCTCTCTCTGTGTGGATGAGAAATTGGTCTCTTAAGGGCATATGAGTCCTTGAAGTCACATGTTCGCCTGACCATTAATTTTGATCAAATTGAGAGGGAGCCATTAGTCATGCCTCCTTGGGAGCACACGATGAGAATCTTTGGCTTCTTTTTTTATTTTATGTAGGAGTCTTATTTGCCTGGCAATAATTGGATGTGAGACTAATCCATGAATATTTCAGCTGTTAATGGATTTCTTCCATTTGAAATAAATGCTCCCGCTTACCAGCACCCTCCCGCAGGTTTCCAGTCCCCTGCTGGCAGCGGTTTAGAAACACATCAGATAGTGACGGTGGCTAATAAGCCCTGCTGTGTCTCATCAAATATGAATGACTGATATCTGCAATTAAAAAGAACCCTGTTTTGATGTCCACATGACAGACTGTGGAGAGTTGTTTCTTGTTTTCCCCTTGTCAGAAATGTGCTTCTGACTCATTTTAGTGGGAGATTGCATGAGAGTGCATGACAGATTTGATGGAAAACAGATGGATACTAGTGTGTGGAGATGTCGGCTAATCCAAAGTGAGTGTAACCATATGTCTGCCTTTGCCTTTCTTTGAAACGGCCGACTTATACTGTAACTGAATTTAGCTGTGTCGAGCAGAGCTGTTTTTCAGAATTACTCAGCGCTATTGACTGCGCTCTGAATGTATTTTGTTGCAAATTCACAGGGTGATTGATCTATTTGGAACTTGATATTTTCCCACGGTAATGTTCTTGGCTCTGACTAATGTATCTGCAACATTTGAATACTTAAAACATATTTTCTTAAGTTTTTTTTTTTACTGTGCTAAATGAGTTTGCCTAGTTTTCTGGGAACATCAGATGTTGTTTATGAATCAGTGCACACACACTGGAATATGTGTATGTATGCCATGTGTTCTAAAAATGATCACACCCATCTGAATTTGGATCAATGCTGGAGGAAATTTAATTTTAGGTCACATTTTGCTGCATAATATTACAAACTTTCAATTTAGGGCAGAGTATCTTTCTTACAAGCATACTTCACTGCAAATAAGAAAAAATAAAGCTCTATTTATACAGCCCACAGTAATTTGTCAGCGTACATTCCACAGTTCACAGACAAAACCATATGCAGTGTATATTTTCACCTTGAAGATGAACCACAGTCTCATTCATAAACATTTCAACAGTGCTTTAAATAAACTATAATGCGGCTTTATTGTGCAAAACATTCACAGACTCAAAATTACAACCTGTTGTTTACTACATGTGTTCACATGACCAGAAATCACAAAACTTGCTCACAAATGTAATGATCATCACACTCAGCCTTTTGATTCCACAACAGTCTGCAATTCAGATCCATTATCACTATCACAAACAGTTGCTCTTCTTGTAAAAACCAACTGCACACAGAAGACAACTACATACACAAGCCAAACAAAACCCCACAATACAGTACATATCATCTCTCTTGTTTTTCAAGGCTGTCCGTTGAGTGTGTCATGTAGAAGCAGACTAGCGGAGTATTCCAGAACAGGTTTTCGGTAGAGGACGCTGGTGTTTGTTAATGCAAGATGGTTTTCGGCAGGTCATGTGGTTAGTGGTGACAGTTCTGCTCGGGTCACTTGACAAAATGCAGAGCCTCGCACTGAACCACTGATCCGCGACTGCTGTCTAGGCTGGTGAGCAGGCGGAAACCTCCTTTGAGTGCCAACATCACCGTCTCCAGCTTCAGACACTCCAGTGTACACACAAACGTGCTGTCCTGCTTCAGCACAAGCCGAGAGCCCTGCTCCGACTTGATGAAATGCCGGAACTGGATGACGTTGGACGACACCTCGAACTCCTCCGGAAAGCCATCCAAGCGACTTTTTGAGATCTGCACTAGGCGGCTTTTCACCTTCTCGATGAAGCTGTTGTCGCTGCTGTAGACCTTCAGACCCTGCGAGCGCTCGTGGCTGTCCGTCACCTCCAGGAAGGCGGGCTCGCGCTGCGTGGCCTGCTGATGCTCCCAGTTCTGCAGGGCTTGGGCCAGCTCGCTCAACCGGTAGAAGTCGGCCTCGCGGCGGAGCAGTTCGCCTTCCTTGAAGTCCTCGGGCAGCACCAGCTCGCCCAGGCGCAGGAAATTCAACACGTGCCGGAAGATGGGCCCGTCACGGTCGATGAAGGTGTTACCCATGGAGTCCACGTGCAGCACGGGCTTCTTCCCGGTGACCATCTCCTCCAGCAGGGACCCGGGGTGCTTGGCCAGGGTCTGGCGCTGTGCGGCGTATAGGTAGCCCCCCACGTTGATGGTGATGGTGCCGGAGGAAGGTTTCTTAAAGCTCTTGCTGGGCTGCAGCAAATCAGGATTGATCTGTCTCAGTTCGCTCTCCATCCTTCTGAGATTCCATTCCATGCCGTTCCTCACACCCAGCCTGGCGGAGTGTGTGTGGGGAGCGCGCGCGTGAGCGAGCGGGCGGGCGGACAAATAGGAGCGCAGCTGAGCGGCGCTGGCATGAAGCGCAGGAGCAGTGTGCGTTGCCAACAGTGTCTGAGCCTTTCACAGCCACGCAAACACATATATGTGTGCGCGTGTACACTCGCTGTGGGAGGAGGGGTGTTAAGGGTGGGCTCTACTGCGTCAGCGGTGTGGGCTCAGAAAGAGCGAGTGCTTTGCTTGCTGCTCGCCACTCTAAAGGCTGAATTTAATCACCTTTCCACTTCAGCGCTTCTCTGGCTCTGCAATTAGTGTCACTGCCCTCTGATGAAAGGAGTCCTCGGTTGGGTGGCGGCACGTGAACTCACCGAGAGGGCCAATTCACAGGGATCCCACATAATGAACTCCCTCCAACAAAAGTGTGAGAAGAGCGAGATGTTAATGCTTTCACGTCTATCGTGTTAAGTCGTTGCTTTGAAAAGCCGTCTGTGTGATGTGCCGACAACTGGCAGCTTTATCGCCAAACGAGCCATATCGAGTACAGTGTAGGTGTAGTTATGTAAATTATTTGTTAGTCTTCATATCAAAAGGGATGAATGCATTGAAGCCTTCTCGCTCTTTCTGAGAGGCTGGGTTCGCTTTGAGGCGCTCGTCCATGACCCAGTTATCGGCGAAGCCAAGAAGTGAGCCTTTGATAAAGGAAGCCTATGCCTTCACTTGAAGTCATGGGGTCTGAGCTCGTAATTGGCCCCAAGCAGTCTTTAAGGGTGTTGTACATGCTACAAAGATGTATCGTGCTGTGTCACCATATAAACCACCTAGAGAAGAGAACCCGAAATCAATATTTCCAATACAATTCATTATAAACGTGAGCTCAAACAAAGAGCTCAAAACTTCGACTGTTGCATAGAGGATGTGCCCTTAAACAGCAGCAGAATCGCCATGACATCTTTCTCAGTGATGTCCCTAACAGATGACAGCCTGTCAATCATTCTTGAATGACGGCACTTCTACTGTTGCCCCAGGATGGGAGATGGACCCTTCTGAGCCACATTTTGAACGTCATTAGCAGCTGAGACGGGGTGGAGACTAATTCACTGTCTGCGTGCCGGGGTCAATTTGGCTTTAAATATTCATCAGATGGCTTAAATTGTTGTTTTCTTACAGACTCTTGTTTTTGTTTTTTTCACTGAAGGAATATTTAAAAATCAAGGCTAATTTGCATTTTGCCAAACAATTTGATATACCTCCTTTGACAGCTGATATTTTGGTTTATTAATCAGGTAGTGATTCCTGGATGAGTTTTGAAGAACGGCACAATCAAAAGAGTAGTGTCAAATCGTTATAGTTAACTAGATCTCTAGATTAATGTCAAATGTCACAGTTGTTAAAACTGTATAAGATTAAATTCTTTAAAATCACCTAATTAATATTCAGAAGCTAAGCCTTCACCATGTTGTGATGTCACAAATGTGCACCGCCACCACAGTCTTCATCACTCTTTTAAACCGTGCCGCCCATGCACATAGCCATCTGATTATAGATGCAGTGACAGTTCATTATGGTCATATATGACTGATTATAGTTGTTATAGACAGTTGTTATAGATAGCTCGGTCATGGTTTAATCATCATATGATTACTGGGTTTATTCATCTGCATTTGAATTGCAAACAGGGTTTAACTATGCCAGAGAAAATAGTGGGTGGCTGACCTGCTTTTTCTCATCTATCTTTTTGTTTTAATTGGTGCACTTGATTGTTCAACTTGAAGAAGCCCAAATTGATTTTAGTCCAGCAGTGGCAGACTGGCAAAAGCAGGCAAATGTAGATCAGAGCACTTGGATAGGAAATATTCTAGTTAAACTATGCAGAAGAATATGAAGCCTTGAAAACACAGAAACAATGAATGATGGTAAATATGAGCAAATGCTGTGCTTGTTGGCCAGATATATAATTAGTTATGCATATTTATGAAACCACAGTAGTTAAAACTATTTGAATTCTTAAGTCATTCATTACAAAACAAAATAGTGAGTGGCATGCATATATACAGTGAGGAAAATAAGTATTTGAACACCCTGCTATTTTGCAAGTTCTCCCACTTAGAAATCACGGAGGGGTCTGAAATTGTCATCGTAGGTGCATGTCCACTGTGAGAGACATAATCTAAAAAAAAAAATCCAGAAATCACAATGTATGATTTTTTAACTATTTATTTGTATGATACAGCTGCAAATAAGTATTTGAACACCTGAGAAAATCAATGTTAATATTTGGTACAGTAGCCTTTGTTTGCAATTACAGAGGTCAAACGTTTCCTGTAGTTTTTCACCAGGTTTGCACACACTGCAGGAGGGATTTTGGCCCACTCCTCCACACAGATCTTCTCTAGATCAGTCAGATTTCTGGGCTGTCGCTGAGAAACACAGAGTTTGAGCTCCCTCCAAAGATTCTCTATTGGGTTTAGGTCTGGAGACTGGCTAGGTCACGCCAGAACCTTGATATGCTTCTTACAGAGCCACTCCTTGGTTATCCTGGCTGTGTGCTTCGGGTCATTGTCATGTTGGAAGACCCAGCCTCGACCCATCTTCAATGCTCTAACTGAGGGAAGGAGGTTGTTCCCCAAAATCTCGCAATACATGGCCCCGGTCATCCTCTCCTTAATACAGTGCAGTCGCCCTGTCCCATGTGCAGAAAAACACCCCCAAAGCATGATGCTACCACCCCCATGCTTCACAGTAGGGATTGTGTTCTTGGGATGGTACTCATCATTCTTCTTCCTCCAAACACGTTTAGTGGAATTATGACCAAAAAGTTCTATTTTGGTCTCATCTGACCACATGACTTTCTCCCATGACTCCTCTGGATCATCCAAATGGTCATTGGCAAACTTAAGACGGGCCTTGACATGTGCTGGTTTAAGCAGGGGAACCTTCCGTGCCATGCATGATTTCAAACCATGACGTCTTAGTGTATTACCAACAGTAACCTTGGAAACGGTGGTCCCAGCTCTTTTCAGGTCATTGACCAGCTCCTCCCATGTAGTTCTGGGCTGATTTCTCACCTTTCTTATGATCATTGAGACCCCACGAGGTGAGATCTTGCATGGAGCCCCAGTCCGAGGGAGATTGACAGTCATGTTTAGCTTCTTCCATTTTCTAATGATTGCTCCAACAGTTGTTGCCTTCTCACCAAGCTGCTTGCCTATTGTCCTGTAGCCCATCCCAGCCTTGTGCGGGTCTACAATTTTATCCCTGATGTCCTTACACAGCTCTCTGGTCTTGGCCATTGTGGAGAGGTTGAAGTCTGTTTGATTGAGTGTGTGGACAGGTGTCTTTTATACAGGTAACGAGTTCAAACAGGTGCAGTTAATACAGGTAATGAGTGGAGAACAGGAGGGCTTCTTAAAGAAAAACTAACAGGTCTGTGAGAGCCGGAATTCTTACTGGTTGGTGGGTGATCAAATACTTATGTCATGCAATAAAATGCAAATTAATTATTTAAAAATCATACAATGTGATTTTCTGGATTTTTGTCTTAGATTCCGTCTCTCACAGTTGAAGTGTACCTATGATAAAAATTACAGACCTCTACATGCTTTGTAAGTAGGAAAACCTGCAAAATCGGCAGTGTATCAAATACTTGTTCTCCCCACTGTGTGTGTGTGTATATATATATAAAATGTGTGACACTATGTGGTTGTCAAACGTTTGCATGTTCATAGTTAATGTGCTGAACGTGAGGAGAATTTCACCACTGAACTCCACACAGTATGTCCACTAAAAGCGAATTCCAAAATTGCTTTTTCTCACCCTTGCAGGGAACTGCAAGAAAAGGGCGCAACTTAGTCATTCCAAAAGAAAGAAAGCAACCAAATCTCTTCAGGAGGGGTACCTCTATGAGGTACAAGGAAGCAATTTTATCATTTATGATTACGTTATCCTGAGTGGCACATCCTTACAATTAATTTTGAACACTGAGGTCATTTGTCAATGTACCTTTGAATTTAAATACTCCTCATTTATTTATTCATTTTTTATGATTGTTTGTTTTCTACCACAGTCTTAACAGCTGAATATTTTTAAAGGGAAAGTTCACCCCAAAATGAAAATTCTGCCATTGATTACTCACCCTCATGTCGTTCCAAACCCATAAGACCTTCGTTCATCTTCGGAACACAAAAATTAAGATATTTTTGATGAAATCCAGGAGCTTTGTGACCCCCCATAGACAGACTGCAACGTTATTACCACTTTCAAGGCCCAGAAAGGTAGTAAAGATGTGACTACAGTGGCTCAACCTTAATGTTATGAAGCAATGAGAATACTTTTTGTGCGCAAAAAAACACCAAAATAACTACTTTATTCAACAATTTCTTCTCTTCCGGTTTGGAACGACATGAGGGTGAGTAATTAATGACAGAAATTTCATTTTTGGGTGAACTATCCCTTTAAGTATGAATTTTGCTTTTATGTTGTTGTCATGGAAACATTTCATCAAACATCAAAATAAAGTGGCAGTGACGTATGGCTGTTCCAAATGGCTACATATGAGACAGTAATGCCCTGCACTCACTTCAAATGATCTGCCCTTCGGATATTAGAATCGCCTTGAGACCAATTGTGAAAGGGATGCTTTTAAAACGAATGCAATGAAATTCATGCATTTTTAATCCTAAATACATTTGGGGCTGCCATACATGCCATTGTATGCAGTTTGTGAAACTGGCAGCTGTGTGAAAAAAAAAAAAAAAAAAAGTACAATTGCTTGATGTTTGTTATATTTGCATAGTGCTTGCAGACACTAGAGTATTAAATGAACAGTATTTCAAAACAGATATGGAAATGGAGCCAGTAGAGAGAGTGAAAGAATCGTGATTTTTAATAGCCCCTGAGGCATATGATTAAGAGTCTTATTATTATTTTACTGTCATCTCTCATCCCAAAATATCTACCTCTACTCCCTCAGAGTCCTTTAAAAAGATTACAACTGTTATTATGCGTTGGCAAATCTTCTCGAGGCTGATAGTCCATCAGTAAGTGATACCTTATGAAAAATCTTAATTGAAACGCATAAATTAAATGCTACAGTGCAGTATTTGGATGGCGCGCAGTGCTAGACACATTTCAAAATAAACAGGTGCCGAGTGAGTGAGTTTAAGAGACCTTGAGGCAATTGAAAGGCTTCTTTCTCTGCTGCTGTATGCTGATGAAGAGACATGAAGGGATTGAAGATCTGCCTGCAGGTGGGTGTGTGTGTGAGAGAGGAGGCATAGAGGCTGTGTCCTGCTGAGGGCTCGGGATGTTATTGCTCTTGTTCGGTGTCTCTGAGGAAGTCAAACTGGTGGGATCTTGTGAGGAGGTGGAAAACCGACCCCCGTAACCTCTCTATCATCTCAGCATCGGATCTGCTGCCCACCAACGGATTGAGCAACTCACGCCACCCCCAAACACAGTCCTACTCCATTCAGAGCCAGAGTTAATGCATCTCCCGCTGATTTAAATGGATTCCTCTATGGAAATGCTTATGTAACGTTACTGGCCTCGTAAGATGCGCGAGTCATGTGATGTTTGGGGAGGGACCGCGCAGAGGAGATGCGAACCTTGAGGTCTTGGTTTGCCCTGACCCCTCTTCATAGCCTCCAGGTAATTGCGAGGAAAATGGATGCTTTGTTGAAGTTGTGAAACACAAGTGGGCGTTTTTATGGAGTTACTCCAACAAGTGCTCTAACACTCATCTGGCAATAATTGCCAATAATTGTGCGCATTAGTGCTGCTCTGATGGATTTTGTGAGTGAAATATTTCTGCCCTTTAAAAGGGCCTGTGGGACAATAACCACAAGGTATTACAGGCACCGCTGTACATTTCATACAATCAATAGAAGCAAGCTGAACCATTAGACTGGCTTCATAGTGCGCCAACAAATGGCAGCGGTGCAACACAATGATGTTCTGCAGGAGGGAGGCTCATTTGGGTCTGATTAAAATCATCACTCATGGCTGGTTGACCCCATCGTTTTTCATACAAGAGTCAAACACTTCAGAATAGTGCCATAAAAACCTCCTGGTTGAATCACAGTTTTTCAATTGTCACCTAAAAAGAGGGGTTTTGTGCCAACGCTTTATTAGAGAGCGCTTGCTGTTGAAGTATGTTAATGTTTTAGTACAAAGAAAAGGCCATTAGTTGTCCTCGCAAAATTCAGACATTTTTAATTGGGTTTGCTTATCCTTTGTATGAGTGTGTAATGCATAACACAAAGTCATTTTCTGGTGAACTATACCAAGTCGAATGTTGTTGCTTTTAAGACAAGCTGGCTCTTGAAGGAATGGTTGTTCAGCGAGCTGAATGCAGACCTGCAGTCAGTGAGAGCTACATGAAATTAAAAAAGTAAGTCAAAGCTGTTCAAAGCTGTCAAAGCTGTCAAATGTATTTGATCTGATCACCTGTTGGAGATGTGTTTTATTCACAGGCTGCAGATTGAAGAATCCACCAAACCTCTTCGTTTTTCTCAGAAGCTTGAGAAAGCCATCACAACTAATTACAAACCTGTGTCCAACCACAGCTATAATGTAAGTGTATGTGTGGTTCAGGTATTTCCTATGTTAAGGGGACAAAATTTCCCTACAAGGATGGCATAAATGATACTAAATGAAGTTTTTTGAAAATGTAAAAAGGCAGAAAGTTTGCTGTGATGGGTAGGTTTAGGGTTAGGGGATAGAATATACCGTTTTTAAAGTATAAATAATATTATGTCAATGGAAACCCAACGTGTGTACAACTATCTTCATGAGGACCGGGTTGAGGTTTAGACCATAGGAGTGAGGACAAATAGAGTAAAGTGAGGACATTTTGGCTGAGAGCCCTTTAAAGCCCTGTTTGAGGGTCAATACTTGGTTTTAGGGATAAGGTTATAGTTAATGGTAAGCTTAGGGTAAGGGTTCAGGTTAGGCACTTGGTTGTGATGGGTAGGGTTGGGGTACGGAGCTAGAGATTGCATTGTGTCAACGAATGTCCTCACAAAGATAGATGTACGTGTGTGTGTGAGTGTGAGAGAGAGATCATAACCTTAGCGAATTAATGAATGCTCTGTTTTGCTTATGCTTCTGTTTAGTTGGAATATGAGAAGAAAAAGAAAGAGGAAGGCAAGCGCGCAAGAGCTGACAAACAGAAGGTTCTAGAAATGCTCTTCTCTGCCTTTGAGAAGCACCAGTACTACAACATCAGAGACCTGGTGGACATCACAAAGCAACCGGTGGTGAGTTGTTCAGCTCAAGATGAGTAAACGTACAAACACTGTGCCATAGGAACAGAAACCACGCTCTCCAATATTTTTAACTTGGACTGCAGTACCCATTTTAACTGCTAGCTCTCAATATTACATACTTCCCCTTTAGATTAAACATTTTAATTTAATTTGACATTATTGCAAAGTGCACTTTTTAAGTGTACCTAAGTGTGTTAAGAAAAAGTAATGAAAGTGTGCTTTTTTAAAATATAATTTGAGGTACTGTATTCAGTACAATTAACCTCACTTCTTTTTCACAAGGGTTTTTTATTATGGCAGTGATACATCTCATTTGTTTTTCTGTCTTATCAGAAATCATACACAAGAGAGATTAAACCAAGTAACAAGAAATCACAAATATTTAACATGGACTTGGTCTTGATTATATTATCATAGATAAGTGAGCTCCTTTGAATAAATGCCACTTGACTGCTGCCTCTGTCTCCCTGAAGGATTGGAGAAATATAAATGTGATTGAAGTTGGATGAGTCATAACTAAAAAGAAACTAAACTGAGAAGAAAATTGCTTCCCACCGTGGTGTTGCCATTTAGTGGATAGATTACACTAGTGAGGCTAAATAAAGAATTTATTACTTTTCACAAAGTTGTCTGAGAGACTTGATTAAAGAAAATCAAGCTTTTAAGGTTGTCTATTTGTCTATGAGGTGTTTTTAGTGTTTCACCGCTTTAAGACAAACCATGTGCAAATTCATAAGTCAAAACCATTGCTGAGTATTTTCTCCTTAAAACTGCAGTGAACCAAAAACTGTCAAAAAAATCACCTGTTCTCATTTGCATTTACATTTATGCATTTGAGCAGACGCTTTTATCCAAAGCGACTTAAATTGCATTTCAAGGTACACATTTACATTCACAAATCACGTCAACTTTAGCATATCATTAACTATGCTGCGAAGCAGGGGATTCTCAAGAGAAGCCAGATTATCCCAGTATATTTTTCTGTTGAGATGAAAAATCGAGGACATTTAACTATATAGCGGGTGAATTATGTATATGATGTATATTACGTTATGATGAACTATATGCCTTTCTCCAATGATGTTCTGAGTTGTTCAAAGCATTTCTAAGGATACTGATTTTCAGAAGGCAGATGTCTGACTCTGAGATGGTGAACGGGAACATGGTTTGTGTAACATTAGCAACACATTATTAGCTGTTTGATAACGTCGTCAAGTAAAAGGCTAATCATATTAATTATTGTTATGTGTCCGACATTGTAGAGAGCGATACATAAACCGCATTACCATTCTGATACATCGACTTTGTAGATGAGCCTGTATAATTCACTCTTCCACTTCTTCAGAATCAGTTTCTGGCTCAAACATACTGTATATGGCTGAATTAAAACAGTATTTCCACTTGCCATTGTGCAGCATTTACTACTGTAAAGGGAGATATTTTATTTAAAGCTGCAGTCGGCAAGTCTGGCAGATTGAGGGGACTTAACCAAAATTTTGAATGTTTACAACTCTCATGCCCCTCCCCCACTACCACGAGCACCCTCCCATCGAGTTCGTGCTCGTCAGTGCGTGTGCACCAGGTTTTCTGTGAACGCACCCGTCTCTTCAGCATCAAAGCATCATTTTCTTTTCCTTGGTTGTTTTGGACCTTCTAGCTCTGGTTGTTAACTGAGCAATTGGAAGCTTGTTAGTAGATTTTCTCTCCGCCAGCATGCTTTGTACAATCCAACACACCTGCGAACTTCAGGCGTGTGCATGTGATATTGTAACGTGCGCGAGAGGGGAGGGGGGATCTGGCGTGTGCATGAACTGTGATTGACAGTCAGATCTCACACAGCCCAGCGCTGATTGGACCAGAAGAACCGGGAGCGGTGGATTTTTGCAAACCAAATAACAGTAGTTATACAGTAGTACAGGCTGTAGGTGGAGGTAGAAGCGCAGGTTTTTTTCTAAAACCGGCTGATTTATGTTGTTCTGTCGGAGCATAGTGTCGGTTTCAGTGAATATGAATCAGTGAGTCTGTTTGGACTACAACACGATTTTTCCGGATCTTATGAAGTCACAATGTTACTCATTTAAATAATCTCTGCCCACAGAATAAGCAAAACAGGGGACGAGGCCTGGTTGAGCTGCATTAGAGAAGACAATGTTGTCGCTACGTCAAAGAGACACTGTTTTTTCCACATTTCCAAAAACTCATTTGTTTGACCTTCCAGGCTGACGAACTTAGCGTGGTTAGAACTTATTTTAAACACTGTTCCTGAACATTATAACACCAATGTTTATCTGTGCACTCCACATTTTATGGAGAACAGTTTGTTCTTTTGCTTTTGTAAGCTTCTGCTTTTGTAAGACAAAATTACATAAAACATACCACTCTGAAACGTCCTGTGAAATCCGTGCTTGCAAAGTCTGTGCGTGAAATCTGTTCTGCACGATCCTCTTGTTCATTAACATTGTCAGGGTCTGAATCGGGCTCGAATTGTTTTGAAATTGACGCCATCCTCAATATTTACACTAGAGAAGAACTTGCAGTTATGGAGGGGTGGGACATTTCCCAAACACACACTAAGCGGTGCCAATCACAACACACTGGGCCAGCTAACCAATCACAGCACATTTTGTATTCGGAAGGAGGGGCTTTATCGAAATCAGCGTGTTCGAGGAAGACTGGGGAGAGAGAAGCTGTAATAATGTAAAAAAAAATGTTTTTTGGGCAATCAAGCATGAAAACATTCTAGTACACCCTAAAAACACAATCAAGAAAAGGGCATAATAGGACCCCTTTAAGAAGATTTACCAGCCACGAAACTATTTGCAAAAACAGGCAGTTATGACATAAATATTTAAGATACCAGTGAAAATTCATAATTTTCATTTACAGAAATTTAATAAAGTAATCAAATGTAAAATAACACTGCATAGTCTTCACTGTTTAAATTAAACATAGTTTAATCCTTATTAAAGTTACAAAAGTTATTCAGTCAAGGGCAGTGAGTGATTTTTCTGTGTTTTTTGTTGTTTGAATAACATTAAGGACACAAACGGCTGCAGGAATATTAGGCAGGTATTCTTGCGCTTGAATATTTCAATTGGCAAGACTTAAACTTTCATGACAACGCAGCAATTGTCCAGAGCGTTGTTCACGATCTCACAAGATTGCATTGCTGGAAGTCATAGAAATATTACCAGCCAACTGCCGATCGACACCGTTTCATATAAAATTCGCTAACACTGAATTTTACTCTCATTTGGCACTCGGCAAGTGTTAATTTTAGGCCCTGGTTCAATTAAATTAAAAAATGCCACATTAGTCCACATTACAATTTATTGTGATCTGTTATCAGAGGTAACTATGAGTTATGCATTTCAGAAATGTACATATACAAATCACAGTTGGCTAAAAATTTAAACAATGTAATCATTTAAGGCAGAAACAATGAGCTCATTGAAGTTATGAATACTTGTCTTTTAACAAATGATTATGACATATAGAAAATTGTAGCATGGTTGCATGTATGATTGGATTTTGGCAGCATGTGTTCACCCCGTCAATCTACTCTTCCTCTAGATTTACCTGAAGGAGATTCTCAGGGAGATCGGCGTGTACAACCCTAGAGGGCCTCATAAGAGCACCTGGGAGCTGAAATCAGAGTATCGCCACTATGAGGAAGGACAGGAGGAGGAGGAAAAAATGGAGTAATCCGGATTACATAAGCTTGGGGGTCTGTTTTGTTTCATGTAACTGTTGTTTCTTTCTGTGCCAGATTTTTTTGGGCTCGTTCGTAGGTCTTGTAAACTCTCAGGTGGAATGGATGTCAGTAGAAAAGAAATGAAGATATACTTTTTTTCTTGGGTTACATAAAGTGTTTCTCTAAGAGCATTATGAAATGAATACTTTAATTTGCACATGACTCTTGCATTCTTCTGAGTTAAGAGCACTTGTGTGTTATGGTTACAGGAGCATATTAATAGTATTAATGAATGACCCTTTGGACTGGGCAGGAATAATCACAAGTAAATTGCTCAAGACCAAGCCCAGGGGACTCGTGTATAAAACTTTACATAGATTTCATCCTAAAAAGTGCTCAAAAGTTTTCAGACTTATAAACCATGCGTACACCAGAACCTACACAAAATTCCCTTTATAAAACCCAGACAGTGGAAGATTGTGCGCACATGCACCTCCATCCCGTCTCCTCCCTGAAATAACCATATATAGAGCTTACACCGATTATTGTGTGTAGGCTATCTTTGGATAGTTTACTAAATAGAAGAATAGGCTACTCTTGAATTAAATTCTCTTGAATTAAATTCTTGTTGTTTTTAAACCCAACATCTTTTACTTATAACATTCTTCATTAACAATTATTGAATTATATGTAATATACAATGTCATTGCAAAAAAAAAAAAAAAAAAAAGTAGTTTCAATGTAGCTAGCTACTTTATGATAGTAACTTGTAGTGTAGCTAACTACTTTTTCAGAAGGGTTGCTTGACTCTTAACTATAATCTTAACTGTACTTTAACTTATGAGTAGCTTGTCAAGCTAGTTTGAGTAGCTTCCCCAACACGGTTTACTATGCATATCCTTATCTGCATATCATTTCCATATGCATTTCCAAGTGATACCATGTTTAACGGTACAAGACATTAGGTAAATATGAGATACGGACTATACATGCTGTTTATGCAGTTACATTGCATTTCTAAAAATCATTTAGTACCCTTGGCTTGTTTTAGAGTAAATATAGGCTATCAAAATATCTATAAAAACAAAATTGTATAAAATACTTTTCAGAGAAGATTTATTATTCTTTTTCACTGGCCAAATAGTATTTTGTTAACACTTTAGTTTAGGGTCCAATTCTCACTATTAACTTTAACTATTAGCTATTATTAACATTATTACTATACTATTAATAATTATTAGCATTATTAACTATTAGCATGCTTATTACTAGGATATTGGCTGATTATTAGTACTTATAAAGCACATATTAATGCCTTATTCTGCATGACCATATTCTACACCCCTTAATCCTATCCAATACCTAAACTTAACTACCTTACTATTAAATAAGCAGTAATTAGGAGTTTGAGGCAAAAGTTTGAGGTTAATTGTGAGAATTGGACCCTAAACTAAAATGTGACAAGTATTTTTAATTTTTAAACGCATCAAATTGATGCAATTTTGCCTAGAAGATAAACACGTTTTAGTATTGTTATCTGACCTTTTCAAACCGGCTAATGGACCGGTCCACCACCGAACGAAAGTGTGCATCATTGATCTCGCAGAAAACTATTTTCTCAGAACACGAGTTATGCAATTTAGTTTAATGAGAAATGATCATGCACCTAGCACTCTTCACTGTCAAACATTAAAACATGGCATGCCACAGGAAATATTCAAAAGCAGCACATCCACTACAAATATTTCTACCTAAAGTCATCTAATTTTTGCTGACCTTTTGGATAATGGTTTATGTAATCTGAGTGCTTAACTGTATTGAGAGTGAAATATTTCATCAAAATGAGAACTGTTTAAAATCAGTTTACTTCATTTCTTCACTTACTCCAGTAAAAGTGCATATACAAGTCAAGTGTGCAAAAATGTATGGTTTATTTTTTTTAAATCTCAATAGGTGTGTGGCAAATTGCATAGACATTATGCCTTTTTTTGTGCATACAAAAGGTTTATACATCAGGCCCTAGGTCACACCTCACCACAACTGACAGAAAAAGTGGGTTTTGCATTGCGAGTTGAAACATTTAGGAATAAATGTTCCTAAACCGTTACCTAATCTTTATAATATAAGCACATTGCCCCAAAATTCATTACAGTAACACCTTTTAGACCTTCTGCAATCACCATTATTCCCAACAGTGTTAACGCCTTTTTCCATTTAAATAAGCATGAAGACAACAAATGTTTATTACAATTATGTCATGAAAATAAACATTTAATTTAGTTGGGATAAAGGTATCCAAACTGTTGTTCACCTAATAAATCACATTAAAGCACCTTTGGTGTTTCCATGGTTTCTACAGAAGTAAAACCGGAAATCGATGGTAAGGCAGATATGACGTCATTGACAGGAGATGTTACACTGGTTAAAATGGCTGATTTCTCTGAATTTAAACATTTTTTCGAAACATTTAAGACAATTCAAGTACACAAGTCAACAATATAACACTGTTCTAGTGGTTTTTGGATGTTTTAGTTGTGCCTTTAACAGTAGTGTATAAACTGATTGAAATTCATTTTCTTTCAAACATGCAAAGAGCTACAATTTTTAAAATAAAGGCAAAGTCACTTATTTTGTCATTTCAATGAGCATCAAACAACTGCAGCAATCTTTGTTTGGATTCCTTGCTGGATGTTTATGAAACAGAAAGAAATCTAGTGGAAAGCTTTAGACAATAACATTACCTAATGTCTTGTATACTACATTTACATGCATTCATCTGTGCTTTCTCCCTATCTGATGTGTGAGAGCCAAGTGTGGTAGGTACTGTAGGTGTGAAATTCTTATTCTATCACCACCTTCATACATTTGATTTTCTCAGCCTTTCGGCCCTCCACTGTTATTTTTCTTCAGCTTGCGTGGATCCACCATCTGGATTTATAGTTCTGCCTGTGGAAAAACTGGCAAAAGAGGAAGAGTCAAAAATAGAGTCCTCCGACCTTCGGGCATACAAACCTGAAGAGAAAACATGTGCTCAGCTAATACATGCTATTATGTAGTTTCACTGGTCGTGACCTCAGCAATTTTGTAGTCATCATTGCACATCTTTACCGCGTTAATGCCATTTTAGTCCATGTTGCTAAACTATTTGCAATAAAGGTGCATCCAAGTTCGCTTGAAGTGTCATACCTTAAAATCCTTTGCATTACTTAATATTTTCTTTGTGTGCCATTTAGTTTGACTTCATCTTGACTTTAATGTTGCAAACCTAAGAGGAAAAAAACAAGACCTCATTAAACTCATTCACCATCATATATGCTACACAGGTATAATATCAGTTTTAATGCATATTCATGAGGCAGAAGGGCTCTTGACTTAGTGAGCACTTGTATGCTAATGCAGTACCTGACGGCCTCCTACATGTTAAACGCATTTTCATTTAATGGGCACCTTCCCTCTGCTCTCGACCGATGCTCGGACCCCAGTGTGAGAGAGCGGTCCATATCGGTCCACGTCCTGCAACACATCTAGTGAGAAAAGGACAGGAGAGTTAGTCATTTCATAAATCCAGCCATTCAATCAATAATTCCCCATAACCTACTCTCAAATGAATAATCACTAACAAAGAAATGCTTAAGGGTCAGGGAAGTGAATTTTTGTCAGTATCAATAAAAGAATTTAAAAATGCATTACATACTGTATGCAATTCATGCTACATAACCTCAACAAACCTTTTCTATGAGGTTGTTTTTTCAGGTGACAAAAATAAACTAAAAAAGTTACTAAGTTAATATAATAGATAAAAGTGGAAAGGATTGCATTTTAACGGTATATAAAATATAAAATGGTGTATACATGTTGCAACAATGTATGAATCTAATTAGATTATTATCTAAAAACTTGTCACCGTGCACCTTTGGTCCAATTCGATAAAATCTATGTAAACCAAATTTATAATATTTAACAACGAGTATTTAATTAAACTCCAGATTAATCTTAACTGCATCAAGAGAAAATACTAGCCTAATATTTGTCTGAAATAAGATATTTCAGCTTATACATTTAAAAGTAAAAATGCACAAATTGTGTTTGTAACTTTGAATATAATTTATTATAAACAATACACATTATCAAGTAGTTCATGATGGCCGAGGCATGTTGGTGAACACGTGTTTCGTAGGCCAGAGCCTGAAAAGTATGGAAAACCAAAAGTCCAGATCCGTGTGCATTTAAGATTGTTGTTAAAGTTCAGATTACCTGCGATGCCGTCTTGAGTCATTATAGCGGACAGTAATTTCGGTCACTGATATTATAGGATTTCAAGATCCACTGCTTCAACCACCTCTGCTTCTTCTGGTATTTCTTCGGAAAGGGGGAGAAATCTCAAGACACCGGGGTTTAAAAGCGGCAGGAAATACATCATCAGTCACCGCTCGCCTCGCTCCGCCCATCGATGGACATGTGCGCCCTCTGCAGGAGATTATACACTCACAAGATACCAACATCATTAAAACATATTTGAGAAAAAAGTTAGCTTATTTTAGTTCAGTTACTTTCCAACATTTTTCATTTAGTTTATTTTGATGTATTAACAAAACTAAAACTAAAATAATGAATAAAAACTGCATATATTTCCATCAGTTAATTAACAGTGAATTAAAACTTTTGTAGAATTATTTATTTAAGCTAAAAATGTTCAGGTGTATCACAGTTGTGAAGGTATTTGATGAAGCTTGAAAGCTTTGAGATGAGGAATAATCAGAAAATTCCTAAACTAGTCATTTATTTAAAATCTATTGATCTATTTTAGACACATTTAGTGGAAAGCCATTGTAGGTTTTAGATTATATTTTTTAGACTAGACATTTTATCTTTCTATTTTCAAAAACCATGCAAAAATGGCCACTGTTGTTAACATCGCTTTGTAAATCTCAAAGCAGTTCAATCTCACACAATTCTCATGACATGTAGCTATATGTTTTAATCGCTTGCTTTTTATAAATGTAGCCACATGATGCCATAGAAAGAAAGGTTCCCTGTGTTAGTAGCCCTGCCTGTGCTCTCAGTTTCAGCAGGTGGTGCTATTCAACAAGCATATGGATTCAATTCAATCACCATTCAATCATATGGATAGACCTTATTCAGAGCAGCGCCATGACAGGTATGATTATGAAAGCGAGGCTGTGAGGTATGGACTGCATCCTCTGTAAAACGCTGTTTAAAGCGCATATATCACTTATAATATATATATATATATATATATATATATATATATATATATATATATATATATATTATTTTTTTTGTCTACTGAAATTTCTTAGAAAGATGTTTTTTTGCAGTGTTTCGTCATCGGAACAATCCAAAAACACATTAAATAATATCAGTCGCCTACAACAATGAAGATCTAATATATCAGTCGCCTACAACAATGAAGATGTAGCCTAGACTCACAGCCTCGCTTTCATTCCTGTTAAAAATCAAAGATGACTTTAGGTCTATAATTCAATGATAAGATATGACACTCAGCCTCCAACTAATTAATGTTGATCATCAACCCCCGTAATACTGAAACAATTCACTAACTAGGGTAAACACAATCTAATCTAATGCTGAAAAACTGTGCTTAGGGGGCTTTTTGAGCACAGACAGATGATTAATGCTGCCTCCTTTTGTCTAATTAGTGTCTGGGCAAAATTAAGCCATTTGCAACCGATTTCATTCCCCCTCGGGATATAGATAAAGTAAACGGACCTTATTTTGTGTTAAAACCCCCGCTTTTCTGTTTTTATGCTAGGTGTTGCCACGTGACTGTGTTGTTCATTGCCTGGTAACGGATAATAAAGCACTTGTACAGTATACACTAATATCCAGATGAGGGCAGTAGTGCGTTACTGTCTGAACTTACAGAGAGACTGAGCACAGCCACATTTTACACTTTCCTTAAAATATATAGATAGAAAGGCCATTTAAATTAGATCTTCACAAAGGAAGACTAGCATAATAATTTAAAGTAGGCTATTATAATGTTTCAGCACCTGCTTTTTATCCGATAGGTTCTTTTCACTTATGATTTGCAATGTCCTGCAGCACTGATGCTAACCGCTAACAACATGTGCCAGTTGTTAAAGTCACCTCACTGTACATCCACTTGAGAGATAACAAGAAAAAGCAATCAAATTCTCAAATTACCAACAACTTCCCATGTTCAGCTGACTGTCCAATTATCTGCCGGCCCTTGATACAACAGCTAGTGACGCAAATACAATAAAATGCTTACACTCTGGGCTGAAAATGACTGTCCTTCAATCAGTGTTGGATTGTGTGTCCTTAGAGATATGCTGCATATGCAGATGAGCTGCTTAAAGAGATGCATTGGGTCATAAATGCCCAGTGCAATTAAAGTCTTCAAACTGGGGATGAGACTCCGAGTGATTTATCAAAATGAGCCTCTTTCCAGTTTTTATCTGGGGCGTATAGGGAAAAGTCAATGCGTGAGACCTTTCATAAACTCTTATATGATGCAAACCAGTCAATATCCTGCTTAAAACTCAAATGTGCAATCTGTAGACGGCTTAAAATCTTAACTCTTTGGGGAAAGCAATGGGCACATTCATGCAGATTTTTGGGAAATGAACGTTTTTAAATATTAAAGGTTTCAAAGATTTACTTTGACCATATATTGGCTGTTCATGCATGCTGTCAGGTTATATTTATGGCAGTAATTTTACTGTGTTTAATTGGAATATGAATATTTTAATGTGTAGTTTATACCCTTAAGCTGTAAGAGACTGTCAGAAAATGGGATTTTAATCACAGAATTATAAAGTGCCCTTAGAAAGTGTTAGACTTTAAAATAATAGGATTTTGCAAGGTTCATTTTTGCATAGTTATACAAATATGAACTTGTGAAGATTCATAAATCTGATGGGAACGGAGTGGACAATCGATTTTTATTTTATTTTCAATCAACAAAAAACAACTTTTAGATTGAATATTTAACAATTTGAACATTTGACAATAAGGATTTATTTGTTTACATTAATAATGCATTAACCTCTGTGTGTGTATATATATATATATATATATATATATATAGGCCTATATAAATTCAAAATAGTGGCCCCAGACTTTTGGACCCCACTGTATCTATTAGCGTCATCAACGTATCATTAGTACACTGAAGACTTTGGCCACTCTCGTCTACTGGTTTTGACATAACTCATGTTGTTTTAATTCCTCAATGGTTAAGTCATATAGAGAATCAGGGTAGTCTGGGGCCGCAGTGCCTTTTTTGGGAATGTCATGTGAGAGCGCTGATGCCGTTTTGCCTGAAAATAAAGTTGGAGCTGTCTGGAAGTTGTGGAATGTGTAGCCGGCTCAGGGCCAGCGCTGTGTTTGGAGTCAGCCGGGCCGAATAGCAGAGGTTCTCAGGGACACCCAGACAGGTACCGCTGATCTACATCCTTCTCCTCCCACCACATGCAATATGGAAAAACACTTCTAAGAATAGCTTTTATCACAGTTGAGCAATACTGTGAATCGAAACGCTTAGGTCCATCATCTGATGACAGCTCTTATTTTCTGCTGAAGGGAGGACATTGCTGCTGATGTTCATGTTGCAGGACCAGTGCTTTGATGCCCTTTGGCAAAGTGTCCACACTAATGGAGAAACAGTCTTCAGCATCTCCCACTGGAATCTGAAAGGGAAATGAAACTTCTGTCATCATTTACTCCTCTTTGTGTTACTCAAAACATGAAAACATTTTCTGAAACACAAGAAGAAATAAGAAATTAGATGTTATATATATATATATATATATATATATATATATATATATATATATACACTATATATACACTATATATACACTAGGTCTCATATAATTTGTTTTATTTATTTCAATAACCGGAATGATTTTTAAACATAAAAGAGATAATGGCTTTTTTAATACAATGAAAGTCAATGGGGATCATACAAGTACCATTAAAGTAGTCCATTATGATATATTCCAAGTCTTCTGCAAAGCTTTATGTGAGGAAGAAAACAAATTTAAGACACTGATGATCTTGTTTGACAGCCATGCTCACCATTCATTATTATGGAAAACAGCAGCTTGGACATTTTTCTAGATATCTCCTTTTGTGTTCCACAGAGGAGAAAATGAATACTAAAACCCTTGTAGCTGCAAAGCACCTCACTTTATCTCCTTCTTCAAAACATGTCTTTAAAGACCATTTCCCCTTGCTCTGTAAACTGCCTAACATGTCTTACAGCAAATAAAAAGTCACCCATGCAGAAACAGACACTCTGCCTTACAAGCAGATCCCAGAAGGACAATAACAGTTAATTCCTTTCATTATTTTATTCCCATTGCAGGGGGTTATAAATTTAACAAAGTCGTCTAGAAACTATCTCAGAATCTCCCAGGGCAGCCCTAAGGTTTAATGGAACGTGCATGATCTTATCTTTGGGAAGGGCCATTCAGTTATTGGAGGATGAGAAAGGAGTGGAACATTAGCCCATTATCATCACCACAGTGAATATGTGTTTGGTGGGCATTAAAAAACTGCACTGCAATCAATGAAATAAATTCCAGCACTGTATCTTATGTAAAGTAGAAATAAACGTGCGGATGTCTAATGGTAGGCTAACAGACGCTTTGTTTTCAGAGTGACAAAGTTTGAAAGCTGTCCCTTGTGAAAAAGAAGTACACTTTAGCATTATTTAATTATGAAAATAAGATACTTTTAAAGAATATATTTAAGGACTTAGGACTTAAGTACATCTTGATATTCTTTTGCCTTTGAAATGCGGTTAAAGTGTACTGACGCATGTACTAAGCATTTATTGTAAACTAAAATATACTTTAATGTCATTTCTATTGAAACTTGTATGTCATGTATTTAAATACACATAATTTGTCATGTCTAATTACACATTTGTTATGCAGTTGCTATTTAGTACATTTAAAATATATTCACTTTAAATTTAATACTGAATAACACAGTACAGTTAAACTCTTAATCAAGAGCTTTAGTTTGTTAGTCAACACATCAAAATATGCGTACTTCTTTAAAGCACAACAAAAGATTATTAAAACATAATGATTTAAAATGGAATTTAAAGTAAAACTTAACTTAATTTGACATTGTTAAAAAAGTGCAAAAGTACAATACAACACAAGTGCACATTCAAAACAATTAAGCACGTCTTTTTCTCACTTTTTCTCAGGGCGGGTTGTGGCAAATTGGAGAATATTTCATGATTTGACCTGTCAAATGAACATTATGAAATGCACATTTGTCACATTTAAAGGTGTCATATTGAGTGTACATTCTGAGTTAATACAGCAAGTTACTTTGTTTGTCATTTGTTGTTGTTTGCGCTTCACATTGTGCTTGAGAAACCTCTTACCTACAGTATAGTAAAACATGGCTTACGTATAATGGTCTAGTTATCCCCTGCTAAAAGAAGCCTTCTACATCAGTCATTCAAAAGTAGAGCAATTTTCTTTTTTCAAGCAATTATATTAGATGTTTACCAGTGCCCAATTTTTCAGAGGGCTCTTAAAATCATGAAAAATACTTATTTTGCCTGTCTACTGTCTTTGACGTCACAGCTCAGGATAGTGAGATAGATTCTAATGAAGGACTTGTGACTGTGTGCGTAATTCATATTTGTCAGTCACATGACTGCCGTGGAGTCCTGGAGGGTAAAACATCAAGAACTGCCACACAGGCCATTCGTTTCAAGCCACGAATTGATATAAAGCACCTGCAGTATTTAAATCAATAAAAAGAGCGGTGTCGTGGTTATGTTCCATTCTGTTTGCTTTTATTTTTACATTCTGTTCCATTTCCTTTAGTTCCTGTTTCTCCACTTTCATTTTCAGTTTCCTTGGTTACTGATTATGTCCTTGTTTGTTTCTATACTTATGTATTGCTGTCTCCTGTGTCTAGTTTAGTTCCCTTGTTCGTTATGTGTATTTATAGCCCTCAGTTTGCAGTCCTAGTTTGTTGGTTATCGTCTTTGTTTTTTGTGATCTCCTATTTGTTCCTGGTTAAATTAAAATAAAGAGTGTTTTTAGAACTGGCATGCCTTACACACACACCACTACCTTGACACACCGCTCCTTCTGTGTGTTCTACCATATCAGCCTATCACGCCAGCCCAGAGTAGGTCCTCGAGGCACCTTTGATTTTGACCATTACAAACCTTTTGGCACCTTTTGACCATCTATCATTGTGGTACCTGCAAGGCAGAGGAGGAAAAGCTCATCAGCCCCGCACCTCCACGGATCCTGAGATGAAGCCCATGCCCGCCACGGAACCAGAGCCCGATCCCGTGCCCGTCATGGACCCTGCGCTACAGCCAGCCACAGTGTCCATCCCGGACCCAGAGGCCCGAGGCCAGAGCCTACGCCAGGTCCGTCCAGGAGGTGGTGCTTGCGGCCCAGTCCATCCCCAACCCAGGAGCAGGCCACTACCTTATTGAGTTTGTGTTCTGCAGACCCAGGTCCCAACTTTGTCCCCACCCTCGAATTCTCTCCTTGTCCGAGGTCCCTCTACTTGGATGACCTGGTTTCGCCCAGAGTCCTTCTTCCTCCACTGTCCCCGTCCTCTCTGCTGGCTCCTCTGGCCTTGCTGCTGATCCCCTCCAGCTCTCCAGCTCCTCCTTGGACTTCTCCACCAGGAGCTCTGCCTTGTGAGATGGATCCCATGGCTTCACCCCGGGCCTCCAGACCCATGAAGCTTGTCAGCTCGTCGGCTTCACCTTGGCTCTGCGCACCCTCGGCTCTACCGTGGTCCATCCTCCCTTGGGCTCCACAGGGCTCCCTCGATCCCCCAGCTCTGCCTTGATCAATCATCGTCTTGGTTCCGGCGTGCACTTCTGTGCCTCCGGCAGTGCCTCAGCCCTCCACCCCTTCAGCTCCACTGTGCTCCTTCTTCCCTCTTGCTCCACCTTGGTCCTCGCTAGGGCTGTCACTTTACGTTCGAAAATCGATTGCACAATCGATCGGACCAACCAACACAAGTTTCGAAAACGAAAATAGGGAATCGATTTTAACGGCCTTCTCTCGGAGCGCGTCCAGCTCGTCACGATACGCCCGCAGCGAATGCGCATCACACAGCAACTGCAGGCTCTGACAAATACACATAACAGCAAATTATCCTTGTAATGTGTCTCTTTTTACTACAAAAATGTGAATTCTGCCGGTATTCAGACAGTCTCATGCATACAGATTCGGGCTACGGTCTACAATCGCCTACGTAGGCGAAATTTGTTTGACATTTCTAATCGTAAACACAGCCATGTTGAAGCCTGCAGTAATGTTTTTCATTGATGTTATGGCAATCCACTCTGCTTATTGTTTTTCGGAAATGTTGTACTCCTGTTTGTCATTGTGCACGAAACTTCACGCCAATAAATCATCAGAAATATTGCTGACTTGTGCGCGTCTCAAGCGCCCTCTTTACGTTCGTCCTAATGCCTGTTAGTTGTCTGTGGATTTGCCTATATTTGGCGTTTAAAATGGAAACGTCTTTAGACATGGAAAATCGATTTTACAATCGTTTCAATGAACACTTATGTCTCAAAAATTCTGATAAGTTTTTTCACAAAAGTGACAGCCCTAGTCCTCGCTCCCTGCGGTGTTGACCTGGTCTTCCACAGGCCTTCCAAACCAGCGGCGTCACCCTGGGCCTTCTGCTCCGCCTGGGTGTCCACCTCGTCCTGCTCCACCTCAGTCTGTCCTGAGGTTTCCACCCAGACCATCCGCCAAGGCTCCACCTTGGCTCATCCCTCTATCGGATCCACCGTCGCTTCTTCCTCTGCCGGCTTTCCCAGGGTCCTGTCATCTGCCAGCTCTTCCTCGTCCACCTCCAAGACCCCCACCCTCATTCCACTGTTGGACTATTATTTATGGCACGAGGAAGCTTTTTGCGCATTGTGTTCATATTCTGGGTTCATTTGCTTGCCTGTTTATTAATAAGGTGTAAACTGAATTTGGTCCTCCAATATCACTCTCTTATGCATTAAGCCACGTTAATCATTTTCTATATAATGATTTTCTATGGAAAAAAAGCTTAACGTATAATTTAGTGCATATTGTGTTCATATTCTGGGTGCAATACCTGGGTATTATATGCATGGTCCATTAGGTGTATACTGAGTTTGGTCATTTAATATCACTGTTTTAGTACATTAGAACTATACTTGGTAAAAATAACTGGTGGGCAGCGGAGGAAGCCTTGTTTTGCCATCCATGGCATTTCTATGAGGATGTGACGTCATGTGAAATCCATGAATTGCGGTGCCATTAGCCAGTCAGCATAGTCATGATTTTACTGCAGCTCAATGATTGGCTGTCAAAAAACTGAGTGCACATGAGCAAAAATGGCAAAATTCAAATAGCCTGTGCCAGCCGAGCCACTAACATTGAGAATGCTATGAATACTACTACTTCTACTACTACAGACTATAGCTTACGGCTTTATTAGTGAATTTCCGTTAACAATTATAACATCACGTCAGTAGAACAAAGGTTAAAACACGTTTAATAATGTTTTTGAAAGTATACAAAAATATGAAAGTTTTAATTAGGAAGAACATTGCATTGTGAGTCTCTTTCAGTGCAGTGTTATTTCTGGCATTGCACAGAGTCTTTGATGTCCTTTATCTGTCACATCTGTGCCATATATCAGGGAACACGTGTGAATGAGACATAAACACACTAAATAAGAGCAGATTCAGTTTACAGCTGCACAATCGAAAAGATCAAACAATGCGCCCATCAGCAAGCTGGCAAAGGGGTCAAACTCCAGCAGCTGGAGGTGTATGTTTGCCAGGCTTGAGTGTGATTGCATGTGTTTGGAAACACTTGTTAGCGATTTATGCGTGTACTGAGCATCATGTTAACTATCCATTGATATTGTCACCATTATATGTATTTTATTCCCTAATGTGCAGAATCTCATTAGTTTCTAATTTAGCGAATATGGTGTGTTTGCTCCAAGCACATTAACTGAAGTGCTGTGAACATGGTATCAGAAACTTCAGCATCCCCGTAGCTGTACACCAGAGAGAGAGAAAGCACACATGTGGGTGTCATACACAGGCTGGAGACTGGCTCACACTGAGCTATGCAACATGAGAAAGAGAGGAGTCCTGGAACATGGCAAGAATGATGTTTTCTCTTCATAAAATCCCTTGTTTTCTGTCACATGGTGAAAGGACACAAGCCGACCCAATTCCAGCCTCTTTGCCATGCCCTTTTGGATAGGGTTCAGATACTATAATGTCAGCTCTGTTGGCAAAGCTTCAATTTGCACAGTGTGACTCCTCACAAGAGCAGGGCCAAACTGTTCACTAACAACTTGCATTTAGACGGCTTTCGTCAAAGTATTTAAAGAAGAATCAGAGGAGCTGTGACCATTGTGACCTTGAATACACTATGAATACATCTGTTTGAATCTGTTTATTAAGTGCTTTTAAGGCAAAACACTACAGGCAGGCAAAAGCGCACAAAAAAATGTGTGATTTTGCGCTTTTTTGCTTTTTGTCTTCTTTCAGACTAGTGGAATTTTTTTATTTATGTTCATTTTATTACACTTAGGCCTGGTCTCACAAAAAGGGCTTAGATTAAGCCAGGATTAAGCCTTAGTTCAACATTTAAGTAGCTTTTATAAACCTGTCTTTAAAAAAACAAAAAAAAACATCTTGAGACAAAACAATGGCAGTGACATATTTTAAGATATATTTTCTTTACTGTTAAAACAGCTCAAACATGCATTTTAGTCTGGACCAGGCTCAAAGGATTAGTTCACCTCAAAATGAAAATTTCCTGATAATTTACTCACCCCAATGCCATCCAAGATGTTCATGTCTTTCTTTCTTCAGTGGAAAAGAAATTAAGATTTTGAGGAAAACATTTCAGGATGTTTAGTGAATCATCGGTCCCATCTAGTGAAACGATCGGTCATATTCTAAAAAAAATAAAAATCTTCGACTGCAACAATTTGGTTACCGTTGAAGTCCATTGTGTGGAGAAAAATCCTGAAATGTTTTCCTCAAAAAACGTAATTTCTTTTCCACTGAAGAAAGAAAGACATGAACATCTTGGATGGCATTGGGGTGAGTAAATTATCAGGAAATTTTCATTTTGAGATGAACTAATCCTTTAAGCCTTTTCTATGAAACTGGGAATTATCTATTTGCGTCTGTAGATTTCCGTTATAATACATCTCTTATTTTGTCAAGAGGAGTTTTTTTTCTCATGCACTGAGCTAAATCACTGAAGTTCACACACCAAACTTTAAAGTTTTATTCTGATCTATTCAGAAGGTTTTTACAGTTTTTTCTTGTATCATTCATCATTTTATTTCTAAAAAATATGGCACATTTTGTTCTGGCTGTTGACGGCATTTTCTAATTTTATTGAGTAATAAACTGAAATATCCCCTCTGTAAAAAACAAGAATTTTGAACCTGGCCATTGTTTAGATTTTTGATCTGGAAATGTATGCAAATGAGTATATTTGTATATTATTTGCATATTTCAACATAACATTTCAGAAAACTTTTAATACAAAACAAGTTTACACTTGTTTTTTTTATTTAATTGCCCCTTACCCAGTATGCAATTGTTGCAAGTGCTATTATTTATACTCTTAGTAACACATGTTCTTTCCAAATAATAATATTTTAAAAGTTAAGAAACACCACACTTGTGGACACAGTACTTACATGTATACAGAGCATTACTTTAGACAACATGTATTTAAAACGTCATTATGAACCAATGTCAAATCATCATGTTATGGTGACGTGGCATTATCTGAAATCCTTGACCTTGTGAGGACACTTTTTGCTCCCCATCCGGAAAACAGGAAAACTAAATCATACTAATTGATGTTTTGTGAAAATGTAAAAATGCAGAAAGTTTTGTTTGTAGGTTTAGGGTTTGGGAATAGAATATACAGTTTGTACAGTGCATTATGTCTATGGAAAGTCTTGTGTGTGTGCGCACGTGTGCGTGCGTGCTTGTGTGCGTGTGTGTGTGAGAGAGTGTGAGAGTGTGTGATTGTGTAATCAAATCCACTTAAAAGACATAAGATGAAAACTCAATTAGCTTTGCCCCTTGTGGTCGCACTGAGGATCTACTTCTAATCAGAAACATCCAGAGATGCTATAAAAGAAGAACACTGAAGTGTTTTCCGTTACTTCCCAGTGTTGTGCTTCATGGTAGACTGGCATAAACATATCTTCTATTTTATTAATCATCCTGTTTTTCCGTTCAGCAGCTGTGGGTCACAGATGGATGCAGCATGGACACATCTGTAGCTGAGCTAAGTTTCTCTGAAATAAATAAACATTTCTTCCAGAGATGTTTCCAAGCAGTGATTATTAACCAAGTGTGCACGTAAAAGGGAAATTTGAAAGATTGCTGTTTTTGCTTTGTTACCCCTAAAATATGAATATGCTATTCAAATATTTGGATGGCCAAGAGATTAATATACATAAAAACAATTGATCATGTGTTTTTTTTTTTTTTTTTAATTAACAACACAATGGGTTAAATATATAAATAAATAAGACATATGGTGGGGGTGATGATGATGATGAAAATAATAATTTGTGTTTTGTCCATGGCTGACAGTTGTAGCAGAATACACACACAGGGAATTTATTTATTTATTTATTTATTTACTTACTTATGTATGTGTGTATTTATTCATTTAGTAACTATTTATTTGTTTGTTTGAAAAGACGCTATTGAGTCCAAGTCTGTTTAATTAAAAAATGAACCACTGTAATGACCATTTTAATAACATCAGTGAAAATGCAAAGTGACATCAAGAGTAATTTCCGCTAAAAGAAACACTTCTGTTGTCAAGTACTTGAGGACACCCTGTTTTAGAGCTGATTAAGATCAAATTTAACTTGCTAAACTTGTCTTTAGTTCGTTGGACATAGTATCTGAGATCTGTAATGGCAGCATATTAGCCAGTCTTTTACTGTACTGTCCATGTGTGAATGAGGTCATCAGCAGGAGCTGGCATTCTGTGCTAGTCCTTCAGCCTCCACAGTAGCTGGCAACACAATGTACAGACTCACAAAAAGAAGTGCGAGAGAGAAAGAAAAAGGAATTCTTGATAAGCCTTGAGCACAGAGGAAGGCATGATGGAGAATGCCGGCTATGCGGAGCATTCACAACAATGTGTAGTGTCACTGGAAGGGCCCCACAAAAGCGCTGTTCTCTCAGCTGTCAAAGACGCCATTGTGGCATGAGCCGAACAGAACCAACCCGCCAAGAGTCTTTATCACCAACACATTCCACTCATGCTGCCCCCTGATGCACAAGAGAGTGCATTCCCCTCCATTCACCCTCTCCTCGAGTCGGGCCGATCTCTCTCGGCCCTTCTTTATTACACCTGTCTCCAGCTGTCGTGCAAGAAACGGGACGGACGCTGCCGGAAAGCGGCGGGTCCTGGGTGTTGCAAAGAGCGCTCAGCACCTGAACAGAGTTGCGCTCTCTCAAAGTCCCATGACAGCTGATGTGTCCTGAAGGAATGACGCCTCCCGGGGCACGGTGTCAGTCAAGCGTGGGAAGCACCAGTAGACGCACGCACGCCACCCAAAAGCCGCACCGCAGCTAAGATTGTAATCTCTTTGAGGAAAAAGTGGGATAACAAGGGCTTTAGCCTGCTTATCCCTCTCATGCTTCAAAGCAAGGATGTGTCGCTCAGCAGAGAGGAGCTCCTAACAGGATAAGACATCTCAATCCTTCGGGGAAGTGATACAAATTGGGAGCTAATTCCATTGTCCTGTATTCACCCAGGCATTGTCTTGCCAACCAGCTTCAGTCCTCGACAGCAACAGGGTTGCTCTCTCAGGGTCCTGGCAGGTTTGCTTGTTTAGGGCTTGGCCTACCCACTGAGAGCTTGTTCCTTGCTTGCCCAGCCTGCTGGGTTGGGGTAGGGTCTGGATCAGATTCCCTGCCGGGCTTGTCTTAGAGTGAGCGACAGGAGCCCCGGCCCAGCTCTACACACACCCACCTCCTCAACTCAACTTCCTTTGGGCTCCTAGAGCAACTGATTGACACTTGTTTAAAGGGGTCTGGCTTCACGAAGACATTTGACATATGTGAGATGCCTCCTTCCTGTCATGTCTTCCCTCCCCTGGCTCTCCTGACTGTGTTAATGGGTGCAGGTGGCAGCATGGGATATGAAGTGAGTAAATATCAGTGCAGAATGAACGAGGTGGCGAACAAGGGTGACCACATCAGGGCTGCGTTTCCCAAAATCACTGTAAGTATAAGTAGATCGTAGAGACCACTGGTGCCAATGGTTTCTATGATCTTCTTATGGCTTTCAGTGCTTTTTGGGAAAAATAGCACAGGAATGTATTCTTTTCCACTTATGCATTTGGCTGACACTGTTATCTAAAGTGATTTGCATCGCATTGAAGGTGTAAGTTAAACCAATCCCTGACCCTGGGAGTCAAACCCATTATCTTGGCATTACAAGCGCAATGCTCTACTGTTTGAGCTACAGGAACGCACGACTCCTCTTTTGGAAGACTCTGAAAAAAGTAGGCGTTTAAGCCTGAATCAGGAATAGAGGAAGGATTACTTAACAAGATCCATCCATTCTTCAAAACCACCATTGGTTTTTGGATTATTGCAGGAAATAAGCCCTGTGACCAACAAAAGTTATCGATTCTTACATGTTTAGTTCATTATGATAATCTTCACAAATGAACACAACTGTCGGCAGAAGTAAAAAGATAAAAGTAGGCTGTAAACAAACTACAATGTGGTTGCATTTTCCCTTAAAGTTTGAGTTAGAATAGTTTGCAAGAGCACAATCATAAACACAATGAGGTTGTAAAAAGCAGACCACTAAGTAGATGAGTTTTCCTGTTTGTTGTCCATTTCATGTCCCTGAAAGCCTCTGTAGTCCCATTTAGCCACTTGTTAGCAACCACCATTATAAAGACGAGTTAAGGCTTTAAAAAAAAATCATGAGGAGGTATTACTGATGTATTTAATGTCATTGAATAAAACATAATACTATCTTAAGCTTGTGTTAATCACACACCTTATTTCATGCATTTAGCCAAAAAACAATTAAAAAACGATTGATTTCAGTGCTAAAATGCTAACTCGTTTCCGGGGTTTGGTCTACAAACATATATCATCCCTGCAACACTCTATAGGGTCCCGGGGATCCAGGGGCTTCTTCCAGAGTCTTGGTCTGAAGTATATCAGAATGGAGGAACAGCACAGGCAGTAGATGCTGTGCATTATTAAATTGCAAAGTTGAATGGCTAAGGGCCGGTCCAGTTGATGAGCCTAATTGGGGACAAGACAGGATTTTGACGGATCGCTTCCTGCATGAACCTTAGCGTCTGTTCTAACTCAGTTAGTTGACAATGGCCGTGTTTGTAGGGATAGGGTGGAGTGTGGGACCACTGTGGGAGTGCATTGGCAGTTTGTAGATTTAGGCTGATTCGGATCTACAGGGGGCCGTCAGAAACCAGCAGGTCAATGACAAGGGGAGGAAAAGAGCACCCCCCACCCAACACAACACTGACATTGTATCTTTCCGTCATTATTAAAGGAATAGTTCACCCAAAAATTAAAATTCTGACTTCATTTGCTTACCTTAATGTCATTCCAACCCTCTATGGCTGTCTTTTTCCAGCACAAGTAATATTGTATTCTACTTTTTATGGTGTTTTTATGAAGAATGTGACACAATATCATTTAACAAGTGGCCATTGTAAGGGTATATTATGCTTTTGTTTAATATTCAACATAATGAAATGAAATGTGAGCAGTGTCGACTCGATTCCAGTAAAACTGTCCATCAACAGGTGAAGCAATTTATGATAGCCTATTCATGTCATTGCCATATGAATGAGATATGCAATGCTGGACTAAATTTATTTGTCATGCTGCTTGTACCTTAAAGCTGCTCTAATCCAGTATGGCCTGGGCAACGGTCTCAGCCTCTTTCCCTTGGAGGTCTTAAGGAAGCTAGTGATGAATGACTGGGCTACATATTACAGGCCAATGATGAATGACTGGCCTGCATATTACAGTGGAGCTCTGGCTGGTGAACTCTTCCCTATTACCTGCGTTGAATCATTGCCTGTGTTTGTTTGGTTTATGTGAGAGACTGCAATGTCAGAGTCAATGCAGCATTCCTCTGTCTGCTACATACCTCAGTGCTGCTCAGCCACGACCTCTAAGTGATTTCAGATGCCTGTCTGGTACTCCTGTCTGTCCTAAACTCCCATGTCAAGTACCATCTTAAGTTTTACATGGCTTTTATTTTATGGCATTTTCCTGTTGTGCACAACGCCTTCTATTTAGACCATCAATCATCAGTCCGAATGTGAGTAAAATTGCTTTGGTGAGTAGATGGATTGACTTGCCTGTAGTTGACAGTTAGTTTATAGGAGCAGCATCAATAGGGTACCTGGTTTAAGTAAGAACAAAAATAAGACACTTGCTGATGTAAGTGGTGTACATGATTCAAATCATAGACATACAAACTGTCTAATAACAGAAACATCCATCAACATCAGTGCCATTGCTTAAAATTATTGGCCCCTAAACAAATTTTTTATTGGAGGGCCCTCCATTCCCAATGAGCGGACCACCTCGCTTTGATTAAAGGGTTCGTTTACCCAAAGATTTTAATTCTTTCAATTAATTACTCACCCTCATGTCATTTAACGCAACTGATGTGTGTTGATGAATGTTTATATGTGAATAAAAGCCTAAATTAAATCTGTTCATCATATAAAGCAATTGAGTCTCTTCAGAAAATTTGGACTAAACCAATTCATATGGGTTAGTTTTATCTCTTTATGAATTTTCTGAAGCATCAAAAGTGGTAGTTGTATAGCAGTCAATGGAGGGACAAAAACCTCTCAGATTTCATCAAAAAGATCTTCATTTGTGTTCCGAAGATGTACGAAAGTCTTATGGGTTTGGAACGACATGAGGGTGAGTAATCGATGACAGAATTTTCATTTTTGGGTGAACTATCCCTTTAAGTTGCCAATATTTATATACGTAAAAAAATTACAGTTGGATTTAACAATTTTACAATTGTACCTTAATAATTGATGACGGGCACACCCAAGGTTTTTCAATAATTCACTTGCCCGGAGTAAATTATTCTGCTTATACTATGGTTACCACACCTCAAAACATTGTTCAGATGATGTATCTTAAGACATTTGTCAAGTTTTTGTCATTAAAACGCTCTTGTGTGTAGAACTAATTTCTTACGCATCTCATCCCAAGCCTCTGTTGTTAATTCCAAACTTCAGCCGTGCGTTTCCCTGAAAAAAATTGCACGCCTCAGAACGTTCGTAAACCAATCAGATTCAAGCATTCAACAGCCCCGTAGTATAAGATGCTGTGAGTGACCTGTGCTGTTTGTTCCAAAAATACAAGGAAAAATAATCCCATTGTCATAAATAAAACAAAACAAATGTTTTTGATATTTAAATGTTCTAAATTCTCCCTCAGTTAATTTTGGACACGGTCTACCGTGTATCATTTATATCTCACCAGCATGACAGTTGTTTTTCCTTTTTAGCCAACAATGTAATTGCCGCTTGTAAGTAGATTTTAAATACATGGTGGTGTTGTGAATTTACATTCCCCTGAGTTTGTTTACTTTGCTGCGGTGGTTGTTGAGGGCCGGTTTAGGCCTCGGAGAACACAGTGATCTCATTGTGAGCATGAGAAGCCCGTGGCCCGGCACTGTGATTGAAAAGCGCAACATGCCAAACAGATGTAGGGGCTGCACTCTTGCTGAGCCCACTCTGCCCGTTGCCAAGCGCCTGAACCCTAGAAACAGGTGGAGGGTGCCTACTAATCTCTTATTAAAGAGGAGAAATATTTTAGCTATGCATATGCTCCGCTCTGTTATTCTAGCCTTTGGCTGAGCACTGCCTTTCATTACCTAACAGCCAGGGCTCACAGGCTCAGTTAAGTGCCTCTGGCTAAGAGGGAAAACAGACCAGAGAAAAGTCATGTAGTGCTTCTCCCATGGTAAATCACGCTCCCATGGAAAATTGGTAATTTGAAAAATGAAGTAAATTTTACCCAGCACAGCTCACATATCGATGACATGTCATTCAGGGAAAAGCAAACCCTGTGCTACCTGATTAGCCATGTTGTGTTAAGGAGCATTTATCTCAATGCCTACAGAACGCAACAGTGTCCGTCCACTTTTTCAGCGGCCTTTGGTTCTGGAACTATTTATCTATAGTCGTTTTTTCCCATAGGGCTTTTTAAAGGGTCTGAATGAACTAAACTAACCAGCAACAAGGTAAATCACAACATTACACACTTTGATTTGAAGCAAAAGAGCATTCGAAAAATTGTCTTGACAAGTGTACAAGACTGTCTTAACGACTCTAATGCAGAAAAGAACTACAATCCCATGAGGCATTGCGAACGACATTGACGGAGAAATATAAAACTATTGATTTAAAGATGTTGATTATATATATAGAAACAATGTATTTTATGTTTATCGCAATATATGCATATATTTACAAATATTTAAATAGTTTGCGTGTTGCTTTTGGTGATATTTGCTTGTCACATTTCTGGAGATTACTCTGCAGAATCATGGTTAATGTAGTTTTTTTCCACTGTAAAAACGTGATTATAAAAAAAAACAAAAAAGTTAAAATAATGCAGGCTGATGGCTTCAGTAAAAGCATAAACCATTAATGATTAACAACCACAGTAGTCTTTAAAGTCTTTAAAGGTGTATCATTAAAATTCCCCTATGAAGAAAACAAATGGGATTTTTACTTCCAAAGCTCTTAAAGCATCCCTTCAGTCTTAAAGGGGTAGTTCTCCTTAAAATCTTTATATGTGTTCCACTGAAGAAAGTCTGTGGTTAACAGGGCTATTGTTACTAGACAAACCTTGAGCCCTTGGAGCACGCAAGAAGCAAAGATGCCGATTTCAGATTCTGTAAATAACTGCAATTAGGGGAATGCTAACAGATAGCTTTCTCCATGCTAGTAGAAGTCCTGCATTCAGCCCAGTCAGGCTGCTCAAACAAACAGATTGCAATTTGCATTGTTGCCACTAGTAGCACAGAAATGACACACATTTAAAAACAGAGATTTTAGACAGGCAAGAGAGATTGAACTGACCCAGCAGTGGAGTGAAGATAGAGTGATTGAGATGATAAACCTGTTGAAGAATCAGACTTCCACCTGCTCACTTCATCCATCAGCAGAACACAGAAAGTTTAGACATGAGCAAAGGAAACAGAGGTGCTAGACTATGAACGGGAGAAGGCCTCCTAATGAATGTCTTCCTCTCGTCAGATGACCGTGAGTCTCAGTGATTAGCACCACTAATGAAAATGTTTGGTCTTCAGCTCTTGGGAGGAAAGAGGAATCCCTCTCTTAAAGCTTATAAGCACTGACCATGCCCAGACCAAATTCTCTATCTGGCTGGAGGCCAGAGCTCAGATATTTGAATAACTCTGGCTGTGTGTCTGTATCCAAATTAGACACCACAGCCTTGCAGACTGGCTCTTCATGGAGGGAACTGGAATGTTTATAACTGAGTTTTGCAGGAGGAAACTTTGTATTGGACTCTAGAGCCCTACTCAGATTTCCAACATAGCATTCACACTTGTGACAAGGATAAGATGGATATGATTTGGAATAACATGTTTGGGACTGGGCAGGCATTTTAAATTTACTTAGAATGAGCAAGAAATAAATGTTTTTGGGGAAAGACTGATTCACTATGCATTTCCAAAGCATGGACATTTTTTTGGTTAAAGGTGTATCATAGATCACGAGGAGTCTAAATATTTCTTGATTTATTGAGGTAAAAGAGCTTGACATACAATGAAAATATACTGTGACTTTCAGAAGTCAAATCTCTACAGTAAAAACGAGCATTTATTTGAACTAATTGTAACTTTCTGATGTCCGATGAATAGATTTGAACTTATGACAAATGTAAACTTCACTAATGCCTATTGAGCAGTATAGACGGTATTATTCATAAACACCAGAAAAACGAAGGAAAATGTATGTAGAAATTTGTGCCGTGTCTGGCCCTGTGTAGCATCTACTGCTCTTCATATTCTTTGGAAGGATCCTGACATTAGAAATAAGCAATTAAACCAGTTTGAGCTGCACATTTACTCATTTGACATTCATCCAGAAAAACTTAGATTGGATTTTATCAGTGCATTCCCTCAAAATCGAACCCATGACCTTGGCATTGCTAGCACCATGCTCTACTGTTTAAGCAACAGAAACTCATTTCAGCACAGGTTGTTTTGTGAATATGTCACAATGTAATTCAGGCTGTTATTGAAGGATGGGGCTTTTACAACTAAAGTATGACTTTTTGTAGCACTAAGATACTGTACTAACATTATTAGTGTACTTTAAGGTGAAATAATATGATATGAACCTATAAAATGTGGCACTTCTTGTGTTCACACTGAATTGATTCGGACCATTTAAAGTGTTGTTCATTCTGAACAATAGTATTGCCACCATAACATGCAAGTTAGGAAGTGTCCCAAAGGAAGGGAATGAGAATAGTGTTTTCTGTGTCCTGGTGAGAATGCCGAATGTGAGGGGTGGGGAACCTGTCTGAAGCCTGATACCTCCTTCAGACTCCCTCATACTCTTCTTTTCATCATGTTCCTCTTGTGTTCAAGTTGGGTCACAGCTGCCAGGTCTGTGAGTTAATTATTTCACTAAATGTAGCCAATGTGTTTTCTAAATGTACTCTTATTGGTCTTAATATACTTGAGATAAAACTAATCATTGTACAAGATAAAAAATATAAATTTTCTCATCTGTCTTTGAACGTCCAAGATTATAAAATTTGTAGTCCTAAATGAGATCTTATTTAGACTGGGGTCAGGATGGTTACTGGCACGAGGTCGGGATGACATCACAGCAATAGCAAACCACAACCGTCCAACGATCCAATCAATTCCTGATGGACAAAATAATTTGTTCTCGAGAAGCCGGTTCATATGGTGGTCAAGAGAGCTCACCACACTGCAACTGAAGAAAACACATGCAAATAATAAAAACACAAGCAAATTAAGAAAACATCTTCAGTCTGACAACACATGTGCTGCAAATACACAACCAAATACAGAAACAAGGTGCAAATACTCACAACGCACATCAGAATGTCAAAATAAAAAATAAATCACCTTACAGGTCATCGACAACACCACTGACAAGTAGACATTGAACAATAAGCGGTCCCAGCTAGGTTGGTCACTTCTTGGGGTCCCCTTGAAACATTTATCTTTCTGTGCTATTTTCAGCATGTTTCTGTATTTGGTTGTGTTGTGAGTATTTGCAGTGTTTCTGTATTTGCAATGTTTCTGTATTTGGTTGAGTTGTGAGTATTTGCAATGTTTCTGTATTTGGTTGTGTTGTGAGTATTTGCAGCGTGTTTCTGTATTTGGTTGATTTTTGAGTATTTGGATTGTTTCTGTATTTGGTTGAGTTGTGAGTATTTGCAGTGTCTCTGTATTTGGTTGAGTTGTGAGTATTTGCAGTGTTTCTGTATTTGGTTGTGTTGTGAGTATTTGCAGCGTGTTTCTGTATTTGGTTGATTTTTGAGTATTTGGATTGTTTCTGTATTTGGTTGAGTTGTGAGTATTTGCAGTGTTTCTGTATTTGGTTGAGTTGTGAGTATTTGCTGCATGTTTCTGTATTTGGTTGAGTTGTGAGTATTTGCAGTGTTTCTGTATTTGGTTGAGTTGTGAGTATTTGTAGTGTTTCTGTATTTGGTTGAGTTGTGAGTATTTGTAGTGTTTCTGTATTTGGTTGAGTTGTGAGTATTTGCAGCATGTTTCTGTATTTGTTTGAGTTGTGAGTATTTGCAGCGTGTTTCTGTATTTGGTTGAGTTGTGAGTATTTGCAGTGTTTCTGTATTTGGTTGTGTTGTGAGTATTTGCAGCGTGTTTCTATATTTGGTTGAGTTGTGAGTATTTGCTGCATGTTTCTGTATCTGTTTGAGTTGTGAGTATTTGCAGTGTTTCTGTATTTGGTTGAGTTGTTTCTGTATTTGTTTGAGTTGTGAGTATTTGCAGTGTTTCTGAATTTGTTTGAGTTGTGAGTATTTGCAGTGTTTCTGTATTTGGTTGAGTTGTGAGTATTTGCAGTGTTTCTGTATTTGGTTGCGTTGTGAGTATTTGCAGCTTGTTTCTGTGTTTGGTTGCATTGTGAGTATTTGCAGTGTTTCTGTATTTGGTTGAGTTGTAAGTATTTGCAGTGTTTCTGTATTTGGTTGATTTTTGAGTATTTGCAGTGTTTCTGTATTTGGTTGAGTTGTGAGTATTTGCAGTGTTTCTGTATTTAGTTGCGTTGTGAGTATTTGCAGCTTGTTTCTGTGTTTGGTTGCATTGTGAGTATTTGCAATGCATTTCTGTATTTGTTTGCATTGTGAGTATTTGCAGCACATTTGTTGTTAATCTGATGATGTTTTCTTAATTTGCTGGTGTTTTTTCTATTCGCACGTGTTTTGTTCAATTGCAGCGCATTGAGCTCTCAGCCATCATCGTAGGTTCACTCGGATATATGTCACAATAGAGAAGACAATTGCAACTTCCGTTTCATGCCAACTTTAAATAATTGACCTGGATAGAAGAGTAGACTAGTACAATGCAAGTACGCTACCTGATAACAGTCATTTTGAGACATAAAGCGACGTAGGCTAATATTCAATGTAGCTAAGTATAAAAGTTATATATGCGGGCTATTTCATTAAAATGTCCTAGCTGTCTGGGTGTTCATGGTTGGGATCCAATAAAAAATATTGGAACCGACTGACGTTTGGTTTCGTTAACTGTCCTTGCACATGTATTAATCGGCAGATGCAAGCAAAATACCATACGAAACTACTCTGATAGAGTTTTCATAGCATTTCTTCATTTACGGTGCCGCACACTGTGAATCTATAGCGCGCGATATTTCCCCGTAAAGATTCCATTGGTCATGGCAATCACAGTGCCAACACATTGATACAACAAATACTAACCCCTAACTGTACTCTACACCCTACTTAAACCGATGGAATTGGCTACAGGGTGGGATTTGTGCTGAACTAGTTTAGGGGAAAACGTCAGCCATTTTCAGCGTGAAACAGACAGTGCATCCATTGTTGCCCAATTCCCAAACAAATTACTCTTACAAGTCAGTTATTTTAATTAATCAAAAACGTACAGTGCAGTCAGCTAGTCTGATTTCCAATTAATTGAATGACTAATGAGTAACCACTATCATTAGAGATATGCATCCAAGACTCTTATATTTTGGTATATAAGTCATGCATTCCAACACAGATTGTTGGATCTATTGTTGACATTTTAAATGCAGTATAGATGTACCATGTTCATTTAGTTTTTGCATATTAAATATAGTACAGCTACTATCTGGTGTTAAATATTTGATAGCATAATTATGTTTTTATTGCGCAGTGTGAATAGGGAGGAAACTAAAGTGTCATTAAGTGTGAGGTATGCACTCTCATTACACTGTGGGTGGGCATGTGCTCTGCTGGTGGACTGAACAGAAATGTTGATGGGATATTCCTAAAGGCTGATTTTAAACACTCATCAGTGTCGACTTAAACCCATGTATTACATCTGTGTTTCACTTTGATTTACTGCCACGACAGCTGCCAACGTTTCCGTAGACCACATGTTCACACCACTAATTTAACAGTGCTGTGCAAATATGCCTTTTCTGCTTGCACATGCCACATGTATACAATCCTAATGCATTTGAATAGGTGGATCCCAACCCCTAAACAGGTAGCTTTCGGACCCCTCTGCACATGTGTATTATTGTAAGTGACCTACAACAATTTCCAGAAGTATGTATACACTACTGGTGCTCTTGAAAGAACCATTTATTTGACCAAAAAATACAGTAATATTGATAATGATTCTGATACTGAGAATTTAAATGATAAATATTATTACAATTTAAAATAACTGTTTGCTATTTTAAAATATTTTAAAATGGCATTTATTCCTATAATGGCAGTTGGATGGTATAACAGATTCCACAAAAATATTAAGCAGTGAAAACCTTCAACATTGATAATAACAATAAATGTTTCTTGAGCAGCAATCATCATTTCTGAAAGATCATGTGACACTGAAGACTGGAGTAATGATGCTCAAAATACAGCTTTGCATCACAGGTAGGCTATAAATTGCATTTTCAAATATTTTCAAATGAAAAACAGATATTTTAGATTGTATTATTTCACAGTTGAACTTTTTTGCTGTATTTTTGATCATAAGGGACTTAAAAAAAAAAAAAAAAAGGGAAAAAAAAGGAAAAAATAAATTATTCCAAACTTTTGACCAGTAGTGTACCTGGTCACATGTTCACAAAGAAATCTGTGATGAATTTCATTCCGCAACATTTTTATGAATATCTTTTACAAATTCTTGTAAAATGGCAAATGTTATAAAGAACCAGAGCTGTATCAATCATATAGTTTGCTCTGCGCAGTGTTGGGAAAAGTTACTTTTAAAAGTATTGCATTACAATATTGCGTTACTCCCTAAAAAGTAACTAATTTCGGTACTTTTTATGGAAAAAACTACCGTTTAGAACTACGGTAATATAAATAATTAGGCTACTATTCTATATATTTGTTTTTTTTTGGCAAATGTAAAGGCTTTTTTTGGGGGCAAATGTAAAGGCCTTTTCACACCAAAAGTGAAATGAATAAGCCTCAGGCTGAAGGAAATAAAATTTCACGCCTGTACAGTAGAGGGCGCAGCTCAAACAAACCTTTCAGCTGTACTGACATTTTTGATTGCAGAAGAAAAGGATGCAGATAAAGGAAAGTTCAACACTCTTCAGCAATAAAAACAAAAATGAAACACAAATGTGATGTTTAACTAAAGCTCATTAATACGGTTGAATTGGATCTTTGAAGGTCAGCAGCAAAGACATTGGTTAATAAAGTGAGATTAAATACATAAAGTGTATTTGTATTTAACATTTAATTATTGCAGATTCTCGTAATATTCAGTATTTGCATTTCACCGTTTTTGAGGAACACTGAATCTGTTTTTGTGCAAGTGAGATGAGTAAATGCATGCTTGCATTTAGTCCAGAACTACAAAAACCATCATGTTTTCACAGCGCACACAACATCTCTGCACTTACTCCCTGTTTCTCTCAACATGGGGACAGGAGAGCTGTCAGTCAATAAACGAGAAAACAAAGCAACTTGCGTTACTTATTAAAAAAATTAACTCAGATATTTTGTTGTAAATTTAAAAGTAATGTACTAGTTACCTGAAAAAGTAATCTGATTACAAAACTCACATTACTTGTAATGCGTTTCTGTGGCCTGTTTATTCTCAATTAACTACTGAATGGCCAGGTGACACTAAAAACAAGCAAGAGCTCCAATCTGAAGACATAAGCAGTTTAATTCAAGCACCACGCTCCATTTAATTCAACTTAGGAGGGTGCTGACATGTGATGGCTGGAGAAAATGGACCCTGCCCTTAACATCCAAACAGAGCCAGAGGGAAGCATTTTATCTCCGCTGGCTTGCATGAGGAAAGTAAATTATTCAAAATGTATCCGTCAAACTGAAAGAGTTTTTGGCATGTGAATGTGAAAGATCAGATCATATTTGGTCAAAGCGGTCTTTATGATTGCCATATGCTTCTCTACCTCACTGAACAAACAGAGCAGTGCCGAACGAGTCCAGTGAAACAGGGATGCCTGTATTTAGGCCGTTTCACATCCTGGCAGCTGGCATTGTGTTGGTGATTGTTAGACTAATCATCAGCTCAATTACGCAGGAATGTGCCTGAGAGACGAGGAAGAAAGCTCTGTTTTGACAGCTCAGCACTCCAGGGGCGAGAAGTCAAGCCTCTCTGCAGGCCGACCCTCTTTTACTAAGACTTGAGAATTTGACACCACGCTTTTCATGTATTTATCTAGCATTAAGCACAAAAAAGATTAAATTTTTTTCCGGATTTGACACTTTGACTATTTAATCTGTATATTTCCTCGAAATATTCCTCAAATAATTATGGACTTCTGCGTAAGAGACTGTCTAAGCCGCAACATCACAAATGTGTGCACACTTCATCTGCCAATAATTTTAAAAACAGCAATATTTTATACTTTGAAATGCATCACAGAGGATCTCTAGAATGTTCTTAACACAAATGTACCATTTCATTTTACTACAAGTTATTACATTATCACTCACAACCAGTAAAACCACCTGTCTTCAGACCATAACTCAAAAAACTTCATATAGATTAATGCATAAATTAAAAACAAAAATATAATACGTACCTTTCAAAGAAATATTACTAATTACTACTAATTTTATGTCCAAACAAAAGGAAAAGTAAAAAAATAAATAATAATTAACAGTCCCTACACTTTGACACCATTAAATCACACAATTAAATTATATTATTAGAATAAAAATTTTGATTTATTATTGTTTTTATAGTAAATATTTTCTGTCACAACCATAAGTCACCACCTGAAATAGAAGTAAATGATTTGTATATATATTTCTATATAAATATTGAACATGTTAACATTTTGTATCTTGTTTAATATGGAGAAAAAAATCTTTAAAGATTTTATGAACTTTCAATGAACTCGTTTTTGGGGTTTTTTTTTAATGGGTAAATTAATAATTAACACAACTGGAAATGTAGCTGTAGGAGAATCAGTCTGTCTGACAGTTTGATCAATTAATGCTCTAAAAGAATCATAATAAAATGTGACTTGAGAGCTTTATCTGGCCTTTTTCTGGCTCCTGGTGTGAATTGGCGTGGACATCCAGCTTTTATGCACAGGGCTTTTGTTTGACTCACAGTCAGGCCATTCATTTGATTTCACTGACTTTAAAGGAACTATTTGAGCTGATTGGCAGATTCTGAACTGTAATGAAAAGAACGTATTCATAGACTTCCCAAGGCACTTATGCAGAACTTACAAGTATGAAAGGAAAAAGGTCTTTAAATATTTTACTGTTTAACAGTTACAAATGTTATGGATGTCAATTACATAAAGTGACCCCAAAAATATGTCACCTGTAAACAAATAGCATTTCCCGAGAGATATATTCATTCATTTTAATCAGCTGATGTTTTGGTGATTTTTTTTCAGTCAGTTCTCCTCAAGTTCACACAGGTGTCCTTGAAGGTCATCCATTTGACATACACAAAGTGTTACAATACTATTTGTATTGTACTATTCCATTTTGAAGAGTATATGTATTTTTGTGTTTGTTTTGATTAAAGTTGGCTTTCTAAAAGTTAGAATACACCCTGTCCTGGTTTGGAAGAGCCTGTGATCTCCAAGGGGTGCCATGGAGAGCTGACAGGAATTAGCATAGAAGTGCATCCCATGCTAATGTGAAGGCTGCGGTCTCAGTCTTGGATTGGCAGGGGCTCCGTGTCTCCAATGGCCGGTTTCCTGAAGGAGGGGCAGAGCCTGTGGAGCGGCCCATGAAGAAACTCAGCTTCCTTGTACACTGCTGAGAGTCCTCTTCACCTCTTAGGCACCTCTTAACTTTTGAGAAAGTGCTGATGACTTTCCTATTTTTATAGATTATTATGTTGTAGGTCACTTATGAAACACAGATTTAAAATAAAATAATAAATAAATAATCAAACAAATATGATATGTATGAATGAATGAATGAATGAATACTTTTCAAAAGTGTTTAATTTCAGAATAAATGTAAATTATTTGTTTGCATGTGTCTTTAAACCATTACAAACACATTATTAGTATATTTGAAAAGTAGACAGTGACCAAAATGGCTTAATAAGAATCCCAGACATAGTGTCGCCCCAGATCCGGGCCACATCTGGTACATGTGGATTCAATGCGTACAAGATGTGGGCCGGATCTGGGCCGACACTATGTTGCTGTCTGAGAACTGTGACATTGCTGTGTTGTCACCATGTACCTATGTTTTTATGCATTGTAAACAAAATTGTTTGGTTTCTGTTTCATTTTCCTGGACTCTTAGTTTGTAACTCATTGATTCCTGTGTTTCCTTTCTGTCTCCATAGTAGCTTAGTATGTTGTTGTTTGTTGCTGTGTTTACTCATTGTTTGTTTGATTTGATTCACCTGTTCCTTGTTTAGCTCTTTAGTAACTCTGTGTATTTATAGTCTTCAGTTTGAGTTGTTCTTGGTTCTTGTCCATGTTTGTTGTGAGTCCTGCATTCCAGTATTCTCTTCTCTCTTTTTTTGGTTTATTGTTTAATAAAGGGACTGCTGAGGATATAGATCCTTATTATAAATAAATAAATGAATAAATAGCATATTAAAATATAAATATATTTCATATGACATTTACAATATATTTTGCTATTCTTTATTTGACCATTTCATTAATTTTATGGAGGCCCAGTGAAAATGTAAGGTAGTTGCAAAAAAAAAAAAAAACTTTTTTGTTAAGTCCTGATAAAGTTAAAGGGATAGTTCAGCCAAAAATGAAAATTAGCCCATGATTTACTCACCCTGAAGCCGGTGTATATAACATTCTTCTTTCAGACGAATACAATCAGAGTTATATAAAAAAATGTCCTGGCTCTGCCAAGCTTTACAGTGAGATTCAATGGGTATATATTTTTGGAAGTCCATCAAATCGCATCCATCCGTGATAAAAGTGCTCGAAACGGCTCTGCGTGGGTTAAAGGTGAACTAAGTAACTTTTTTACCTTAACTGAACAGCTTCGGAGTCACTGGAATGGTTATATTACTTATTTCGGGTTGAATGGTGGTCGTTTCACACCCCCCTGGTGCCCGTGAGCGGAAAATCCGCACTTGCAACTTTGAGCCGGCGGGCCGCCGGCCGCCGCGTCAGAAAGTATCGCGTGATATCAGGTCTCGCGATGTAACGAATTGCTTTACGGCCAAAAGAAATCTGCTAAAATGCTGTCATTATTGCGCTCCCTCACGCTGTTTGAACCCGAATGAAGAAGACGTTTTAAAGAATGTCCCATCTGCTTTGATGTCGTTGATCTACTAGCCTCTGGTGTCTGAGAATCGCCAACGAGTTTTTACAACAGTGTTGTCAAATATCTATTCCGAAGCTGTAGGGGGAGCTCTAGAAAGAAACCTGCGAGCAAAAAGCGAGAATACAGAGAAGAAATCCCGAAATTACTGAGCCCTGCTTTAATAAAGGCCTTCTGATGTGAAGCGATGCGTTCGTGTAAGAAAAATATCCATCTTTAAAACTTTATCGACTAAAATAACTAGCTTCCGGCAGAGGGCCTACACAAGTTGACTTACGCCAAAAGAGTAACATTGACGATGTATGACGTAGATGTAGGATTAGCATAAGCTTTGACGCATTTGTCGCGGTTCAAACCATAGACTGTGGTTCAAACAAACAGGGCTGGGCAACCGCGTTCGTCATTACGTTGTGCGTCAAGTTCAAGGGTTACTCTTTTAGCGTAAGTCGACTTGCCGGAAGCTAGTTATTTTAGTCGATAAAGTTTTAAATATGGATATTTTTCTTACACGAACGCATCGCTTCACGTCAGAAGGCCTTTATTAACCCACGCAGAGCCGTTTCAAGCACTTTTATCACGGATGGATGCGATTTGATGGACTTCCAAAAAAATATACCCACTGACTCTCACTTTATAACTTGGAAGAGCCAGGACATTTTTTAATATCTGATTCTATTCGTCTGAAAGAAGAATGTCATATACAGCTAGGCTGGCTTCAGGGTGAATAAATCATGGGCTAATTTTCATTTTTGGGTGAACTATTCCTTTAAATGATTCCTGGGTCTTGATAAAATTGTATAAAAAAACTTGGTAACACTTTAGAATACTGTTCCTTCATTAATGAATAACTACACAGGAACAAATGAGTAATGCATTAGTAACACTCTAGTAACTACTATTAACTAACAAGAAACTCTGATTAACGAATTAGTAATAGCGCTCAGTCGGATGTGGTAGTTCACTATTAGCTAATCAATAACTACTATTTTTCATACCTCACTGAATACTATAAGAACTACTATATACAGGTTAATAAATATTTATAATGCACAATGTTTAATATAAGGTAATGGTAGCCCATTAGTAATGAATCAAGTGTTACTACATCCTTCTAAAAGAACTACTAATTATTTGGATCAGTATTCTAAAGTGAAAAACATGATAACTACCTAATATTGACTGAAGTCATTGTAAGCTTTTAAGGCTTTTGTAAGGTTTTGGATAGTAATGAATCAAGTGTTACTACATCTGGAACTACTAATTATTTGGATCAGTATTCTAAATTGAAGATCATGGGAACACACTAGTAATGACTAAAGTGTTACCAAATCCATTGGAAGGAATTACTATTCAAAATCTTACAAAAATCTCAAAAGCTTACAATGACTTCCGTCAATATTAGGTTGTTATCATGTTTTTCACTTTAGAATACTGATCCAAATAATTAGTAGTTCCTTTAAAATGATGTAGTAATACTTGAGTTATTACTAGTGGGTTACCATTAACTTTTATTATAAATTATGCATTATTCATGTTAATTATGAACCTGTAGATAGTAGTTCTCTGGGAGGTATTAAAAAAATAGTAGTTATTGATTAGCTAATAATGAACTACTACATTCATTTGAGCGCTATTACTTACTAATTAGTTAATCAGAGTTTCTTGTTAGTTAATAGTAGTTACTAGAATGTTAATAATACGTTACTCATTTGTTCCTGTGTAATTATTCATTAATGAAGGAACAGTATTCTAAAGTGTTACCAAAAAATTAATTAAAAAGGGGGAGTTAAGATCAACATCATAAACACCACTGGTTTATTGGTCACTTTACAGGTAGTGTCGCCCTGTTGTCTTTCCAGATTTTGAACATCAATCGCATGAATGATCTTTCTGTATTTGATTTGCAGTAAACACAGGCGGACCTGTCTTCGCCAAGCTGTTCATAAGAGCGAGTGGCCATGTGTTTTCTGCTGTTTGTGTCACTCTTGTGGAGAGCGGCTGAATGCAGCTGGCAGGTCTCTTTACCCCTCATTTATCTGCTGCTTTTGGGTCTGTCATGACCACTTGAGGAGCTCTCCTACTGCCTGTGATCACAGGGCCATCTCAAAACTTATATAATCAAGTATAGCAATTAGCAAAGCAGAAGGATGGTGTACCCGTCTGATATGGACAGGCTTATTCATCCACTAGACTAGAGCAAGAAAACAGCAATTATTCATGTCCCATCATTTTGTTTTAATGTTCAACATGGACAAAAACATTGAGGGTCATGTATGAAACGAGGTACAGCACAATGGCTGTTAGATACAGAACTGCAGAGGCTCTTGCTGTGAAGGATAAACTCATCTTCATTCATCGTTTTAATTTAAAACCTTTTGGCATTATACAAAACTCGAATTCTTATAGTTTACATACAGTGAAAAAGAACACTTTTTTAAGGATACTTGTAAAAAAGTTTTAAGTACTGAAATAATATACTAGGAATATTAACTGTAAACTGCAAGTAATGTTTTCGGACACTTTAATTGCAATTAAATGAAAATGTTTTAGAGTTTTAATTTATTTTAAATGTAATTAGTTGAACTTATGTGTGGTTTTTGACTTGTGTACATCTTAATTTCATTTCTTAAATTTATTTATATATTGTTACATTGTGCTGAATGTTCTGACAAGCATTTATGGGAAACAAAAAAAACTTTAATGTAATTTCTTTTGAAACTTGTATTCTTGTATTTACAGTGAGGAAAATAAGTATTTGAACACCCTGCTATTTTGCAAGTTCTCCCACTTAGAAATCATGGAGGGGTCTGAAATTGTCATCGTAGGTGCATGTCCACTGTGAGAGACATAATCCAAAAAAAAAAATCCAGAAATCACAATGTATGATTTTTTAACTATTTATTTGTATGATACAGCTGCAAATAAGTATTTGAACACCTGAGAAAATCAATGTTAATATTTGGTACAGTAGCCTTTGTTTGCAATTACAGAGGTCAAACGTTTCCTGTAGTTTTTCACCAGGTTTGCACACACTGCAGGAGGGATTTTGGCCCACTCCTCCACACAGATCTTCTCTAGATCAGTCAGGTTTCTGGGCTGTCGCTGAGAAACACGGAGTTTGAGCTCCCTCCAAAGATTTGCTATTGGGTTTAGGTCTGGAGACTGGCTAGGCCATGCCAGAACCTTGATATGCTTCTTACAGAGCCACTCCTTGGTTATCCTGGCTGTGTGCTTCGGGTCATTGTCATGTCGGAAGACCCAGCCTCGACCCATCTTCAATGCTCTAACTGAGGGAAGGAGGTTGTTCCCCAAAATCTTGCAATACATGGCCCCGGTCATCCTCTCCTTCATACAGTGCAGTCGCCCTGTCCCATGTGCAGAAAAACACCCCCAAAGCATGATGCTACCACCCCCATGCTTCACAGTAGGGATGGTGTTCTTGGGATGGTACTCATCATTCTTCTTCCTCCAAACACGTTTAGTGGAATTATGACCAAAAAGTTCTATTTTGGTCTCATCTGACCACATGACTTTCTCCCATGACTCCTCTGGATCATCCAAATGGTCATTGGCGAACTTAAGACGGGCCTTGACATGTGCTGGTTTAAGCAGGGGAACCTTCCGTGCCATGCATGATTTCAAACCATGACGTCTTAGTGTATTACCAACAGTAACCTTGGAAACGGTGGTCCCAGCTCTTTTCAGGTCATTGACCAGCTCCTCCCGTGTAGTTCTGGGCTGATTTCTCACCTTTCTTAGGATCATTGAGACCCCACGAGGTGAGATCTTGCATGGAGCCCCAGTCCGAGGGAGATTGACAGTCATGTTTAGCTTCTTCCATTTTCTAATGATTGCTCCAGCAGTGGACCTTTTTTCACCAAGCTGCTTGGCAATTTCCCCGTAGCCCTTTCCAGCCTTGTGGAGGTGTACAATTTTGTCTCTAGTGTCTTTGGACAGCTCTTTGGTCTTGGCCATGTTAGTAGTTGGATTCTTACTGATTGTATGGGGTGGACAGGTGTCTTTATGCAGCTAACGACCTCAAACAGGTGCATCTAATTTAGGATAATAAATGGAGTGGAGGTGGACATTTTAAAGGCAGACTAACAGGTCTTTGAGGGTCAGAATTCTAGCTGATAGACAGGTGTTCAAATACTTATTTGCAGCTGTATCATACAAATAAATAGTTATAAAATCATATATTGTGATTTCTGGATTTTTTTTTTTAGATTATGTCTCTCACAGTGGACATGCACCTACGATGACAATTTCAGACCCCTCCATGATTTCCAAGTGGGAGAACTTGCAAAATAACAGGGTGTTCAAATACTTATTTTCCTCACTGTAAATATATTTGTAATTATGTGTAATGATGAAGTTGCAGTTTAGTACATTTAAAATATATTAACTTTAATTGAAAAAATGAAAAAAATTGTCATCAATTACTCACCCTTATAAACCCTAAGGCTTTCGTTCATCTTTCAAAGAAAGATGCAGCAGTTGAGCAGTTTAGTTTAGCAGTTTTACAGAAATCTCTCAGATTTTATTTAAATATCTTCATTTGTGTTTTGAAGATGAATGAAAGTCTTATGGGTTTGGAACGACACGAGGGTGAGTAATTAATGATAGAATTTGCATTTTTGGGTGAACTATCCCTTTAAGAAACATCATCATGAACTTACACTTTCTTTAAATAAACTCAAGTGGCACTAACATTTAAGTACACTACAATTGAGCACACTTGTTTTTCACAAGTTACATGAAATAGTCTTTCTAGAGTTTCTGAGTTTCTAGTTTGTGATGCAGCCTCAGTATGAAGCAGCTGGTGATGTCCTGAAAGTGAGAGGGTCAGTGCCGCCACCTGGTCAGAGATCTCACTCCGAAACCCCACATCCACACTAACTCAGCTCCTCCACTCACAGGACAACCAGCCCAACAGCTGTCTTTTACGACAAATATAATGCAATATCTGGCACTGTGCTTGTATAAAAAAATATTTCAAGCTGCATCTCTCCAAAATAATGCTCGATTTCACACCAGAGTGCATATTCTACACTCTCCGCATTCTTTGAGTGGATTTTGGTCGACGTTACACGGAGGCCGATCGCCACATTCTTTTGGTTTATCACAATCTCTATTAGGACATATTTGTAGTGGATAAGAGGAGACTGTTTTAACTGCAATTGTTCAAGTTGTCTTGGATCGAACTTCCTAGCCAGACAGGAAGCACATTCCAGCTTCTGACATTTAGGAACATTCACATAAACTTTTTTTTTTTTTTGCAATATAACACGGTTTATGACACATCCCAGATTCTGTGGCTTTGCGAGAGATGAAGCTAAATGTGAATGGAATGATACTATCCCTTCTGGGACTTTGTGCTCTGCATATTTCGTTCCCAAAATTGGTCAAGAGTTATTCTGCAGTGTGTTTTGGTGCCACTGACCTCTCAAATGCCTTACATCCCATTGACGAGGAAAAGTAAAGCAGATAAAAGCACTACCACTGACAACATTTAAAGGGACAGTAACCACTGTAACGATTTAATAAATCCTTCCAAACAAAAACAGGTTGTTTGCCAATAAAACTTAGCAGTTCATGTAAGGCAGTAAAACGAATTCCTCAAAGGCGAGACACGTTGACATCAAAAAATAATCTATTAACACGTATTACAAACAGAAAACACCAATCAGTAAAGTCACACGACTATTTTAGACAAATATATTAAAGTAAATAAAGATTTTCTCAGACATTCAACACATTTCTGCCTTGTACTGTACTAATACAATCAGTTCTTTCAACAGAACCTGTGCAAGTACATAAATGCAGTTCTAAAGCATCAACCATGTCGAGAAAACCTCCTTTGTGTAAAGAAAGAGGGAGATATACCTCTTAAACCTCATTTGGGACGTTTAGCATCCACACAGGAAAAGCCCAGATGGGAGAAGAAGCGTCCTGAATTGGATCTCTGTCCACAAGCGCACAAACTCAGACAGGATGGTATGCTTTACAAAAACACTAGTTTTCCCCAAAGCTGTTTTTGTGCTCGTCTCACTGATAGAGACTGATCTGCCCCCTGAATAGTTCCCAAGACAGTCCTCTGAGGAAACACTCCACATGCAGTTTAGTGTGGTCCAGTCTAAGGCATGTAGTCCAGTGAATCTTCTCTGTCTCAGAACCAGACACTGGCCTTCGCTTTGTCTTGCTCTGGTGCTGTGGGTGAGGAAACAAATCTTGTTAAAACATGTTTGCTTCATCCAGCAACATAACATAAGGGGTGTGACGCCATATGACAGTTTACACTATACGGTTTATACAGGAAATAAACCAATAAAATCTAGAAAAAAGGTAATAGTAATCTAAATGTAAAAATATGGCAAATTATGCACAATTCAGTATGTGGCCTCCACTGACATATCTAATAATGACTGATAAACATCTCTAATATCGACCAATAACTGACAGATATCATGCATCCCTATATATAAATGTGTCAGGACTGCTTTACATTATTTATATGTGAAAGCAACGACAAAATGTAGGTAATGTGAAAATAATATTAGATGTACTTGTGTTGTGAAGCTGTTTTTGCTATTTGTTACTGTTTAAAAGTTTGAGGTCAGTAAGAAATGAATAATTTTATTCAGCAAGAACGCATTATATTGGCCAAAAGTGAAGACATTTATAATGTTACAGAAGATTTCTATTTCAACATATGCTGTTCTTTTGAACTTTCGATTCATTCAATTTTTTTAACGAAGAATCCTGATAAAAAAATCACGGTTCCACAAAAATATAAGCAGCACAATTGTTTTCAACATTGATAATAATAAGAAATGTTTACTGAGCAGCAAATCAGCATATCAGAATGATTTCTGAAAGATCATGTGACACTGAAGACTGAAGTAATGAAGCTGAAAATTCAGCTTTGACCAAAAAAATAAATAATTGATGTTGTAATATTTTAAAATATGACTGTTTTTACTAGCCTGGCTAACGTCAGACCTCTTCTCATTGAGACGTGGTCTGGGAACCACATGTTCATTTTCTCATATTTGAGGCGTGGTTTACGAATGCCCAGAGCCGTTTATTGGGCGCTACGAATGTCTATCAAATGCGCCTGTATGTAGCTCATAGCCAATCGTTTCAATTATACCAGATGACGTATGTAGAGCGACAGAAATTCGACGAGGAAGAAGACGAAATAAACTTGCGTTCTAAACTACTTAGAACACTATCTAAGGCTGCATCGAAAGGTAACTTCGTGTCTGATGCCATGTTGGATCCATAGATATAAACAAACTGCTTCGGTGTGTCGCATAGACGCCGTCATCGTCTTGCTGCTCCATTCCCGTTCTGTGATTGGTTCCCTTTTTGAGGGGAAAATCTGGTCCATGGTATCCAGGCTGCCTAGCAGCGTGAATAAAATCGCACTGCGCACAAGGCAGCATGGAGAAACCCAGGCTATGTTTTTACTGTATTTTTAATCAAATAAGACATGAGACTTCTTTCAGCTTTGAACTGTAGTGTAAGAGATGAAGCTTTTGACTGTGAAGAATCTATTTAACTGAATTATCCAAAAGTAGGCATTATCACGTGGTTATTTAATATGTATATAAACCATTTTGTGTTGACTTGCGAATAAAAATGACTACATAATGATGATTTACAAATGTCATAACACATGAATGCTGTGGAAGTGTACAGATCTATGATCTGTTCGCTCATCTTGTCTCACCTGTGTCATAGATGTCCACCGACCCGTGGAAAGAAACGGGCCAGTTGGGTGCCGGGATGCTACTCGGTTCCAGCTCTGTTTTGATGGCGTCTGTGTAGGACGTGGGGCTGCATGACGCTCTCACACCGGGTAGCAGGAGGGGGCTGAAGCGGGGGTCCAGCGCGGGGCTGTGGGCGTGATGGAGCACGCGGTGGGGGTGTGGGTGGCGGGGGTGCATGTGAGGGTACATCTCGTGCACGTGGGGGTATCCCGCTCCACTCTGGGCTCCCAGGCCGTAGTGCCATGAGTCAGTAAGAGCAGAAGGAGGGGCCAGGCTGTGGCTGCTCCAGATGCCAGTGTCTGCAGGGTGGAAGGCGGCGCTGTGGGGGAAGTCAGGGTGAGAGGGGGGGACACACGGGCTGGTCTGAGACGGGTAACCGCTACCCCACACGGACGACGATACGGAGCCACACTGACCCTCGGAGTGGGAGTTTCCTTCTGAAACACAACACACAATCAGTTCCTCAGTACCTGGATATCTGATTGAAATGGTTTTGTAGTATTCTGTCACACCACTTAACAGTAACATGTGAAGGCAAAAACGTGATTGGAAACCTAAAAGAGAAATGCATACTTTCCCTTAGATTCATGTACATTTTAACATACAATATTGATGTTGGAAAAAAAAGTTCACAAACACAGAATGCCTTTAGCTTAGCAGTAGTGCTGTACTGACCAATCAGAAGCCAGGACTAGAACTATACGTTTATTTTATGTTGCGGGTCAATTTAACCCACTAAGTAGTCGTAAATATCGGCTATTCTATGATTTTTTTCTTTTTTTCTTGATGTTTTGAGGGTTTTTTACATATGAGTCATGGACCAGCATGCAAAGTTTCGACACTCTGTGTTGTGGAATGTGCATACAACATTTCTATCATGATTGATCTGTTATTCAGTTTTATTATTCTTCAACTGTATTCAACTCAACCAGCAAATTTGATTGTTAAAGGCTGCTGTAAAGGACCAAAACAAAAGAAAAAATGTATTTTGTGAGTATTTTGATTTTGAGTTTTTCCACACTTTTTCTGTTTAAATTCTTTTACAAATATATATATTTTTTTTTTACAATATTGGGTAACACATTATTTTAGTGTCTTTGTTACACATTACATACACTTGTAGTGGTAGCGCTTTATTTTACAGTCCTGTTCCCAATGTACATACTAATGTACTTCTCATAGTTATTGTAATAACTGTGTAATGACTATGTACTAACCCTAAACCTAACCTTAACCCATGTAGTTGCCTTATATTACCCAGTAGTTGTACAATGTAAGTACAAGTAAGTACTAATGCAGTAATAACAGTAAATTATGCATAATTACATGAAACTAACTCCAAACCCAACTTTATTCTTAACCTTATAGTAAGTACATGTTGCTAATTAATATGATTTAGTACTTAAATGTAATTACACTGTAACAAGGACACTGTAAAATAAAGTGTAACCATCTTATGTTATAATGTGTGAGAACTATTAATGTTAATGATGTGATTTTCAGGAACACTGTCTCCTACCTTTCCACGGTCCTCCAGAGTGAAGTCTGCCGGTTTTAGCGTCATTGCTGAAGGAACTGGGCTGGCTCAAAGCGCGCGAGAAATGTTCGTCCACCACGTCCCCGATGTCTCCGCGGAAATAAGTGAACACCACACACCTGGCACTCAAGTACTCGGCCTCGGCGGGCTGCGCCTCCTTGCAGCGCTCCTCTTCCCCAGCGTTCTGCTCCTCCTCTCGGGCAAGCTCGGGCTCGGGACGGGGCTTCAGCGCTCCCGGCTGCTTATTCTGGCCACAGTGAGAGGGAAACTCCTCAGAATCCTGCATCCTGCTGTAGGCACCAAACTTCTTCTGCTGAAAGACACAGATTTGTGTTCATTATGAAGAACTGAACTGGTCAGGGCAGGGTTAAAAGCTGCCGCACACACACATTCACCACCTGGTCTTCGACCAAAAATAGATTGTTGAGGATTGTCTCTGAACTGATGGCCCAGTGCCCACGCTTGGCACATTAGTGGTAACGCTGATTTACGCCCATGAAGATTTCCGTATACGAGAGACTGTATAAACACGTTCAGTTGTAATTCACAGCTTGGAATTTGAAGAATTCTATATCAGATGTCATAAAATATGATTTTATTTAATATCAGTACAGCATTTAGAGAAAAACTCTACACATTTGAAAGTAACAATAATGTTTAATAATGTACTGGAATTACGCATTGACTAAAACGTCAAAAGAAAAAAATCTTAGACATTTACTGGTCCAATAAAATAGAGTAATACTTTTTTTAGATAAATAAATATATATAGCCTATAAATAACAGTTTTTTCTTCACTGCTCTGTCTTGTCCATTAAAATAGTGTACCAGTGTGTGTCTATATATATATATATATATATATATATATTGTTATTATTTTGTATTATTATTATTATTTTGCTGAGATGATTTAAAAAGTATTTAAAGCTTTAAGAAAAAAAAAGCGTTACATTTTTTGCATTCGTGGTCATTATATATATATATAATGACCACGAATGTAAAATTGTAAAGCTTTTTATATATATATATATATATATATATATATATATATATATATATATATAGAAACTAACCAAAAGTTAGTTGAGTTTTTCACACCAGGTGTGTGGTGTTCACCTAGCTATATGTATAACTGTATAACTGTTTTGTCTTCACTGTCCTGTCCGACTTGTTCATTTAAATAGTGTAATATATAATTGTGTGTGTGTACAGTATGTATGTGTATATATATGATGAAAAAAAATGCAACATTTTTTAATGCTTTTTAAATCATCTCAGCAAAAATGTCAGAAGCAGAACTTTGTTTTCCTAACTTTTCTTGAGTCTGAGTCAGAATAAAGCACCTACCTGCTGCTGCTGCTGATGATGTTGATGATGATGATGATAGTACGCCGCTTTGTAAGCCGCCGCTGCCGCTGATGATGTCGCAGGCAAGTAGTGATGAGCTCCATAACTCTGATGATACATAACATCCAAACAACTCATGGCAGAGGCTTAGACGATCTCAAGAGGCTCTTCAGAAACACGGCAGCTTCCTCAACCGCAGATAAATGATGTCATCATTCCCCCCTATATAAACCTGAGCGTTGACAAAAGCGCCGCGGTTTGTAAAAGAAAATATTAGCATAAAAACAAAAGTGTCCCCATCGAGGCTTCACCACCTACAGACAGACAGCGGATCAAAACACAGCGACAGACGCGAGCAGCGCGTGAAAGTTACAGGAGCTGCGCTGATTGGTGGGAAGTTTGGAGCGCTACGATCTGATTGGTGGAATCAGGGCTCCGCTGAAGAAACCGAAACAAATATTCATAAAGCACTATACTTTACCAGTTACCCGCTAGTAAAAGATAGACAAACTGCCGAACTGTTTTGACAAGCTCAAAACTAACTTTTTGAGAAACACCTGGTTAAGTTGTAAAAAGCATTATATGCTTTAGGTTATATTGCATTCTTGCATTGCATTAATTGTATGTTTCTGTGGGTGTAGGCTATTCATTTTTACTCTAGTAATATGTTGTTCGCTTGAGGGGAAATTTTAATAACCGAGATTTTTTTTTAAATGTCCTGTCATCTTAATTAGCCGTGTTTAAGGTAGGTTTGCATTAGGCATGTGCTGCCACCTGCTGTAGACCCGCTGACTGTCCTAACCAGAATTCACCAAGTAGAGGTAACTGCAGCCTGGAGCAATGGGCGTGCCACGAGGTCGGAAAGGAATGGGGCGTGCCAGGAGGAACGGGGCGTGCCGTGAGGTCTTTACAATTGGACGCGAAAGCTTCCTGATCCGCATAAAAGCGAGCCATATACTTAATCACTTTTGGCCAACAAACAATTATACAAGACCAAATACATTTCTTTCACTGTGAAAATAGCAATAATGATATTGAGAATACATTCTCAAATTTAGGGCGCGGGTTACATGACGTCATCACCACCGCGACTTTTTTTTAAATCATTAAAAAACAAATTAAATTATTATTTTAAAGATAAAAATGTCTCCTGACATTATTAAAGTCATACTAGTTTTGTACGTTCATTTTAAAGTACATACAAACTAATAGTAATGTTATTTTTATAATAATGGTACAGCAAATGTTTTTGCTGTATAAAGGCATACATAGGCTATATACGTGTTTGATCAAACACTCACCATATAATTATAAAATGAAGTAAAAACGGTTTAATAAACTTCTTTTAAGTGACATTAATCAATTAAGCAAAACAAACACCATTTTATCCAAAAACATTTATTCAGTTGTCATTTTTACAATTAATTCTTTTGAAACGTCAATTGAATTTGCCATCAAAGGCTTGTGTTCTAAGTCAAAACTCATTCCTTCACTGATTCATACTATAGTAGCAACTGTCCGCACAAATGAACAGTCTAAAAACTCAAATGGTGTCTTAAGAATAAAAAATTAAAAATGAAATTCTATGGCTTCATTTGAACCTTTCATATAAACAAAGTTAATACATTTCAGAAGTTTTAAAGCTGTTGAGATAATTGAAAAACTTTTGTCCAGAAATTTGCATGTCAGGTTGGCACAACTGCAAACATGGTTATTTTATTATGGTAATTACAGTATACATGATATAATTCATCGTTCAGAGGAGCCTTAATGATGAGTGAAAAGAGTTGTAGATCTCTCTAATACTGGTAAAAACTGCTTTCAAGTATGGGTAGGTTGGCACACTTTCCATATCAGTTGAATTTAAACACTTAGAAATGTTTACAACTGAAAATTGTTTAAATTTCAAAAAGTCAAAGTTAATGACTCAAAAATATAAATAAAACAAATAAAATAAATAAAAACTAATAAAACATCAGTTTTGAAAAGATTTTGAGATTTTTGTAAAAAAAAATTGAAGGTTTATTTGTCAATTACACACACACACACATATATATACACATTATATACATATATATATATATATATATATATATATATTTATGTAGCATTGATTTAGCACAATGGATTTTATAAATGTCTAATAATGTCTATAAATGTCTCATAAACTGCACGTCAAGCATGTTGTCTGTCATTTCCTCTATGTTGTTCTTGTAGTGTCCGACACAGATGAGTAAATATGCTCGAGTCAGCAGGAGCAGTCTAAATAGAAGAACTAAAGATTTTATGCTATATTGTGCACTAATCATACTTGGGTGCATCTGAACTTTTTCACAAAGACCAACACTGGGAAGTTTAATGTTTATTAAAAATAAGGAGCAAGGAAAGTCTTGTAAAATCCAAGGAGCTGAAACTGAAGGTGAAGGTACAGCATCAGTGCAGGGAGTCTTCAGGATCCACTGAATCCCTTTCTGCTTCTTGTGTTGAAAGAGATAAAGGAGACAAAAACGGGACAAATTATAGTAGCATATATTACATGTTGTGGTATTTAGTATTATTTCCCATTTAGTCTAGTGTGATTTGTTTTTGTAAATGGCTTGCTGCTTTTAAGCATTGTTTTTAATCTCACGAATAAACTTCCATTTCCCTTTTCCATCAATCCAAAAATCAGCTGAGCTGAAACATAATATAGACAGGTAGCTTACAGAAACACAGTGCCTAAAAAACTCCACCCATACGTTTTTGTTACTCAAATATGCAATCTAAAATAATGATTTTTTTTTGTTATTGCACATTCAATGAGAAATGAAATGGATACTCATTTTATCACTTCCCTATCACACTCCCCAATTTTATATTTGTTTAGAAGCCTTTACCTCTTATTACACAACAAAGGATAAAAATGCATTAATAGAACGGTTTTAACCATTAATAGGCTGTTCGTGGTTTGTTATGCACTACTAACTTTATCCAGTGACCTTTCTTTTATCTGATAACGTCCCCTAAAACTACTAATTTAGAGAGCAATAGTAAACTAGCATGCTTTAATACACAAGTTAATTTGATTCAGATGTACTGATAATATACAATCTTATTCTTTAAACGTCTTACCTTTTAAAAGTGCATCACAAACGGTCTGTTCTACTGCGCTGCTGCTGCTTTCGGAAAATATTGAGAGGCTCCACAAGCCGCCATACTGTGTCGCAACTTCTCTCTATGGCTCTGACTCTGTCCAGGAGGAAACTCCTTTGACCAATGAGAAACCTCCTGCCACGCCCCTACCTCCTGCCACGCCCCTACCTCTTGCCACGCCCATTGCTCCAAGCTGCAGCTACCCCTGTCTCGAATTCACTGCCTGACGTTGAGTGATTGATAAAACATGATTAGTTTTAAGATTTTACATTAAAACGTTTAAACATGATCAGACAAATAATGTATCTTTCAGCTTTAATGGCGTGTTTGTTTTAATAAATTGCATTGTGTCATTATAAGCTAATAATAATAATAATATTAACAAAATGTGTTAAATAATTCAATTAAATAGCTATATCTAAAAAAGGTACCAGTTAAAAGTTTTGGTATTTAGCCAGCCTTGTGCTTGTGTTTGTTAGAAAGAATGTTGAGAAAGAATGCTAATGTTTCTGCAAGTATACACATATACAATAATCATTTATAATACAAAATCATGGTAACAGGGATGACTAAACAAATAAAGTGATAAAAAAAGTGAAGACACTAGTGATGTTACTATGACAGAGTTTATTTACTTAAAGGTAAAGGGAATGTGAGATAGATAGAGTTGGTAGGATTAATGTAATGTGGACACCACTTCAAGTCTTGTTAATCGACATCAGAATAAATACAAAATACTGGCTTTTGTTTCCATTTTTAATCAAAAGTTGCATATTTCCTAATACAGCGAAGCGAAGGAGACAGGCCAATCACCTGAGAAGAATGAGGTTATATTACATTTTTTAAAAATAAAATAAAGTTGCTGAATTTGTACTTTTTTAATGAAAAATCACTATAACAACATATAACAGTGTGGGATACAAAAGGCACATGACCCATTTTCCATTCACAAACATGGCAAGGGTGAATGTGTTAATGGATCAACATTTTAATAATTTTATCAACTTTATTATCAAATCAATACAATAAGCACTTTCCTGTACACATTGAAATGGAAAATTTTTGCATAAAAGTTGTTCCAGCTTCAGAACATAGCAGTGTCAGAGTATTTATCAGTTGCAACAAAGCCAACCTAATGCAACGGGGAAGAGTTTAGAAAAGACAAGATAGTTCACTGTATTATTAATTCGCTCTACACAGCCCTGTTCCCATGCAGTTGTTGTCATGGCTAAACTGCTTGATCACTTTGATGGTTAGACAATGCAGAAGGAGATGTGAATATTTCAGTGGTGTTGTGATATGGTTTATCTAGGCCAGGGCACAGTCACTGAGAAGAGACTTACAGTCATAACAGGAGACACACACACACACACACACACACACACACACACACACACACACACACACACACACACACACACACTACAGTGCAGTGAAGTCTTCTCTTGTCGATCCAAGTTAATCCTACAGGCCTAACTGAATCTCACCACAGTGATTTTCTTCTCCCTGCATTCCACTTTATTCTAGTTTAACTCTATGATAATTCATATCATGTTTATCATCATTTTTTAATAAGCGTTTGAGCAGGAAACACATAGTGAATTAGTTCTCTCCCTATTGCCTCACAGCTCACAAAGAATGCTTCAAAGTCTAACCCTGTGGGACGGTACTTCATAAGACACTGCTATGTTGTATTATTCCACTGGCACACATTTCATCAAATCCCCCATGCAGTGGAGCCATTTTACTTGAGAACAAAGGAAATTAAACTACAATAAAAAGAGTGATAATTAGATTTTTTTTTTCTTTTCTCCTTACCAAAGCCATTGAGCAATACAGTTCAGTTGCTTTCATATCTTTGACTGTGCAAGAAGGGCATCAATAGAGTTCAAAGCATGCGGTCTAAGTTTATGCATTTGTTAATTCTATACTCTTGTGATCACTTAGTGATGCCAGAAGAACAATTTTTGGTTCCTAAAAGAATAATTCAGTTAACACTTCTTAAAATAACCTTTTTTTTTCTTAGTGTGAAGAACATTTGAAAAATCTAAATAAACTTTATACACTATAAAGAACCTTTTGTGCAATGGCAAGGATCCATTGATGCTAAAAGTTCTTCATGAAACCATAGATGTACCACAGTTGTGGTTGTAGAGAAGTGCATGATTAAAGGAGAATCCAAAATAAACAGTCTCTATTTAATCCACAAACTAAAACTCAGGAGTTTGCTTGGAGAATAACGAAACACAACCATGTTTAACTTAGACAATACCAAATGAACTGAGGAAATTCAGGGCTTAAACACACGGGGAGAGTAATTAGATAACTAAATGAACAACAGGTGAACGTAATCAGCAACTAAGGGAACAAACTGGCACACACAAGGTAACTAGGGATACATCCGAAATTGCATACTTCCCTACTATATAGTAGGCGAAAAATAGTATGTAACAAAAGAAGTATGTCCGAATTCACAGTACTCATAAAACAGTAGGCAAAAAGTAACCAGATGACCTTCTACTTCTGGAGAGATTCTGAAGTGTGCATACGATGGACACTTTACTATCCCATGATGCCACGGGGGAGGATTTGTGAATGGCAGTGAAGCAAACGCAATGTGCGTTTGTGCGCAGTGACGCTGGTAGGTCACATGACAATGACAGCATGGCGAATAGTATGTCCAGATTACATTCATTCTACACATATTCATACTATATAGAAGACACTCACGAGTGCACTCATTCAATGCATCGCAATATCGAGTGTACAACCAATGTACGCTCAACATCTAAAGAATACCCATAATGCACTGTGAGTCGTGCGTTGAATGAATTCTCTCATCAGACCAGAAGATGGCGTTCGCAGCTGAATCATCCGTCGAACCATCCATTCATTTTACAAACCAATGTGGCTACAAAATAATATCATACAGGTATAAATACCTTTTTAATTGATTATTATATTGTTTAATTAAGGTTTATACATGCTAGGCTCCATGAGCTGCCAGTTCACGATGTTTAAAATGATTATTTAACAGCAAGCACAAACTATGCAAAAGCGGCATTGATTGCACCGGAAGGGTTGCCGCTTTTGCATAGTTTGTGCTTGCTGTTAAATAATCATTTTAAACATCGTGAACTGGCAGCTCCAGTAGTCATGAAAAGATTTACCTTGAACTCTGTCATGGAAACTATGTGTAAACCTTGGTTAAACAATTTAATAATCAATTAAAAAGGAAATTATACCATGATATTACTCTGTACCCACATTGGATCAGCGGTTTGTAAAATGAATGGATGTATGGATGATTATGCTGCGGACGCAATCTTCTGGTTAGACACGGGACGACCCTCACAGTGCATTATGGGTATTCTCTAGCCGTTGAGCGTACATCAGTTGTGCACTCGTTATTGCGGTGCATTGTGGGATTGAATGAGTGCACTATAACATCCACTATGGTTTCGGACACCACTACAAATGGCTGTTCCCTCAAATAGTGCCCTATTTAAGGGTATATAGGGGGTGATTCCAGACACAGCTATCATCAAATTACAAGGTACACAGGCACAGGGAAAACAGAAACAAAACAATAAAACTAAACCAAAACAGAGCATGCACATTACAAGATGCCACTAAAGAACCTTTAAGAGTGTAGATGGAAACAAATGTAGACAGAAGGAGGGTTTTCAAGCCAATGCCAGTACCAGCTACTATAGAAAAGGGGGCAATTTGTTTTGCCCACTTCATCATATAAATGTACTTTAAGAAAAAAAAACATTGACCTACATAAATAACAGGAAGACTGGTGTGCATGAATAATTTTAATAATTTAGTTCAGTTGAACTGAGAATTCTGCTATATTCTAGTAATCGTCTCATCACTGCCATGATGCCAAGAAGACTTTACAATCCACACTGGTGGAAACTGTCACAGGTGTGGCACAGAAGGCATATAGGTTGATGTATTGTGCAATCTAAATGCAATCACTCCAGCAAAGACCATTGCATCTGAGAATTTGCCTGCAGACTAGACTTCTGTTCAGAGGAACAGCTGCATTAACCCTCAATTAAATGCAAATTAGAGTAACAAAGCAACTTTGTTAATGTACTGACAATTGATGGTGGGATTACCTGACATTATCAAAATCTGTTAGACACTGAAGATAAGAGCTACACTCTGAAATCCCTCTGACAATCTCACAGTCTGTTTGTCTAGACATTTGTTGTAATGTAATGTAATGTAATGTAATGTAATGTAATGTAATGTAATGTAATGTAATGTAATGTAATGTAATGTAATGTAATGTAATGATATAATATAATATAATATAATATAATATAATATAATATAATTAATATAATATAATATAATATAATATAATATAATATAATATAAAATAATATAATATAATATAATATAATATAATATAATATAATATAATATAATGTAATATGGCCAAGCATGCTCACTTGTCTTTAATTGCAAAATTCTGAATTTGTAAGATGTCCTGTTCAAATTCATTTTAGAAATCATTGATCCATGGAAATCCTGTGGTAAAATCTAAAATAATAATAAATATAATAATACAGAATGTTTCTTCAAATAAAGTATGTATTCATGGGAGGATGTGGTCCATTTTCAGTGTCTGCCTCTCCTCCAGATGGTTGTGTAGAAGCGTAGCCTTCAGGTAGTGATAAATCCCAAGAGCATCAGAAAGAAATGAGCTCTTAAATGTTTATTCTTTGCTTCATGCTTTTTGTTAATACTTACTGAAGCACTCCATGGGGGAGAACTTGCTTGTATCTTCAGCGATCTGTCGAGAAAAACAATTGTTTTAGTGTGGGGGTATTTCATATCAGTCCACAAGGAAACATTCCAATTCAATTATTTGGCGTCACTTTCATTTGATGGTCCTTTTAACACATTCTGTTGACTAAGTAACGTTGCACCTTTGGATAATGTGACTATATGTGTCCTTATGTGATTGTAATGTGTGTGTGCAGGTGTGTAAATGTATTGTAATGTACAATGTAAAGCGACCTTGAGCTACGGAAAGACACTATATAGATAAAACTACTTCTTTTTCTTCTTCTTCTTCACCTACATGTCTTCTAACTCTCATTAGAGTATTAGTAGACTGGTAGGATTAGGGTTAGAATAAGTTGACATATAGTTGCAAAGTAACTTGTAAAATGTCTGTTGGAGGACCAATCGCATAAAGATAGAGCAGATATTAAGCAGACAGTCTACTAATACTCTAATGAGAGTTAGCTGGCATATAGTTGCTGTGACGGTCATTCCACTTATATGTTATTCCACTGCTCCGAGACACGAAGGTTGAGGATCCAAATGCAGTTTATTAAAGTAAATCAAAATCGTAATCAGAATCCAGGCAAAGGTCATACACAGGCAGGCAATCCAAACAAACAGACAAAACCAGGACACGGGCAGAGATCAAGAACCAGGAACAATGACAAAAAAGGAAATGCTCAGAAATGCAGTGGAATAACATACAAGACTTCGCAGGGAATGATGAGGTGAACCAGGCTTATATGGGGTGAACTAAACAATATAATGAGACACAGGTGAATGTGATAATCAGGGATTATGAGTCCGGGCAGTGAATTATGGGAAATGTAGTTGTGAGTGAATAATGATAGTCTGATGTGGAGTGCCCTCTGGTGGCTCTCAAGGGCACTCCAGCTGATGACAGTTACAGTTGCAAAGTTACTTATAGTTAATAGAATGTTCAAAAGGGGCCATCAAAATAAAATGTTACCAATTATTTGCCATCATTTGTGGCCTGTTCACACCAAGGACAATAACTAACTAGACAAAAATAAGTACTATACGTTATGTTTTACTATTCACTGTATAATGATAACTTTAAAGTTTTAATTATCTTTCTAATTCTGTGACAATATCCACACCATAACTATAACAATAAGGACGCAGATGAATTATATCACTGGAATCACTTTCAGAGCGTTTTTTCCAGCTGATGAATGACGATAACATTGACAGCCAATCAGAATCCACTCGACTTTAAAGAGCTTAAAGGGATAGTTCACCCAAAAATACAAAATTATGTCATCAATTACTCACCCTCATGTCGTTCCAAACCCGTAAGACTTTCTTTCATCTTCGGAACAAAAATTAAGATCTTTTTGATGAAATCTGAGATATTTCTGTCCCTCCATTGACAGCTACGCAACTACCACTTTATATGATGAAGAGATTTAATTTAGGCTTTTATTCACATATACAGTTGTGGTAAACGGAAGCTAAAGGATGTTCGCTTGACATGCGAGAACCAATGAGGTTCATACTTTCGTTACACAGCACCTTTGAACTTCAGCAAGAACCAATGAGGTTCATTCTTGTGTTACGCAGCACGTTTGAGCTTCAGCAAGAAACAATGAGGTTCATTCTTGTGTTACGCAGCACGTTTGAACTTCCACAAGAACCAATGAGGTTCATTCTCTTGTTACGCAGCACGTTTCAACTTCCGCAAGAACCAATGAGGTTCATTCTTTCGTTGCGCAGCACATATACACACATACATTTATATATATATACACATACTTTTTATTTTTATCCATTACTTAGCACCTTGTTGTAATATTTTATTGTTATTTGTTATTATAATATTGTATATTTATTTAAAATAACCAGTGAGGTTCATTCTCGTGTTACGCAGCACGTTTGAGTTTCAGCGAGAACCAATGAGGTTCATTCTCGTGTTACGCAGCACGTTTGAGTTTCAGCGAGAACCAATGAGGTTCATTCTCGTGTTACGCAGCACGGTTGAGTTTCAGCGAGAACCAATGAGGTTCATTCTTTCGTTACGCAGCACGTTTGAGTTTCAGCAAGAACCAATGAGGTTCATTCTCGTGTTACGCAGCACGTTTGAGTTTCAGCAAGAACCAATGAGGTTCATTCTTTCGTTACGCAGCACGTTTGAGTTTCAGCAAGAACCAATGAGGTTCATTCTCTTGTTACGCAGCACGTTTGAGTTTCAGCAAGAACCAATGAGGTTCATTCTTTCGTTACGCAGCACGTTTGAGTTTCAGCAAGAACCAATGAGGTTCATTCTTTCGTTACGCAGCACGTTTGAACTTCAGCAAGAACCAATGAGGTTCATTCTTTCGTTACGCAGCACGTTTGAGTTTCAGCAAGAACCAATGAGGTTCATTCTCTTGTTATGCAGCACGTTTGAGTTTCAGCGAGAACCAATGAGGTTCATTCTCTTGTTATGCAGCACGTTTGAGTTTCAGCAAGAACCAATGAGGTTCATTCTCGTATTACGCAGCACGTTTGAGCTTCTGCAAGAACCAATGAGGTTCATTCTCGTGTTATGCAGCACGTTTGAGTTTCAGCAAGAACCAATGAGGTTCATTCTCGTGTTACGCAGCACGTTTGAACTTCAGCAAGAACCAATGAGGTTCATTCTTTCGTTACGCAGCACGTTTGAGCTTCAGCAAGAACCAATGAGGTTCATTCTCGTGTCATACAGCACGTTTGAACTTCAGCAAGAACCAATGAGGTTCATTCTTTCGTTATGCAGCACGTTTGAGCTTTAGCAAGAACCAATGAGGTTTGTTCTCACACGTCAAGCAGGTTCGGTTGAGCTTCTGTTTATTTTCGCTGATCAATGTTTATGCGTGAATAAAAGCTTAAATTCAACCTGTTCATCATGTAAAGCGATCGATTCTCTTCAGAAAATTTGGACTAAGCCTCACAATTCATATGGATTATTTTTATGATATCTTTATTCAACTTTTTGAAGCATCAAAGTGGTAGTTGCGTATTTGTCAATGGAGGGACAGAAATCTCTCAGATTTCTTAAAAAGATCTTCATTTGTGTTTCGAAGATTAACAAATGTCTTAGGGGTTTGAAACGACAAGGGTGAGTAATTAATGACATAATTTTGAACTAACCCTTTAAGCATTTAAAGTGGCAGACGACAAACAGAAGGCAGAACGTTATCATTCGTTTTGCTTCAGGCTCCTTGCTGTCCTGAATGGAGTAGAGCCCAGTTGAATAGTGATGTAATAGTCAACTGACACGTTATAATAATCTGACATGATTCATTTGTGACATGAAACCTTCATTTGTGTAAAGCATCTGTTTAAATTTTCCCAATTTGTAGTGTCTATCCACCTTTTCATTATTTGACTGTCTTCTGTCCACATAATGAGCCACAAATTGTGTTGAATTAGAGATTCATGTAAAATCTTGTATTCTCTAGAGTGCTATCATTTATAAGGTTCACAAGACAGAGAACACAGAAATATCTTCAGCAGAACGAGGTAATCATGTGTATAACTGTCCCATCATGCCCTTAGGCAGTGTTAGCAGTTATCATGACATCAGTGAGGCGTAAGGTTTAATGGGGTTCAGTTTGTGTCACGGGCAAAATCAAAGAACATCATTTCTTGGGGAAATTTAAAATCCTTCCCCAAGACAAATGGTGAAATATGTCACAGAGGTCTTAATGGGAACATCAGCAAGCATGTCCTAGGACACAAAGATTCTCTTCACATTTTTTAATTGTTCAGAAACAATCCAGCTGGTTTAGAAATCACACGGTCACACTCGTCCTGCATTACAAATTTGAATGTTAATTGCATATGCGACTGTTAAAAGGCAGCTCATTCCAGCTGGTGTGCCCACCAACGCAGCAGGTTCAGATTTAGGCTTTTCATGTTAATTGGTCACCTTCATTATTGTTCATTTAAATAAATGTACCACTCTATCAGGACCATCTACAACACTGATTGAGATTGGCCAACAAGCAGCAGATAATTGGATGTTTAAAATATCTCCCTTTTGACAAATTTGCTCACACTGTGGTGGGGGAAAAAAAGCAATTAATGTCATTAAAAAAAATTCAAAGACCTCAAAGATTGAGACAATCACACTTATCTTTGATCTTTGAATGTCACTGAAGATATCAGATAATATACTTCTGGTTTTGGTGAGTTGTTTAAAAAAAAACACAGATGCTCGTTTTTGTCTTGAGCACACTGATCAAGTCATTCCATTATGATAATGGGATTTCATTAAAAAAGAGCTTATTAGACACATTGAATGTCCCATTCTAGGACACTTGGAACACAATGGCTTATCAAGCAACCTATTTTTGTTGATAAACCTCAGACTCAATCACAGGTTTTTTACTCTGCTGTGCCAGCGCTTTTCGTAATTAACAGAGAATGCGGTTAATTCCCATGCATCTTTGCTGGAAGTAAGTACTTCCGTCGTTGGTCAAACCTGTGCTGGCACACAAAGTCTGTCTAGACTTTCTCTGTTTATGAAGGGCTCGCGTCGACTCGTCCTCTCGATGCCCTTCTGCCTTTAATGATTCTAATTCCCCATGCAAATACCTTTCATTTGCCTCAGTTGAATAATTCTGGCCTCAGTTTAACCCTGGGGCTGTAGTTACTACAGTGCAGAAGAAGACCTGCCACTGGGACCCCATTTTTTTAAGTGCGCAGCACCTCACTTGATCATTTCAAGGGCTGAGAGTGTCATTGTGTGCCACTATCCATGCATTGAACTGATTAATTATGTGGTCTTTAACGGTGTGTGTGACAAGCACTCATGCAGAATATGTTGCTGTACTCTCTCTCTCTCTCTCTCTCTCTCTCTCTCTACCTCTGTGTGTGTGTGTGTGTGTGTGTGTGTGTGTGTGTGTGTGTGTGTGTAAGGCAAACTCAACAGGGGTGATAATCTCTCATTACCCATAATACCTGGTTGGCCCAGTGCAGTATGGCAAGGGACACTCTGATGCTGTATTCTTCTTCATGGACAGATGGAGTGGAGTCAGTCACTTGATATATTAGCTCCCTGCCACCTAGTCCAGAACACTCAAGCAAAACGCATTCATCACCATGAAGATGTGGCCACTAAATCAGTGTGATGAGACCCAGATTCCCCTCTCCTTGTTTGCATACAGCTATACGTCTGTCTTGTTAAAAGTCATGAACACTTACATTATATAGTGGCATAAAGATGATTTGACAGCCTGGATCTAAGGTGATTCATTTTACAATGCATAATTTATTATATGTTGATATCTATATAGCCTTTTCTGCATTTTTTTTAAAGTCAGCACGAAATTAAAATTGACAATTCTTTTTTTTTTTTTTTTTATGGAATATTGCAAAATTTATTAAGGCCACCAAATCCTTCTTAGCCAGCTGAAAACGCTACAGACGCTCTGCTGAATTTTTTTGTTCAGTTGAGAAGCTTTGCTTGCTATGATATGGAATTACTAGTATCTTGTTAGTTTCTCAGATTCCCAGTTTGTTTCTGTATTGTTTCAATATAAAAATGTCGATACAATGTAAAGTTTTTGGTTCGAGAAGCCGTTTCACTCGGATATAGATCACAACAGGAAAGAAAAGACTATAACAACTTTTTCATGCCGACTTTAAATGTCAGACATGGTTTCAAAGAGAAAAGCAGAAATATAAATAAAAAGGAAATTGTTAAAGGGGTGGTTGAATATGATTTCACTTTTCTAACTTTAGTTAGTGTGTAATGTTGCTGTTTGAGCATAAACAACATCTGTAAAGTTACAATGCTCAAAGTTCAAAGCAAAGGGAGATATTTTCTTTTAAAGAAATTGCTTTTGAAGGACTACAACAAACGGCTGGTAGGGACTACACGAGCTTCCTCCAGGGTTAGTGACATCACCAACCCTAGAATTTACATAAACCCCGCCCCCGGAAGACGATTTATAGATTATCAAGACATAATATGCTAATCAATGACTAGAAGATAACTACACATAAGATGCATAAATTCACCAACTAACCATTCAGAAATGTTGTCTACATGTTGTCACTTCTTCTCGAGTCTCTCCATCTTTCTGACTCCGGTTTGAACATAAAAGGCTAAAAGTTTTTGAAATTTTCAGTGCATGTCTGTGTGAGGTAAAAGGACACGAGCTCTTGAAGCTCCGCCCACTGTGCCGGGAGCAGCAGCTCATTTGCATTTAAAGGAACAGACACAAAAACGGTGCGTTTTTGCTCACCCTCAAAAAGTGACAATTTTAAAGCTGCAGTCGGCAAGTCTGGCAGATTGGGTCGACTTAGCCAAAATTTTGAATGTTTACAACTCTCATGCCCCTCCCCCACTACCAACGAGCACCCTCCCATAGAGGTCATGTTCGTCAGTGCACCTGATTTTCTGTGAACGCGCGCGTCTCTTCAGCATCGATCAACACCATGGACTCGGAGGTAGGCTGCCCTGGCTAATCTATCCATAGATAGCAATAACCGAGGAATTGGAAGCTTGTTAGTAGATTTTCTCTCCGCCATCACGCTTCGTACAATCTTCAGGCGAACTTCAGGCGTGTGCATGTGATATTGTAACGTGCGCGTCTGTGCGAGGGAGGGGGATCTGTGGCGTGTGCACGACCTGTGATTGACAGTCAGATCTCACACCCCCCTGCGCTGATTGGACCCGATGATCCGGGAGCGGTGGATTTTTGCAAAACAAATAACACGCTCCAGGTGGAGTTAGAAGCTCGGGTTTTTTTCTAAAACCACCTTATTTATGTTGTTCTGTCAGATTATAGTGTCGATTTCACTGAATATGATCAAAAAAATGTTGCGGACGGCAGCTTTAACATACTATATAAAAATATCTGTGGGGTATTTTGAGCTAAAACTTCACATACACACTCTGGGGACATCAGAGACTTATTTTACATCTTGTGAAAAAGGCATTATACCACCCCTTTAACTTAATATGAATAATAGTATTTATCTTTAAATTTCGCTTCATCTTTTTTTTTTAAAATGCCAAATATGCATTTATGAAGTGACATGCTCCATGTAATTCTTTATCACAAGTTTTTATTCCCCACATTTAATGTCTTAAATTTAATTCAGTTCCTCACACAAAGACTTCTTTGGCTAAACATCTCTTTATGTGTTCCACTGATCAAGGAAAGTAATGACAAAGTAATTTTTTGAGTGAACTATCCCTTTAGATAAAGCTGGTTTTGATCGCACAACACAAAATGATTAGCAGTGAATTCTGGATCAGTACACCTCCTCTAAACATCAACACTAGTGAAAGTATCTAATTTCACAGATGAGATATCTTACTTTATATCATACTGTCTGGAAACATAGTTAGCACATTAGCATTAAACGCCTGCCAGCCTCGGGCAATTCCACGAACAGAGCGGATAGATAAATGTTTCAGAGGGACTCTGTGGGACTTCTCCAAATGCACAGAGAAAGATTCTATCTAATATGAAATGGAGATTTTAATATACTTTAAAGACACCCTGTATAGCAAATAAAAGTGTAGTTTTGTCTCATTATTGCAGGGTAGAATCGGTCTGTGTGCTCGGGGCAAGATGGATCACCAGTGGGCTTATTACCATTATTAGCACATTTAGTGCTAGTCCCTGTTGCCAACCTTGCTGATTGTAGGAAAACATCTCCCTAATAACCTTAACGAGAATAACGCCCCAGGATGCGCCATGTCCTCCTCAGAGAGAGGGTATAATGTGCTGCGGGACACACATCCGCTAGCCCTCCCAAAGTCACTCCTGTCTCGCTGGCTCCGGTTTCTTTGCTGTGGGGCAGTAATCTCCTGTCTGCTCCACTTTACCACACCATGAGAATTACACCCACAAGGAACTGAGCCACAAATTGTCCAGACGAATGGAGCGTAAAATTGATAAGAATATTAAATTTGCCATTGACAGTGCTATGGTGTCTATAACCTGCACTAAAGTCCACTGGAGTGATGGATACTCCAGAAGAATAAGGGGTTGGCAATGGTAACACGTTACAATAAGGTCTCATTTGTTAACGTTAGTTAATGTGTTAACGAACATGAACTAACATTGAGCAATACATTACATTATTTATTCATCTTTGTTAATGCTAGTTAATAAAAATACAGTTGTTCATTGTTCATGTTAGTTTACAGTGCATTAACTATTGTTAACAAATACAACTTTTGATTTTAATAATGTAGGCTATTAGTAAATGTTGAAATTAGCATTAACTAATGAATGCTAGTAGGCCTACTGCTTATTATAGTTCATGTTAACTAATGAAACCTTATTGTAAAGTGTTACAGGTTTGTTTATATTGCAATGACAACAATTGTAGTGCTTTGTTAACCTATACATTTATTGGAATGAATTGGGGGATATATTGTTGAAATTAAACTGTAAAATATAGTCAATATGCAGCTAGCAGCTGACATGTTGATCTTTTGTTTATTTTAATTTATTTAAAAAAATTTTTTTTTTAAAAACACCATAATGATTCTTTCATTTTTTACAGGTGGCCACAGTTTCAACTAAATTAAACACCCCAGAATTTTAATCACATTTTGCCGCCACTAGTTCATTTTAAATTGTCTTGCGGTCGGTGTGACGAATTCATTTTTTAGAGTACAAAAACTCAATTACTAGTTCATAAAAACTGTATGTAACGTAATTATAGAAGAATTGAAGAAAGAAAAAAAGTGGTATTAAATGAATTCCGGCATGTTACACCTCAGGACACAGGAAGCAGAAACTGCTTGAAATTTCTTGTCAATCACCCATGTGCAGTTTGAGTTTGCCTAGTGCTAAAAGTGACAGAATCTCATTTCCATCAAGTGAAGACGGATCAGAGACGGATGCGTTCAGCAGGTCTGAGTATTTTGAGGGGTGAGACACTGACCCCTACAGGACGCGTGAAGAACTGCACCCCAAACCCGCAGCCCGTGACGTCACGCCCTGCGTGGCTCAATGGGATCATGTGCTGGAAAGTCAGTTGTACTGACAAACCAGGAATTCGGGACCTTTGAGTAGATCGATAGTCTGTTCAGGCAGTTAGGCAGAGAAACTAGTTTTACATTGAATTAAAGAGATAAAACACAGTCTAAGTTAAGTCATCATGGCATCTCTGTTTAAAAAGAAGACAGTCGACGGTAAGTCACTTTGTTAACGTTAACTGTTTTATTATAGATTTTCATGGTCATATCCCTCTTATAATTCACACCTGTTTCCCTGCTGCATCTTTTGAAACTTTATCAGCTTGTTGTTGTCAGCAGCATTTATGTTGTTTACGCAGCGAAGTCACAGTTAAAAGTAAGAATATTTGCTATATAACGATGTTTTGGTTGTTAACCACTGTGAATGGACAATATGCTACATTATTTAGTGTTTCATTTAGATTAATGACACAATTGGTCATTTATTTCGTTATAATGTCGTTTATTTACATAAAAGTAAGTTAGGCTAATCATAAAAGTAATGCTCTGCCACTGTACCAAAAGTGGAAAAACTACTTTATTTCTTTGTAAAAATGATAAAAGAACACAGTCATCCATCAAGATGTGTCTTGTCAGTGTCCTTTATTTACGGGTCCTTTTTAGGTTCTTTTACATTGAAACAGTTGTTGCAAGCAATTTGTTTATGAAGATTGCAATCTGCATTATTGATGTTTATTGCATCCTCACTAAAACAGACATGCACTCAATGGACAGTGCTGATCTGAAATCTGAATTTGGCACTTTAAGTTAGATGAACTGGTTATTTGCTCAAGACTCAACTGTATTCAATGATACTCACTGCATCATTGAAACACATCCATCTGAACCTGTGCAGGTGTCTCAAAAATAACAATAGAAGCTTTCTTCATTCATACAAGTCATGAAGTTGAGTTTGGCTGTACTGACCTTTTCATTTTAAACCGTTTTTTAAAATACTGCATTGTCAACATCCTAATTTGAGATCATTTTTTATTCAATTTTGTTTAATTTTTTGCTTTAATCAGCAATTACAGGATAACTATATTCAAACTCATACGTGTGATATAGTCTATATAATACATGACTGATATTTATCAGTAAAGCACAAGAGTAGGTGGTAAACTGAGAATCAATCACAGTCTTTACTCACATTGTGATGCTTTTTCCATGGTCAAGTTGAATTCCCATCATTTCCGAAGCGCTGTCCTCGTGACCTTGGTGCCAAGGTGAGTCGAGAGTCACCGTGCCAAAGTATCCTGTCCGATGGCAGAGCTGCTTTAGCTCGCCGAGTTTTGTGGACGATAACCCTCCCTCAATAGTACGTTTTCGATACGTCATCTTTCGCGTAGACTTCTACGTGTACACAAACTCTCTCATCAAGGTTAGGGATGGGCAAGTAACACAATTATAATGATAATTAAGTTAAAAAATGTATTCACAAACTCTTTGTAACTTTTCTTGTACTTTTCCTGCTTTTGCACAATATTAATAAAGTTTTATTTCACTTTATTCATTTATTAGTTCTCTCCAGATTCATAATTTTAAAATGTAAAATATATAACTAACTTAACTTGTTTTTTCTTTTTAGTTATACTCTCGTTTTGAATATTTCTATGTTAATTACATTTTTTTAAATAATTTTAAAATATTTAACTAACTTGTTTTTTTTTTCTTTTTAGTCATATTCAAAAATGTTATATTTTTTGTTTATTGAAAATTTATTTTTTTAATTGTTATATTTAGCTAACTTAACTTGTTTTTTCTTTTTAGTTATACTATCATTTTAAAACTTTGGTTTATTGAAAATTTTAAAACATTTAACTAACATGTTTTTTCTTTTTAGTCATTTTCTCATTCTTAATATTTATTGCTTTCTAATTACTTTTTCGACCTGTTTGCACATTCATTTGTTCCTTTTTTCTGCATCCTTTTTTTTTTTTTTTACTTTTCCTATAATTCATTCACTCATTTACTTGTTGACTACTATACCATATCTTTTCGCCTCTGAATTTAAATTTCACCTTTTTTAAATATAGTTAACGCTAGGGAAGGGAAGCTCACAAGACTCCACTCTTTACTGCTTTTTTTTTTTTTTTTGTAGAATTTTTTTTTTTTTTTTAAAAAACCTTTAACCCATTTTCCTGCTAAAACACCATCTGTGGCTTCTAATATTGGCCATTTAACCTCATGGGATGTTATTGTATGATTTGCATTCATGAGGGCACATGGTGGGCTGATTGCTGTGAGTGTGAGTGTGTGTGTGTGTGTAGGAGAGCGTATCTTCCCTATAGGCGTTGTGGCTGCACACTCTGGCATCTAGAGGAGGAACCTGATGTTCAGTGCATGTTTAGCTTGTCCCTTAAATGCATGAAAACATGAAGGGCATGATTCTGCTGGCCTTGCATTCAAACAAATTATTTTTATTTTATTTTTTCCCCCAGGTTCATTAGAGCATATTTCATTTGCTGCAATATTCAGATCCAAAAAAGGCTGTTTTTATCTCTTGAATAGAATTGAGACTCAAGAAATTATTGTTCAGCTTTTTGTCCTTTGTCTATTTAAGTGCTCTTGTGTGTATATATTATCTAGCAATTATTTAAGGTGCCTGATCTGATCTGATCTGATCTGATTTTTTTTTTTTTTTTTAACCAGATCATACTAATTTTTCTTAACCACAAATCCTGGCCATTCAACAACAACAAAGCTTAAATATGAGTACAAATATTGCTAATAACCAACAATATTTATTGTGCGCATGTTGTGAAAGGACTATTCGAGCTTCCGTGTTCTGCATTTTTGATGCACACTTTTATAACGAATCATTAGAAAGTCAATCTTTTACCTGAGATGTTGTTGCCATAAATGCATTTCTATGTGTTGCTTTTTTTTGAGAATTTTTAGATTTTTGAATGAAAGATCAAAATGAAAAACAATGCAGATTTATTTTTATAGCCATCTTTGATCATATTGACCAGGGATGCCAATAATTCTGACCACAACTGTGTGTGTGTATATATATATATATATATATAGGCCTATAAATATAATAATGTAGTAATTGTTAAATTGGTATTGGTATTACTTCGCAGTGGTAGATGGCATATTTATTTATTTATTAGTTTTGCATATTGTGTAAATAAAAGTTCTGTAATATGTTTTCCGTTGTGAAACATATGCTAAGTCAGCCAAACGCCTCAACATTTTGTGTGTGTGTGTGTGTGTGTGTGTGTGTGTGTGTGTGAATAAGATGGAGACTGAGGGAGAAGGGGAAAAAAGGAGGAGAAAAAAACTCAGTTTCAGATCAGTGAACTGTATGAGGATTTTCCAGACGGTTTTATTGCATGTTCTTCTCTGCCCCGTCCTGTCACAGATATCATTAAAGAGCAGTCCAAAGAGCTGAGAGGCACCCAGAGACAAATCACCAGAGACAGAGCTGCCCTGGAGAGACAGGAGAGGCAAATGGTAAGTGGAACAAAGCAGTTTCATATCTGTTAACTTCAACTCCCAACGTCCACCCTTCCAGCATCATGTGTCGCTGCTTGTGCAAGGTAGTCCCTCTTTGATTAGATTTTTATTGCTTTAAAGAATAGAGTAAGCTAATTAATACATTTTTTGATCTTTCTGTTAGTTGCATTTAGGAAAAAGGTAGATTAGGTGGCCTTTATAGCTTTAAGTTAAAGCGAATTGTTCATCGCTCAATACTCATGAGGATGACTTCAGTGTTCATGTCGTCCCTTTTAAAGCTCAGAAGAATCCAACATTTCCACTCACTCTCTCCATTTACGCTAATTGTTTCTATGTAAACATAGAAATGTGCATAATTGCCTCCCAAAAGGGGTTCTTTTTTTCTTCATCTTTATTGTAATTAGACATGGTTTTGCTTTGTTATCTGTTTCATTTTTTTAAATGACCTATATTGAAAGAGAGCTGCAGGGCGGTCATGAGCTGCTGCTTAAATTCCCCATTTACACTCATAGTGGCGTCCCAAAGCCTGAGAACACAGTGAAAATCTAGGATACAAAATCTCACTTAACTGGAAATTTAAAGACAATTTTTATATGATGGGTAAATGATAAAAAATTGGTAATAAAAATAAATAAATGTTTTCAACCAGGATCACCATCCACGATCTTATCATGCTTCTTGTTCTTGATGGTTTTTAAAGTTGGCATGAAATGGAAGTTGCAATAATCTTTTCTTTCCTATTGGGATGTATTTAGGGCGGGGCTTGATTTTGTCCATCGGAAACTGATTGGATAGTTGTGGTTTGCTATTGGACAATCTTATGTGAGTGACAGGTTGCCCCGCCCTCGCATCAGTAAACGCGTCATTAGAGAAGAGAAAAGATGTCGCTGCAAGAGGAAGGGGAAGTTATTTTGATTAAAGATTACGAGGACACAAAAAATAATGTCATACATGGATAAATTAAAAATTTAATAAGAAAATTATAATAATTATGTTTAGCCCTACAAGGGAACAGAACAAAATAAACAAGAATGACAGATCATTTAGGCCAAAGTAGGGGTGGGTGATATGGCACAAATCTTATTAAACAACAGGAACAATACAATAAAAGAATATTAGGCTGCTGTCACTTTAAGACCTAATGCACGGATTTAATATATTTACACATCTGATTTTCTCCCAGTTGTTTACGTTCACTTAGTTAAAACATAACCAAGTGTGTCTCTGTAAACCTTTGTATTTAACAGTTTAAGCGCAATAAGACGCAAAAGACAACTTATTCACAACTTGCGCTGTGTGTCCTCAGAAAAATGTATGTGCTTGTAAAATCATTTGAAAGTTTTAACTGGCAGGGCTTTAAAATACATGCAAATAATAAAATGTGCACTGTAGCACGATACTAGCGTTCGATACTAGGCAGATCGTGGCGACATTTTAATATTTCACAATCTAATATCATCATATCGCATACCCCGGCCCTAACCCTGCTGCAGATGGCTTCAGATCTGTCAACTGCTGGATAAATATTAGTCAACTGAACTGGGTCATACTCAGCATTATCTGTTCTCTGAAGGTAAGGGTTTTGTTTAGCACATCAGTCTGTCACTTTTATTCTAGTTTTCCAATCCACAGTGCTGCCTAGTGGCTGACGTGACAATAAAACACCTCTAATAGATGCTTCAGCTCTGTCTCACTCAGCTCTCTGTACATGAATATTTATAATGAAGGCATATCATTGTTATCATGGTGTAACTTTAAAAAAAAAGCCCCATTCCAGTCATATTTTGATAGTGACAGACAGGCAAACATGGACAATATTCTCAGAAGCTGTCACAAAATGCCATTGTGTGTTAAAGTAGGACAGTGCTATGTGTGTGTGTGTGTGTGTGTGTGTGTTTTGCTTAGCAGGCATCATGTGAGGAGAGTGCAGCACCTGGACTAATGTGTGTCTCATTATACAGAGTTATTCTGTCTAATATGCCTGTTTAGCTGATCAGCATGTTTACCTGAGAGACTAACATTAAGAGCACACAAGAGAAAACAGAATCTGCTGAGTTAAACGTTCAAAAGAATTGCCTGGGATTCAGATTATGGATTTAATAATGGCTGTCTTAAAGGTGAAGGGTTTAATTTCTGCACAACTTGTGGCACCAAACAGAATTGCAAAATTATATTATATTTTATTACACAGCTCTGTGGAATACTTGATTCTGATTGGTCAGTCGCACCATCCAGCGGTATGTTATTATTATGTCCCCGATAACAACCTGTAAAAACTGATAACATAGGCTTGTTGTTTTAAATTTATTTTAAAATGTAATTTATCCCTGTGATGGCAAAGCTGAATTTTCAGCATCATTACTCCAAACGTTATACTTTCTCATAAAAAGAGGGTTTTAAGGGATAGTTCACCCAAAAAAGAAAAATTATTTCACCTTTAATGGTCTCCATCAAATGATTATGACTCTCCAATAAGCTAACATTTCCAGTTACCAGATGCTTGTTAGAAAGGGATTTTTATTTGAAATATGTTTGTCATGTTTTCTACACATGGTGTAGAAAGAGAGCTGTAAAATCATTAGCACTGATGTGGGTCGCCCTCACTATCACACAGTATCTCCGCATACACAACACACACTCACAGTTTCCCACACTGCATCTAATTGCGTGAAGCTCCTCAGGGCTGTTTTCAGACTTTTACTAAAGTAAAGAAACACAGACCTCTGGGTCCAAACAAGTAAACATGGCACAAGTTTCAGATGTTATGGTGTGTGTGGTGCTTCACAACATCTTGAACATCTCTGCCTTGTCTGGGTGCCTTGTTGTTCTGTCCTAGAAGTGAAAACCCAATTTTGTTCCTATTAAACGCGCCATTGTTGATGTCTTTATTCTTACCAGGAAATGGAAATTAAAAAAATGGCCAAAACTGGAAACCGAGAAGCCTGCAAGATTCTGGCCAAGCAGCTCGTACAGCTTAGAAAACAGAAGAACCGGACCTACGCCGTAAGCTCTAAGGTCACGTCCATGTCCACGCAGACCAAGGTCATGAACTCTCAGATGAAGATGGCTGGAGCCATGTCTACCACAGCGAAGGTAACAGCCTCACACCTCCCAATGGATCTGCGTGACTACTGATTCAGTTTTTCCATTGCTGTCCATGGAGGACCTTAGTGGGGCCCCCTCATCACACTATTCCCTTCAACATTCCCAGTTCTCCCCCACCCACTGATGACGGCTCTGTATTATTCACATGAAGCCCGATGTGTTCCCGGGAAGTGCTGGAAAAACAGAATCCCTTATGTAGCAAAGAACTTCAAAAGAATCCTTAAACAGGGTTTAATTATCATGTTGTTGAGGAGCTCTTTACTTCACTGGTCTCATTGTGACCCAGTTTTATAGTTTCTGCTCTACTTTTATAAAGATCTCAAATCTCACATTCTCTGTATTAATTCACACTGTCCTCATTATCGTTCATTTAGAGTTTTTCCCATGATGCTTGTACAAAATAATAGGAGCCATGTTGTCTTATGGAGCTTAGGATGGAGCCTATGGAGCTTTCTTTGGGAGAAAATTAATAAAGTTTTTTTTTTTTTTTTAAATGTAATACTAGTCATTGCAGTGTATATGGTCTTAAGCAAGCTTAAGTTTGTTTTTTAAGGACTTGTTTTATAAGATCTTACCAGAAAAAGCACCTTGTGAATTTAAATGTTTGGATCATAAGATAATTTAAGCTACTCCTGATTGAAAAGTAAACTAAAGCTGTTTTAAATACATTATAAAAAATTAGTGTTAAATAATTAGTGTTTTGCTCTAAAATGGGTTGATTGTGATGGTTTCAATTAGAAGAGATCATTTTAAAATGTGCTTATAAGAGCAGAATAGCATAATATATATATATATATATATATATATATATATTGTTATTTTTTGTTAAAGTTTTAGTAATTTTGTCTTTTTTTCTATTTTATTTGTTTTTTTCTAATATGTATATATCATTTTCATTAGTTATATTTCAGTTTTTGTTTTAGTTCATTGAGTTGAGCAACTAGATGAAATATTATGTTTAAGTTTTTTTTTTTTATATATATATATATATATATATATATATATATATATATTCTATTTTATTTCACGTAATGTAGTTAATCATTAAAATATTAAATCATATACCTACCTAGCCTAATTCGTCCATTTCAAATTTAGCATGAGATGGGGGGTAGGTTCATTTATTTTACCTCTGGAGACACTTATTTTGTTGAATAAGAAAACAATTTCACAGTCTGCACTTATAATGCACACACGTCTGATCTCTACCAATCACTACAGGCATGTCGTATCATCACATAAAATGCAATTTCAGCCAATTAAGTTCAGTCTCTGACTAATTGATGGGGTGTTGTTTTTCTCACTCATTTGCAAGCCGTTCCTGTACTCGCACAAAATATTCATTGTGTTTGTATCCATCCAATCTATATTGTATGAGGAAGGAAGCTATTAATATTTCCTCACCCGGCTGTATACGGTGGTATTTGTAGTCAATCATAAGGAGGTAGCTGGTGTAATAGATATGAGATGGGTGATAATGAGGCTGTGTGTAAATAATTCTCTGTAATCAGATAGGACTCTTCCTGTGTGTCTGCCCTGCCACAGTGCTAGAGACCCAGAGGGACAGTAAAACAGACTTCTCGCCACGCGACCTATTTTTATGTTCTGTGTCATCTGCTTACTGTACTCCCCCTCCTCACCAAATGGTGTGATGTTTAAATTTATGTTGAGCTGCATTCCAAATGTATTTGTCCGTGGTGGATTTTTGTCAGAGCTTGTGTTATTTTTATTACCGTTTTGTGCACCGTAAGGATGCTCTGTTTATTCTCGGGGAACGTGATGGATTGCTTGAACTCTTTCTGTCTCTTAGACTATGCAGACTGTCAATAAAAGAATGGACCCCAAGAAGACGCTACAGACGATGCAGGACTTCCAAAAAGAGAACTTCAAAATGGGAATGACGGAGGACATGCGTAAGTTTGAAGTGGTTCTGAAATGATGGATCTGTTCTGGTTGGTTTTTAGCAGTGCAAAAAAACGATGCTAAATGATATCTGGACTATGTATGCTTATTGTATATGGTGAGTTTCGTTGTATTTTTTAATTTCAGAATCATCAGGAGAGCAAAATAAATAGGCTTGTCAGCACTTCCCATATTTTAATTTTACATCAAAGGCCGGGTGTCCAGTCAAGTTTGAGACAAATTATATCGTTCACTTGGTAAAAGCAGCCAAATTATACAAGCGCCAACCTGGACAGGCTGTGTGGCATGCCCTCGTCCTCAAAAACTATTATAAAACTGCATTTAGTAAAGAAAATATGAATAGGACAACATTAAAACTGGCTCATTTTGGAACAAGGACATGGTTTGTGCACATAATAAGTTCTGTGCTGTGAATTGTTGGCAATGAAACCATTGAAATTCGTTATCATCCAATTAACAATTTTGGCACTGTTGACTCACCACTAGTTTTGAGGAACTAGACCTTAATGCAAAAATTATAGTCAACATTGTTGGCAAACACTGCCAATCTAGACAGGAAGAGATGGTCTGACCATTCTGTAAAGAGACCAACCACAGTTTAAGGCGAATTGTACAGAAATCACTGAAAAAACTGAGGAATTGCATCTGGATCCTAAAGCAAAACCATTTGAGAATCACCAGTCTAGATTATTATTAAACTTGTACACATTTCTGTCCTCAGTCAACGATACACTGGATGAGATTTTTGATGAATCGGGCGATGAGGAAGAATGCCAGGACATCGTGAACCAGATGCTGGATGAGATCGGCATAGAGATCTCCGGAAAGGTAAGATTTTACTTTCTTTTTGTCCACCCTGTTCTCGGGACAGCCCCAGCGGCTGCTTTCAGCAGATGGCTGGACTCTGGCTGTGCCTGTGATTACTGTAGGCCTTTCTTTAGATTCATGAGATGCAGAATCATTGTATCTGAGTGCAGCAGATGTGTATTCCCTTGGGCCAAAATGTAATTCTCATATTACCATATTCCACAGATTCTTTGTCCTGTTTTTCCCAAATAAAGTGATCGGGCTCTGTTGTAGTAGAACATTTGGCATAAACAATGATCATATTTGATTGGTGCTACATCTATTCCCCAAAACAACAATTAAACTGAGGCTTATGCTGGTAGAGTTTTAGCACCAGATGATCTGTGAAATCTGAAGTTTTACCGCTCTAATAAATAGTTATTGTTTCCGCAGATGGTAAGAGCCCCGTCAGCAGGAAAGATCCTCCCTGGCGCCTCCCCAGCAAAGTCTAAAGCGGCCACCATTTCAGACGCTGAGATCGAGAGACAGCTGAAGGCTCTGGGAATGGACTAAATCTCTTCACCCTCCACACCTGTGCACCCACTGCCAACAAAGAAAGACTGAGTTCATAGTGGGAACGGGGAGTGTCCAAGTAATAAATGAAGGAGAAATATAGGGAAGAAGGAAGAAACATACTCTTTTTGGAGTATCACAATGAGTCACTGGATTGGATTCATTGGTTAGACATATACAGCAGATCACAGTCTAGATGTTTTGACAAAATGCGCACTCAAACTGACATTCTCTTCACATCTGCTGAACATAGTGTAGGGTTTTAAAGGGGTGGTTGATTATGATTTCACTTTTTTAACTTTAGTTAGTGTGTAATGTTGCTGTTTGAGCATAAACAACATCTGCAAAGTTACGATGCTCAAACTTAAAAGCAAAGGGAGATATTTGCTTTTAAAGAAATCGTTTTTTAAGGACTACAACAAACGGCTGGTAGGGACTACACGAGCTTCCTATCGGGTTAGTGACATCACTAACCCTAGAATTTACATAAACCCCACCCCCGTGAACACACAACAAAGAGGGTGAGTCCATGTTGAGAATAGGATTTGCTAACACACAAGCTCTTGAAGCTCCGCCCCCTGTGCCGGGAGCAGCAGCTCATTTGCATTTAAAGGGACACACACAAAACAACGTGTTTTTGCTCAACCTCAAAAAGGGACAATTTTAACATGCTATATAAAAATATCTGTGGGGTATTTTGAGCTAAAACTTCACATACACACTCTGGGGACATCAGAGACTTATTTTACATCTTGCAAAAAGGGGCATTATACCACCCCTTTAAAGGCCAAGTATCTGATTTTTGTGCCACTAGTGGCTCCAAATGGAATTGCAGTGTTTTGTTTTGAGCAGCATGACTGGCTCAACATCAACTCAACCAATAGTGTGAGCTTGGGATAGGGCTATCTGTTTGGGCAACCAATGGCAGATTGAGAGGGGAGGGGTTACAAAGTCAATGGGTGTGTTCAACTCAATGCGGCGCTGTGCAGACCGGTTGATGAATGACATGAAATAACTGCATCAAGTCGAACACACCTAATGGCTGCATTCAAAATCATATAGTACTTCACAAAGTAGTAGGCGAAAAACAGTGTGAAAGGGGTAGTATGTCTGGAGTTTTCATGAAACAGTAGCCAAAATGTACTCTGATGACCTACTTCTTCCTTTGACATTCACATCACAATTTCAGTGTCTGAAATCGCATTCTGTACGGTAGGTACTTGAAACTTACTTTGCGAATATTAAAAAAGTGTGTTTTATATAGTATGAATGAAATTCAAAATTAATGAAATGTGACCTACTGCGTCACTTCACCGCCATTCATAAATCCTTTCCTGTGGCCTCATGGGATAGTAAAGTGTTCATCGAATGCGCACTTCAGAATTTTGTTGGAAGTAGTAGATCTTTAGGGTCAAATATCATGTATTTGGACATATTCTGTTGGCTTATTGTTTTTTTGTATACTGTATTTAATTTCAGATGCAGCGAATGACAACATTGCGAATTAAGTTCATACTACACATTCATACTACATAGAATGTACTTTTTTAATAGTTGCAAAGAGTTTACTTGTTCAAAAGAAGTACCTACTCACTCAGAGAGTATACGATTTCGGGGACAGCCATTATTCTGTTTGATGCCAAAAAAATTACACACTTTACTTTTAACTTAAAGGGTGCTATTACTGTGGTAACAAATTGTCCTTTGAATCCTTTAAATGCACACCAACATTGGAAGATTTTGGAACGGCATGGGATTCCCATGTGCTATAGGGCTAATCATCTCAAATACGTGTCATGTTATTAAAAGATGCTCATTATGTGTATTTTTATGTCTTTTTAGGTTGTGTATGACTTAAGGAAGTAAGTTAAGGAATACAGTTTCCTTCGCAGTGAGGTTTGGTATAAAATCCGTATTTCTTACACGTACATACAAACATATCATGCATGAGAATATTTGTTGATATGATAATGATAATGTGATTTAATCTTATCAACCTTGAAACAATTCAACCTTTAAGAGCATTTAACTGTTGAGTAAAACAAATTGTAGTTTCATAATGGTCACATTTAAACTTGAACGATGCGCAACATATGTCAGTGTTATGGAAATGATTCATTGTTCAGGTGTTGTGGAGAAATAAATCAATGCTGTGAGTTCAGTTTTCATAGACTTTAATTCATACTTGAATATAATTAGGGTCTACATATGCAAGGCTGTCGTCTGGAAGTAACAACCAATAACTTCATCCTGGACCCCATGATTGGAGGTGCCCACTAATGAACCTGTGGCAGGGATGGGCAACTTTGATCCAGGAGAGCCACACTTGAAAAATCTAAGTATATGCTGTGTCCAGACATTTTAAAATGTTCTTTACACTTCAAAGTTCCTTTATGGGGAACCAAAAAATGGTTCTTCTATGGCATCACTGCAAAATTCCCCTTTTGGAACCTTTCTTTGTAAGAGTGGGATTGTAGAAAGTTGATTTACGGCTGGAACACACCGCATGACCTTTGTACAGATTTGTGCCACGATTTTCAATCTGGACGAGTCGACGCTAGTTGCTGAAAGTCAAAGCCAGTCTGCAGACGCTTAATCCTCTCCCACTGGAACACGTTGACTGTGTTGGATTTTGCAGAAAATCGCGTAGTGTACAAACTCTGCTTGACACTCTCATTCATCCATGTTTGATATTTTGAGCCGATTTTAGAACACAAATTTGTTTCCAGGCAAATGTTTCATAGCGAATTGAACGTCTGGTAGTGTGTGATCCTCAGTCGTTTAGTGTACGATGCCCAGTTTTCTCTGTAACCATTTAAAAAGTCTGCAATAATGCCTGGTGTTTTGAAGTCTGGTCATATTTTAAAAGTCGTATAGTGTATTCCAGCCTTTAGGAGAACTATAGGATCAGTTTTTCTTTTCAACTTCATCTGTATGTACTTCTCAGCACGGTTTAAAAAGGTTCTAACCAATTCAGTGTGTATATGAATGTACAGTTTATGCTTTGATTTGATTTTCTAATTAATAAAGTACCTTCATATTTGTGAATGACTGGTGTTTAACATGTATTTCAGCATTTAACAATCAGATCATTTGTACAATCATTAAGATGCCAACTAAAAACATGAGGGTGGCCCGTACTGAACTGTTAAACGGTGGGAAACCTTTAAGCTGAGTGTTATGAACCTTACAATTGTTCTAATGGCCTTTTAGAGCATTTCATATTTCATTAAATTAGGCATCATTATTCATAATCATAATGAATCATGATTTTTAAATAAGGTCTTAATGAGTTTGTCGAGTGACCTTTCTTAAATGAACCAGGGTGCAGACCATTAATTTCAAAGTAATTTAATGAGGTATGGATGTGTAACTGCTGCAAGCGTTCCTGCTGGACTGGAATCTGCTGGAATACACACGGACAAATCCAACGTTTTATTGTTTTCTCAGTGGTCATATTTATGTATGATATACACTGAGAATGTCAAACCCTGTCAACATTATCCCAGAGTATACTGTATTTATTGCATTATTAGGTCATATGTGGTGGTTAGGGATGTGTTGCTGACACAGTCAATGGCAGGAGATGATGATCATATAGATCATATCACCCATATCTCTCTGCTGAGAGCGGTTGTGTGCTACCTCATCATAACACTGTCAGGAACAATGCAATACTGTAAATAATCCCTCAGTAAAACCCAGTAGGGCTCTGATCATACACACATGATAGATGCTTAATTCCCTCTCGTCGGAATGATGTTTGATTATGTTTAATAATCTGAATCGCAGCACACTTACCTCACATGTTGTTACGATTCATGCGAAGCATGTAATTAACATAATAATGCCCAGATTGTTGCAGAGCATCTAATGACTTGCAGCATCTTAAAATAATATGACAACTTTACATTAAACTTTGATTGGAATGTATTTAAATATATTAATGGTGAATAAACGTATCAAGATGCCCTTTTAAGTACCTTCAAATTTAGAAACCACAAACATCCCATTTTAGAGCAAAAAGAGTTGTCTTTGAACAACTGAGGTTTAGATTTTAATGAGGGGGCTGCTTAAATTCTCCTATAATTAATAAAAGCAATATAAAAGCAATAAAACACAATAAATAAATATAAATAATGATATAAATAAATTAAAATGAAATAAAATAGAAAGTATTTGGACACTAAAAGCATAACTAAAAATCTATGAATGACAATGCATTATATAACAATATCAAACCAACTGGCATAGAAAAAATGTCAAAATTTAAATGATAAAACACTGGATATATAATATTAAGAGAAAGTAGGCTATTGTGACACGATGTATTTGTAAAACATTAGTGAATCATATTCATACAGTAGTTAATGTGATGAATTACACCTGTGGTTATTCTGATAGGACACTTGTGTGAACTTTTTCAAATGAGTTTTCAGAAGGTCATAGTGTGTTAGCAGATGTCATTTGGTTGTGATAACATTCAGATAACATTTAAAAGTGTTCAAACCCTTTATTTGGGGGTTAATCACTACAATAAACCCACTCACTGCCAAAGTCTGGTGTGCATTCTTGCCTGTGGATAATAATCACATCCCAGGACAGCATCTGGAGCCTCTGGCTCTTCAGGGTCTACAGGCTGCAGTCTCTTTGGCCATGAACGAGCTGTGGTGTAGACTGGTTTTCACCCTCTTCTCCCTCTGCCGGCGGTTACAGAACCACACGCGGACCACCTCCTTCTCCAGATGGAGACCCTCCGCCATTCGCACGATCTCCTGAGATGATGGCTTACTCTTCTCCACGAAATTTCTTTCTAAGGCTTCCTTAGCCCCAAGACTAAGAGAGGAAATTAAGAATTAATTAGGCATTAATGAGAGGGAGATGCTGATATAATGGGTTTTGTTTAGGTCGAATTCCCCATTTACCTGATGGTTGTTCTCCGTTTCCGTTTGCGCTCATGCATGCCCATCTTCTCATTAAAAAGAGCTGATGGGAGTCGCAAATTAGAGCTAAGCAATCTTAAGTTTTCCTTCAAAACTCAGGGATATAATGGCATGGTGGTGGTAAATAAATATATAAATAATCCCACTGAGGAGTGTGTTGACTCACCACCGGCTTGCTCGGCCTCCTCCAGCCACTTTGCCAGGATGGATTTGAGCTTGCAGGCGTTTTTGAAGCTGAGCTGCAAGTTCTCGAAGCGGCAGATGGTGGTTTGGCTGAATTCAGAGCCGTGCACAGCCGCCAGTGCTTCACCCACGTTGGTCTGTGTGTAACCTGCCAATCGAAGCTGAGAGTTAGGAAAAGTTTTGCTAGCAAACCCTTGAGGGAAAGAATGTGCGGTTGGTTGTACTGAATGTGCACTTGCAGAGCACTTCAAATCTTAAAAGTAGCCTGTATTTTAACGGCACTTGCGGCTAATATAATATTAATGGAAAAAAAGGTCACTGAAGGGTTAGTTCACCCAAACTAACATAAAAATATGTCATGTGTTGTGTTGATGTGAGAGCAGACGTTGCATGAACGAGAGATCCGTGGTTGGAGATTCATATTTTTTAAAGGGTAACTCTCGCCAAATTGCAACCTAGGCTATTTTTGTTAATCTACCCGAGTCAAACATTTGTGAAAAATACTGGAATTTTGTCAGTAAAGATCTTTACTCTCCTCATGTTACGTTGCATTCGGAGATCGACTACTTTTGACTGACAAAATTCCAGCCACCAGAAACACTAACTGATAAAGTGAGTCGTACAAAACCTTTCTTTTTAGTAAACTTTGTGTACACAAACAAGGTTGTCAATGCTCGAGTTCATGTGTAGAGCCCCTGGTGATACTTCAAGCACAGTTTCATGTTGTGTCGAGCCTTCTTAGTGTTTTAGAAATAGCGATTTTGATGCCATCACTGTAGTGCCCCAAGCACTCCAGTTCAAAAGGCATTTTGACCTAAAAGGAAAATACGGTCAATCTTAAAAGTGGCGTTTCCATTCCAATTATGCTTTTACACGAATGTTTGACTCGGGTAGATTAACAAAAATAGCCTAGGTTCATTTTGGCGCGAGTTACCCTTAAATAAAGTGGTAGGCCTAAATTATGTTTGTTTGTTTTTTGCACAAACAAAGTACTCATGTCGCTTCATAAAATTGAGGTTAAACCACTGGAGTCACATGGATTGTGTAATGATTCCTGTCTGGTGTTTCCCTTGTCTTGTGTGGACTTTAGTTATTTCCTGTTCTGTGTCATGTTTTGTAGTCCTTTGTAGTTTTTCTAGTTTATTAGTATCCCCAGCTGTTTCTAATTAACCACGCCCTCTTGTTATCTTGTTTAGCTTGTTAGTCTCTGTATTTAAACCATGTGTCTTGTTACAGTGTTTGTGGGTTCATGATGTTGTTAGATGTTGGTTGTTTCGGTCTGTTTCGGTCTGTTTCGGTCTGTTTCGGTCTGTTTCGGTCTGTTTCGGTCTGTTTCGGTCTGTTTCGGTCTGTTTCGGTCTGTTTCCTATGCCTGAGATTTTGAGTCTGTCTAGTCTTTAGTTTATTTAATAAAAGTACTACTACTGCTGCATTTGGATCCTGCGTCCTTCTATGTTCCAGCCTGCCACGTTACAGATGAACCCACCATTAACATGGATCCAGCAGCAATGACCTCCAGGAATCCAGTAGCACGGATTATGTGTCTCCGTCAGGGAGACTGGCCCATTGAGGAGTATGTACAGGATTTTATCGATCTGGCAAATGTTACTCCTATTGACCCCCTGTGCCTCATGATATTTTTTAGAGGGGGATTATCAGAGCCACTTTGGTCAACCATGCCACTGCACCCTCCCCATGGCACTTTAGGATTTTATATTGGCTTGGCCCTGCAACTGAGTGATTCGGGATATGCTGTGGGGATCACGGATACGTGGTACTCCCACATTAGCCCTCATTCCGCAGACACGTCACGTCACCGATCCAGAGACTGTTCACGTCACCGATCCTGAGACTGTTCACGTCACGTCTGCCGATCCAGAGACTGTTCACGTCACTTCTGCCGATCCAGAGACTGTTCAGGTCACGCACGCCAAGCCAGTGTCTCCGAACAAGATGGCCGCAGTCGAGCCAGTGTCTCCGGACAAGATGGCCGCCGCCGCCGAACCAGTGTCTCAGGACAAGATGGTCTCCGCCAAGCCAGTGTCTTTGGACAAGAGGGCCACCGCCGAGCCTGTGTCTTCGGACAAGATGGCTGTTCCTGAGCCGGAGTCTGTTCCTGAGCCGGAGTCTGTTCCTGAGCCGGAGTCTGTTCCTGAGCCGGAGTCTGTTCCTGAGCCGGAGTCTGTTCCTGAGCCGGAGTCTGTTCCTGAGCCGGAGTCTGTTCCTGAGCCGGTGTCTGTTCCTGAGCCGGAGTCTGTTCCTGAGCCGGAGTCTGTTCCTGAGCCGGAGTCTGTTCCTGAGCCGGAGTCTGTTCCTGAGCCGGTGTCTGTTCCTGAGCCGGTGTCTGTTCCTGAGCCGGTGTCTGTTCCTGAGCCGGTGTCTGTTCCTGAGCCGGTGTCTGTTCCTGAGCCGGTGTCTGTTCCTGAGCCGGTGTCTGTTCCTGAGCCGGTGTCTGTTCCTGAGCCGGTGTCTGTTCCTGAGCCGGTGTCTGTTCCTGAGCCGGTGTCTGTTCCTGAGCCGGTGTCTGTTCCTGAGCCGGTGTCTGTTCCTGAGCCGGTGTCTGTTCCTGAGCCGGTGTCTGTTCCTGAGCCGGTGTCTGTTCCTGAGCCGGTGTCTGTTCCTGAGCCGGTGTCTGTTCCTGAGCCGGTGTCTGTTCCTGAGCCGGTGTCTGTTCCTGAGCCGGTGTCTGTTCCTGAGCCGGTGTCTGTTCCTGAGCCGGTGTCTGTTCCTGAGCCGGTGTCTGTTCCTGAGCCGGTGTCTGTTCCTGAGCCGGTGTCTGTTCCTGAGCCGGTGTCTGTTCCTGAGCCGGTGTCTGTTCCTGAGCCGGTGTCTGTTCCTGAGCCGGTGTCTGTTCCTGAGCCGGTGTCTGTTCCTGAGCCGGTGTCTGTTCCTGCCCATGATCCCATGGACGCCCCCAAGGAAATTTTGGGGGGGGGCAATAAGGCCCTGCTCCGCCCTGGTCGGCCGAAGGGTCGTCTCCGCCCTGGTCGGCCGAAGGGTCGTCTCCGCCCTGGTCGGCCGAAGGGTCGTCTCCGCCCTGGTCGGCCGAAGGGTCGTCTCCGCCCTGGTCGGCCGAAGGGTCGTCTCCGCCCTGGTCGGCCGAAGGGTCGTCTCCGCCCTGGTCGGCCGAAGGGTCGTCTCCGCCCTGGTCGGCCGAAGGGTCGTCTCCGCCCTGGTCGGCCGAAGGGTCGTCTCCGCCCTGGTCGGCCGAAGGGTCGTCTCCGCCCTGGTCGGCCGAAGGGTCGTCTCTGCCCTGGTCGGCCGAAGGGTCGTCTCCTCTGCCCTGGCCGCCTGAAGGGTCGTCTCCTCTGCCCTGGCCGCCTGAAGGGTCGTCTCCTCTGCCCTGGCCGCCTGAAGGGTCGTCTCCGCCCTGGCCGCATGAGGGGTCGTCTCCTCCCTGGCCGCCTGCACAGCCTGCTCCGCCCTGGCCTCTCGTCCTGTCGCAGTCTCCAGGCCCTCTTCCGTTCCACGGGCCTGGCCCTCCATCCCACCCCCAGATCCGCCTCCGACCCGCCACCCTCCTGGACTATTGTTTTCTGAGGAGCGTCTGGAATCCGCTCCTTAAGTGGGGGGCTATGTAATGATTCCTGTCTGGTGTTTCCCTTGTCTTGTGTGGACTTTAGTTATTTCCTGTTCTGTGTCATGTTTTGTAGTCCTTTGTAGTTTTTCTAGTTTATTAGTATCCCCAGGTGTTTCTGATTAACCACGCCCTCTTGTTATCTTGTTTAGCTTGTTAGTCTCTGTATTTAAACCATGTGTCTTGTTACAGTGTTTGTGGGTTCATGATGTTGTTGGTTGTGCCGTTCTGTTTCCTATGCCTGAGATTTTGAGTCTGTCTAGTCTTTAGTTTATTTAATAAAAGTACTACTACTGCTGCATTTGGATCCTGCTTCCTTCTATGTTCCAGCCTGCCACGTTACAGATTGACACGAGCGGACTATAAATATCTCCAGTTGCTAAATAAACCGTCAGGCGTAACCAGGGAAACCAAGTTATTGTTTCTAAAAACTTTAGATTTCGATTGTAAAACTAATTAAAATATAAATTAACGTTTTAAAAATGTGTTATTTGGCAAGTGACCATGGTATAAGCGGGTTAATGCCCTTCGAGGTGTCCATTGTCAGGTATTAATGGACTTCGGCAGAGGCAACCTTCACGCCTCGCCGTCGTCCAATGGACACCTCGTCGGGCATTAACCCTTACATAACAGACCGCATTCTGGAATTCCAAATTGTAATTCAACCAAGCCATGTAATAAAGGCTTTCAATGAAGGGACAGAAAGCTCTCAGATTTCATTAAAAAAATGCACTGTATTTTAAAGCGACATTATTTTAAAGAAACGGTTAGAGATTAGGAGGAAAATGAGCCTTTGCCGAGCTCAATGGCTCTGGCTATTGGCAATTTTTAAAAAGGGGAGGAGCTACGATATGCCCCGCCCTGTCTTCCAGTTTCAGTGGAAATTACTCTTATAACTGATTTTAAAACTCTGTGTTATCCATTTAGAATTCTTTTTTATATATTATCTTCATAATAAGTACACTTTGTAGCTTTTCGGTTAATTAAATGTTTCGGTTAATTAAATGCATCATTCAGGTATTTGAAGTGCAATTTTCTGTGTGAACACACCACTCATTTACACTACAAAATGACAGAATAGTGCATAAGTACACGAATTGGGACGCACCAAATGTTTATTATGTTTTTACGTGCAGTTAGGGGTGGATGATAGCTTTATAATAATAGACCATCACAGAAATAACTTTATCTAATATCAACTACGTAAACAAACTAAACTAGTTTGATATAAGCTAATCAAAATATGTTTATATGGGAAACGATATTCAACACGGTCCAGCTTAGAAGACAAACCTAGTTTGATCCTCCTCAGTTTGAAGTCATTAGCGAACTTCTCCAGTTCCCGGATCTGAGGCGAGTCCATGTCGGGGGGCTCTTCCAGGGGCCGGCTCTTCCTGCGCAGCTCCTGCTTGATGTCCCCTAGAGAGGGTTCATCCGTGAGCAGGGCCTGGGGCAGCGGCTGGAAGCTGTGGGTCAGAGCACACGAGCCCCCGCCCAAACCGTGCTCGGGGAACTTGTAGAGGCGTGGAGCCAGAGCTCCTGCGGGACAGCAGGACAGACAGACATGAGGGAATAATGACTCTTCATATCTCAGACAGGATAGCAGTTATTCCAATGACTACAAAGGAAAACTCTATTGTGAATTCATTTATTTTTTAAACACCAACAGATTCATTTTTTTTTCTTTTCTTTTCTTTTTTCTCCGTATTTATGTTAGTGAGATGTGTCAGGTGTTGGGGTAATTGCTGTTATGCAGTGCATTTTAAAAATGGATATGTGTTTTGAAAATGATATAATAAAGTGCTGGCTTTAGGAATGTTATTGGAACATCTATTGGAAAGTGATATTAGGGACAGTGATTTGACCCTTGAAATATTTCAATTAGAGAGAGAACAAAAATAAACTCCTAATAGGCCTATATCTTAATAAACTGCCAACTTTTACTTCTGATTCACCCTCAATTAATTGTGATATTGTGATGATTTTCATCTTTATATATATAGCACCGGTCAAAAGTTTGGAAACATTACTTTTTTAAATGTTTTTGAAAGAAAACGTCTCTTATGCTGATCAATCCTGCTTTTATTTGATAAAAAATACAGGAAAACTGTAATATTGTTAAAAATAATTACAATCTAAAAGAATGGGTTTCTATTTTAATATACTTTAAAAAATAATTTATTTCTGTGATTTTTAACTTTTTAATATAGGTTCCCAAACAATTATTAAGCAGCACAAACTGTTTCCAACATT